>NC_141228.1:27500-435000 GCF_054856515.1 Filicampus tigris | reverse complement strand
AGTTGAAGTCCGAGGTGTAGAGGGTGAACAGGAAGGGAGCCAAGACAGTTCCCTGTGGGGCCCCCGTGCTACAGAGGAGCACGTCAGACACACAGTCCTGTGTCCTCACATACTGTGGCCGGTTTGTGAGGTAGTCCTGGATCCATGTGGTGAGGTGGTGGGCCACCCCCGCCCGCTCCAGCTTGTCTCCCAGTAGGGTGGGCTGGATGGTGTTGAAAGCACTGGAGAAATCAAAGAACATGATCCTCACAGTGCTCCCCGCCTTCTCCAGGTCGGAGAGTGAAGTGTGGAGGAGGTAGATGATGGCATCATCCACACTGATGCCAGGCTGATATGCGAACTGGAGTGGGTCCATTGAGGAGCTCACCAGGGGGCGCAGGTGGACAAGGACCAGTCTCTCCAGGGTCTTCATCAGGTGAGACGTCAGCGCCACTGGTCTGAAGCTGTTGAGCTCCTTCGGGTGGGGGGTCTTTGGCACCGGGACCAGGCAGGATCTTTTCCATAGCTGGGGGACCCTGCCCAGCTTCAGGCTCAGGTTGAACATGTGCTGGACAATTCCACACAGCTGGTCTGCGCAGGATTTGAGGAGCTGGGGGCTGATGCCATCTGGACCCGCTGCCTTCCTCGCCTTCATCTTCTTCAGCTGGTTCCTCACCTGAGATGTTGTGAAGGCCAAGGCTGGGCAGGAGGGAGTGGTGGCTATCTGGTGTAGCTGGGAGCTGGAGACTGTGGAGAAAAGGGGGGAGGGGGTGACACGCCCAGCAGGAGGAGTAGGTGGAGGCTGCAGCAGGAGAGACTGAGTGGAGGCAGGCATCTGATCGAACCTATTGAAAAAGATATATAAATATAATACACAGAGGTATTAAATGTTGAAAATAAAACACAAATGACTTCGAGATATTGTTCTCTGCACTCCGTCGATAACGTATGTGCTTAGATGGAGCTCAGTGCATTGTAGCGCACACTATACAATAATTAAGAAATTAAGAAAAATAAACTTACCAAAACACATTTAGTTATCGTTTTAGTCCTTCAACAATCACACCATTCCACGGGTGAAGATCAAAAATCAAGCTTTTCAGTCGAAGAAAGTTTGAGAAGTTCAAGTGTCGTACTAACGGCTGTTAGCAATTGCGTCTAAACCAGCTCAATCCGGTTGGCTCCGGTATGAGACTCCTCGTGGGGGAAGGGCACTTTGTAAAACTTTATCATCAACGTAGAGTTTACAATCCTACTTTCATTCATTCATTATTCATACCGCTTATCCTCACAAGGGTCGCGGGCGTGCTGGAGCCTATCCCAGCTGTCTTTGGGCAGTAGGCGGGGGACACCCTGAATTGGTTGCCAGCCAATCGCAGGGCACACAGAGACAAACAACCGCACTCACAATCACACCTAGGGGCAATTTAGAGAGTCCAATCAATTTACCATGCATGTTTTTGGAATGTGGGAGGAAACCGGCGTACCCGGAGGAAACCCACGCAGGCACGGGGAGAACATGCAAACTCCACACAGGGAGGCCGGAGCGGGATCGAACCCACGACCTCTGAACTGTGAGGCGGACGTGCTAACCAGTCGCCCACCGTGCCGCCTACAATCCTACTTCTCAAACTAAAATTGTTCACCTCAAGAATTATTTACATTGGGTTTTCACATTAATCACAATATGTTTTCAATAATTCTTTTTTTTTTTTTTTTTACCATTTACTCATTTATAATTTATCTATTTATTTATCACAGTTGGACATGTATCATAAACATTTTTAACTGGGGTTACACAGAGGTGTTTTTAAAAATCATTATCTTGCTAATCTACTATTCAAACCCGCTGTGGACACGCTTCAAACACACTTCAAATGTGCCACTAGTACTTACCCAACTGTGTGTGTGCTTACTTCCATTGCGACCCCCAGGGTTGGTTTTGTCATATAATTATTTGGGTCCAACAGATGGGCAGAAGTAGCATTCAACAAGTTTCATATTTATTTTCCACACTTCCCCTCCTGCACGCTTCCCGGCCTGCCTTCAAAATAAAAGCATACCAGCAAACCACTACACAACAACTTTGTTACGAGAGAGAGGGAGAGAGAGAGAGAGGGGAATGAGAGGGAGAGAGAGAGAGGTGAATGAGAGGAAGAGATAGAGGTGAATGAGAGCGAGGTTTGTTATATTCAATGAAAAAGTCCTGCTGCGTTGCTTGTTAAAGTAGGGAAGATGCCAGAAGAAGTGCATGAGCTCCACCTTGATGTGCTAGCGTCATCCTTTAGTGCTGCACACAGCTTGACTATACTCGGGACACAAGTTGTTTTGAAACAGTTGCATTACAAGTCGGGGGTGTCGCTTCAAAAAGACAGCGACAACATTGGATATTGTGCCTGCTACAACCATAAAGAGACCAAGATGACTAGACGATGCATTTAATTTTATTGCGAAAATGATCTGGAAGGTGGCAGGTAAGGAGGAACGTGGGTGAATAGCTTCTGTACACACAAATATGTGACATAACACCCACGCTGCTGCCAAACTAGTTTGCTTTGCACAGCAACGAGCTGCATCCTCTCCTCCGTGTGGGAAACTGTACGTCATTGTAACATGTGACATAATGGACCGATCAGAGCAGCAACAATTCCTGATGTGTGCATGACATGTGTTGTAGACCTGTTGCCAACAGCACAATGCGTCGGTCATGTGAATCAATATGGTAGTTGTCGCTCGCGCCGACACAGGAGTATAAAGAAGCCTAAAAAGAAGCTTTTCACCAGTAAGCTGAGATGAAATTTGGCCGCCTCGCGACCACGTCACACGCATGAGGGCCGATGAGTGGGCCAAACTAAAATCCACTTACGCCCTTGTTTAATCGAGGCCTTTTTTTAAAAATTTGTCAGCCCCCACCCCCGACCTAAAAACGGGCGTCCATAGAGTCCGACCGGTCCGGCCCTGGGATGGACTTCCCAGCTGAAGGATATGGGTGACTTTATATTAGCCAATGGGTTGGCTGGATGTTAGTCAAGTGATTATTGTATTGCATACGGTTAATCGTGTTTTTTTGTGAATCAGTATATTAGTGATACATGGATCGGATAGTGATTGTGTTACACATTTTTGGTAATGACATTAGACATGTTTGGTCATCGTACACAATTAGCCAAATATCTTACACATAAGCAGTCATAAAATCAATAGTTAGGACAGAAAACTCTTTGTTTCTTGTGTAGCTCACAGACACACACACACACATACGCCTACACACTCACACACCAATAGGCATTCATTGTTATGCACACTGTATACGCATATACACACAATCTTGTAGAGTGGATTGTGGCCTCTAGTTGCTTCACAGGGCTGAGTCCTTGGGACTCTGGAGCCGCCAGCCCAGGGAAGTTCTCGAGGTGTCAACATGACCAGAGACTTGGAGTGATGAGCCACGGAAGGAGAAGATTTGAGTCTACCGACATTTTTTGATTAGATTTCTCTGTTAGGGCAATATGATATATATATGAGGGTTGCATTTTAGATAGCGCTCTTTTCTGACTGTGCCCGTCCCGGGTATGAGTACCCCGCGAGGTTAAGGAAAGCAGCGCAGCTTGACTTCTGTCAGATTCTTGAACTTCAGAGACTGAAAGAAACAGCCAGAAAATGCAATCAACTTGTGTGAGTATTTATTTATATTGGATGGCTTCTTGAAAGATAAAACGAACATGCTGTGAGTTGTTTTTGTGATTTGATAATTGGGCTTGCGCCCTCGTGACCCAAACCAACAACTCCAACACAGCTCTGCTCAATAGTGCCTTCAGGGCATTTTTTAAACTTACCATTCATCAGACCAGCAACTCTCACATGCTCGTCCATTTTCACATGTTCTCCTGAACTTGCCCTCCCACCTACAATAGGAGTCTATCAGGTTATGCCAAATACGATGACAGCCAATTAGTGTCCACTTCAGGGTGTGACATTGACCATTGTTTTTTACACCCCCAACAACTTAAGCACAAGCTCCATGCATCAAAATGGATCTCATCATCATAGAGAAACAGTAAAGTGAGAGATTAGAAGTTCGATTCATGCGATTAAAAACAATTACACTTTGACTGTAATTAATTGATGGCAATTAATGCACAACTTTGACACCCCTAATTCAGTTATGATAGTTATGATGATATGAACTGAATAGGTGTGTTATAGTGGAATCTTCTAATTCAAATGCCCTAATAATTCTATAAGTTGGAAACCAACTGTGGCAAATGTCATGGAAAAGTATAGCACAGTGCTTTTGCAGCAAAATTACAAGAACATTTGATTTCAGGGTACGCACATTTGTGGAGGTGTGTGCAACACAATGACATTTTCTCCGTCTGCGGAATGCAGCCTTTTTTTTTTTTTTTTTTTTTTTTTTTAGACAATAACAAGTGAAAATAGTAAGGTTCACCTCTATTACATTGGCTTGCTTAATATGGATCAATGAGATGCTTCGTTGCAAATATGTGTGGCGTGAGGTAAGTCTCTGTTTTTAATATGCACTTTAGATACGGTTAGTTGGATTATTGTTTGGTTTGCTGCATCGCTCATGGATTTAAACCCGAAATAAGGTTTTTTGTGAAGGCATTGTAGCCAAAATGAAGATGTATTGTATTGGGCAAGTGTGTTTGCTGGTGTGATGTTTCAAAGGCTCGGGTACGATGAGCACAGACTTTGAAGTACTCGGATGTCGAGTTGTTTTTTATACTCGTTTTATTAATTTAATCGTCAAATTACAGATTGAATGTATTTTGTAGGTAGTAATATGTAGATGTGAGTGTGCAATAAGGTATTATACAACATTAACAAAGCAGTGCCTGGGAACTCAAACAAGCGGACTCATTTATTGGAGGTTAATGTCAATAAGTGTTTACAGCTCCAAGTGCTTACTTTTCCGTGGAAACCCGTTCAAAATGGCTTTTTGAGTGCGAAAGGTTGCCAACCCCTGCCCTAGACTGAGCCAGACAAATCCTAATCATTCTCGTCTTGTGCATTGGTGATGAAGGCTGCTCGGAGCTTCTAGAACTTAGTCTATGTGAAATGCACCACACAAATTGGACTGCATCTAAACGTAGTCACTGACCATCGACACTTCATATGTGCAGAGACGTTCTCACTCAGGATTGAGACTCCTTCCCCCGATTGGGAACAAGTGAAAAAAAATCAGTCAGGTGACAAGCTCTCGCTGTGCAAAGGAGAGATTCGCCGTTCCTTCTTGCCTGCTGTTGTCAGACTCTTTAACAAGAACATTGTGTAGTCTCTACAAACTGGCGGAAATTAGTGCAATTGTGCAGTCCTGCACCTGAGCTCATATTGTGCAATACCCAATATTCCCCACTACTGTAATACCGTGCAATACTCAACATTCCCCACTACTGTTAGTCTAGTTTTATTTTTATCCAATGCTGTCCCTTACATTTCACTACAGCACTGCAGCACTGTCACTTACTTAGTATTTTTCCTCTGTACTATGTACAGGCCAAAATGAGTGTTCCTCATACTTTTTATGTAGATGCAGGTTGGTGTGTATATACACATGTTACTGCGTATATTTACATAGGTTTGATCCTAAATGTTTGCCGTCAATGTTATACATTAATGGCCACATTATGCCGCCGCCCCTGTGTGACCTATATCTTTGCTGCTGTAACAATGAAAATTTCCCCACTGTGGGATCAATAAAGGCATTCTTATCTTCTTAAGTGGGCAGTGCAAAATTAGACAACTCCGCGTCTGCTATTGACACATTGCAACTATCTACCAACTATTTTTCCTTGTTTTCAACCTGTCAGAGACCCAGCCCTGCGCACAAAGGGTGTTAGTAAGGTATGACGCCTTGTTGGGCCCGCTACAAGTGAATATTAACATAATAGTGGTCTCGGCGGACAGCAATGCTCATGTAATTGTTAAAGACGATTATATGGATGGGCGAAAATCCGCTTATGCTTAATCCGTCTTTTTTTTTTTAGGTTTCCCATGTATCATTTATCGTCTGCAAAATGGGCGGATAGACGGACCGGTCTGTCTGTTTCGCTTAGTGCCTAGCTCTGACTGTTTTTTAACACCTTGGCTTCAGTCGACCTTTTTGTAGGTCTTTGGCTTTTACATATGTCTCACAGTTTTTGTAGACCAAGGTATAAAAGGCAACTTTAAAAAAAAAAAAAAAAAAGTACCAGGCACTAGAGGTGGGCGATATATATCGTTATCTGAATCATCGTCAATCTTGCTTTCACAATGTGTAATTTCACATTATCGAGTATTAATACTGCCTCTAAAAGCATAACGACTCGAGTCAGTCGACGACCGCAAAGTATGAGGAAATGCTGAAAATCAGGGTGCATTGATCGCAGAGGAGCATAATCAGAAGTGATAATCATTCGCCGAATCAGCAGGCAGGACCGGTCATGTGACTCTGTCCACACTGCAGCGGAGCTGTTTCAAACATAGAGGAGTGTCGAGCGGGGATTCATAGCGAGGCATGAGTCCACGTCATCTGTAGTCTGTAAATGGTTTGGGGTTGACAAGACTGACGTCGATGGGTATAATAACATTGCTAGATGTGCCAAAACAGTCACCGTGAAGAGCAATTCTGTTGCACCACGAGCCATATGGATTACGAGGAAAACTTGGCGACCACGCATGCACGCCAGACAAAAGCTTAAACACACACACACTCAGAAAACAGTCGCCAAGTTGAACCAACAAATATAAATGCACTCACGCACACACACACACTCAGTACTTTAGCGAGCAAGTCAAACGTGACATCCTGGATGATCGGTTAACATTCAGTTTAGACACTTTTAGCCCGCATCATTCGTAACTAGTAGGGGTGTAACGGTACTCTAAATCACATTTCGGTTCAGTTTCTTGGAAACTTCGGTTTGGTATATTTTCGGTCCAAAAAAAAAACAGTTATTTTTAAATGTTTATTTTGAAAAGACGACAAGTAAATGATTCATTTTTTTTAGAAAAAAAATAAAAGCAAACCATTTGGTTGACATTCTAAGAAATTACACCACAATAAAAAATACACTAACAGTAAAGATCTCTTAATTTTTGTAAATTATTAAGACACTGAAATCTTTAAACACTCAGCAGCAACAGTCTATGAAATATCTAAGTATTCAAGTTAAAGACAAGTTGTCATTACATATGTCAGTACATATACTTTTTGTGATGACAAAACATACATACAATTACAGTTACAGTTAGCAATAATTGTAATTGTATTAAAACTCTGTAATGAAATAAAGTAACTTTCAAGTCTTTATGAAAATATTTACACTTTTTAGGCATTGAAATCTTTTGATGTTCAACAGTATTATATATATTGTAACGAATTGGGTTATCTGTGTTGTGGCCGGATTTGTGTTTTGCTGAGTTGTGATGTTTCCGAGGTTCATGCATGCATCATACGGCTAGCGAGAGAAGCAGCGGAGAACGAAGAAGAGCTGTTGTACTTTGTTTTTAGCTAAAAATACAGATTGCTTCCTTGTCTAAGAAACATTCGAAGTCGGATATTCGTTATTATGTTAGACGTGTTACCTGCAACAATGTCATATAGCAATGTCGGCACACAACTTTGGGACTTATACACATACCTTTTCCCATCGGCGATTTTAACAGGAAAGCTAGAATGTTCCCAAACAGGAGACCGCAGTCTACGAGGGACCTTCGAGCTCTGACTTGTTTGCGTATGCCATTATAATGCCATTTATCCATGCATTTATGATTGATCACAGCTTCTGGCGTCCTAGCTCCTCTTTAGTGCCGCTGCACTCCTCTCCCGCGTGCAACAGTCAATAGCGCCCGTGTGTAAACTAGCGCTAATAAGTGGACCGAACCGAACGCAAGTGGACCGAACCAAACATGCCATCCGAAACGTATTAATACACCCACGTGTACCGTTGCACCCCTAATAGCGTGTATTCCCGTTGTAACGCTGTCTATCCACAATTGGTCTGTGAAGAAAGTGCAGATTTATAATTTTGTAGAATATCGTCAAATTATCATTTTTGAAAAAAATATCAAGATATTTTCTTTTGCCCATATCACCCACCCCTAACAGGCACTACTGAGCAATTGGAAAAAAATGCTAATCCTTTAGAATATTGAAATTTTCACCAGGCCTTATGTGTGTGCAATGTTTCATGAGATTTTTAATTTTTTAGACCCTCAATAAAATGTGTTGGTTTCTTGGCAACCTTCCACAATTTTAGAAGAAACACAAACATTTTCATTTTGATCTAATCAAATCTCTCGGACGAGTTCATTGAAATATGAACTCCGACCAAAAATGGGGCCAAATCTGAAAGTAAATTTAAAATGGCAGACTTCCTATTTGGTTTAACCCATTAAAGCCTGAAGACCCTCATGGGACATCTCTCTAAAACCTACGGTCATCTTTGGAGTCACCTGTGCAAACCTGACATTTCCGCCACCGACACAGTAATTAATATCTCCCCTGTAGCAGATAGAAACATAATTCTAAAATAATTTGAAAGCTTAGACATGTGGTTTTCACACAGGCACGAGTTTATTAATCTTTACTCTTTCAATCAAAGATGCAACTGAAGCACATTTTTTAATTCAAAAAAATCGAGTGGTAATTACCATGCTCTATTCTCTTACAAAGACGTTGAAATTGTCATTGTCTACGAACATATATATTAACCATACATCACGTTTGGATGGTTTCACGTCTTTAAATTCCGCGAGCGTGTTGTCTGTATTACTGCCGTGACTTATAGCAGAGCTCCCGCGTTTGACGGCGTCCTGCCATTACTCCTCGAAAAAGTTTTGGATATGCTCCGATAACTCATGACACCATCACATGTATATTCTGATGCATTTCATTGGCTAAGAGACCGAGAATTGGATTAAAGAAAAAAATGACGTATACGCTCTCCGTCTTTAAAGGGAGAAACACGCAACAACGCTCCCGGCTTTAGTGGTAGAAATGCGGTTATGCGCTCCCGTCCTTAATGGGTTCTCAGGGGTTTGCAGGATCTCAAACTCTGGTCCTTGATGGCTGCTTCCCTGCATGTTTTCCATCTTTCCCTGCTGCAACACACCTGTTTCAAATGATCAGGATTGTTATCAGATGAGCTGCTGATGAGCTGATCATTTGAGAATATATTCTTATTGAAAATTGAACCATCACATATAGATCCTCAAGACTGTTGATTTCTTGGCAAACAGACTGTTGCCGTCTGTTTGTATTTAGCGAAAACTATTTCGCGAAAACTCACAAACTTTGTGTTAAACATCATACATCATGAAAGTGTCGTGTCAGCCCATGCAGCTGCCGCACCCCAACATGGGTGATGTGTCAGCCCGCCGCGCCGACACAGTCTGGGTCGGGCCACAACTCCAACAGGTCTCCTTCACGGCTATGGAAATTGGCTAGCAGTTGAATTCAAAGAGGAGCAGAAGTCCAGGCTGCTGGCACACAGTGTTTTATTCAAAACCCGAGAACCGGTCACATGTGCACAAGTGAGCAGTCTGATTCCAAAGCACCCAAAGGTTTTATACAGTTTTTGCCGGGCCAAACCACTTTTTCTGATTGGATAGGGCCAGTTATGCCCTGGCGCCCGCCCGATTTTAACAGTGTCATAACAGGCGGCTCCACCCGTTTTTTATGGCTAACATAATGAACTTTCAAACTTAACTCATTCTCTGCCATTGACAATTTTACTTGTCTTTT
The DNA here is from genome assembly GCF_054856515.1 of Filicampus tigris. NCBI lineage: Eukaryota > Metazoa > Chordata > Actinopteri > Syngnathiformes > Syngnathidae > Filicampus > Filicampus tigris. The sequence continues at coordinate 425,273 of NC_141228.1, read as the reverse complement.
CACAGTCCAGCCATTCAATCCCAGGAATTTATTTATATTTTTTTCACATTTTTTCAAACGTTAGGATACAAGAGGGTCTGAAAATGTCTGGCAATGCATTAGTTAATGGTATCTAATGTGTTTTATATCCCATCACAGTCAATTTTGATTTATATAGGTGGCATGCAAATTTTTATTGGCAATATAATAAAAGGCCCCGGAATGGGTCGTCAAACATTCTTTGATCACTTCAACCAGGTTTACAGTGACATGTCATCACCTTCAGTTCAAACAGTGGTTCAGGTTCACTCGCTTCAACTAGATTTACAGCAACATGACATTACTCTCAGTTCAAACAGTGGTCAGGTACACTCACTACAACTAGATTCACGGCAACATGACATCACCATCTGAGTCCCTACCGGATGGCCGAACTTCTCACCCTATCTCTAAGGGAGAGCCCGGACACCCACAGCTCATGACCATAAGTGAGAGTAGGAACGTAGATCGACCAGTAAATTGAGAGCTTCGCCTTTCGACTCAGCTCCTTCTACATCACGACAGACCAATACAGAGTCCACATCACAGCAGACACTGCACCGATCCGCCTGTCGATCTCCCGTTCCACCCTACTCTCACTCGTGAACAAGACCCCAAGATACTTGAACTCCTCCACTTGGGGCAGAATCCTATCCCGAACCTGGAGAGGGCACGCCACCCTTTTCCGACTGAGGACCATGGTCTCAGATTTGGAGGTGCTGATTTTCATTCCGACCGCTCCACACTCAGCTGTGAACCGCTCCAGTGAGATTCTAAGATTGCGGCTTGAAGAAGCCAACAGTACTACATCATCTGCAAAAAGCAGAGATGCAATACTTAGGCCACCAAACCGGACCCCCTCGACTCCTCGGCTGCGCCTAGAAATTCTGTCCATAAAAGTTATGAACACAATCTGTGACAGAGTGGCCTTGGCGGAGGCCAACCCTCACGGGAAACAAATCCGACTTACTGACGGCAATGCGGACCAAAGTCTGACATCGTTAGTACACGGAACAGCCCTTATCATGGGGCTCGGCACCCCGTACTCCCGAAGCACCCCCCACAGAACTCCCCGAGGGACACAGTTGAACGCCTTCTCCAAGTCCACAAAACACATGTATACTGGTTGGGCGAACTCCCATGCACCCTCGAGGACCCTGCTGAGGGTGTAGAGCTGGTTCACTATTCCACGGCCGGGACGAAAACCACATTGCTCCTCCTGAATCCGAGATTTGACCTCCAGATGGACCCTCCTCTCCAGCACCCCTGAATAGACCTTACCAGGGAGGCTGAGGAGTGTGATTCCTGTGGAATTGGAACACACCCTCCGGTCTTCCTTCTTAAAAAGGGGGACCACCACCCCGGTCTTCCAATCTGGAGGCACTGTCCCCGATGACCACGCGATGTTTTAGAGGCGTGTCAATCATGACAGCCCCACAACATAAAGGGCCTTTAAACTCCGGGTGGAACTCATCCACCCCTGCTGTTTTGCCACGGAGGAGCTTTTTAACTACCTCGGCTACTTCAACCCCAGATTCAGGAGAGCCCACCTCGGAGTCTCCAGGCTCTGCTTCCTCATTGGAATACATGTCGGTGTAATTGAGAAGGTCTTCGAAGTATTCTCCCCACCGACCCACAGCGTCCCGAGTCGAGATCAGCAGCACCCATTTCCATTATATACAGTGTTAATGGTGGACTGCTTTCCCCTCCTGAGACGCCGGATGGTGGACCAGAATTTCCTCGAAGCTGTCCAGAAGTCATTTTCCATGGCCTCACCAAACTCTTCCCACACCCGACTTTTTGCCTCAGCAACTGCTGAAGCTGCATTCCGCTTGGCCAGCCAGTACCTGTCAGCTGCCTCCGGAGTCCCGTAGGCCAAAAAGGCCCGATAGGGCTCCTTTTTCAGCTGGACAGCATCCCTTACCGCTGGTGTCCACCAGCGGGTTCGGGGATTGCCGCCACGACAGCCACCAACCACCTTGCGGCCACAGCTCTGATCGGCCGCCTCTACAATGAAGGCACAAAGCAAGGTCCACTCGGACTCAATGGAAAAGTTCTGCCGGAGGTGGGAGTTGAAACTCCTTCTGACAGGGGGTTCTGTCAGACATTTACAGCAAACCCTCACAATACATTTGGGTCTGCCAGGTCGGACCGGCATCTTCCCCACCATTAGAGCCAACCCACCACCAGATGGTGATCAGTTGGTAGCTCCGCCCCTCTCTTCATCTGAGTGTCCAAAACATGCGGCCGGAAATCAGATGATACAACTACATACTACTAAGTCGAACTGCGACCTAAGGTGTCCTGGTGCCAAGTGCACATATGGATACCCTTATGTTTGAACATGGTGTTATGGACAATCCATGACGAGCACAGAAATCCAGTAACATAACACCACTCGGGGGTGCCGTTCCTCCCAATCACACCATTTCAGGTCTCCCTGTCATTGCCCACGTGAGCATTTAAGTCCCCCAGCAGAAAGATGGAGTCCCCAGGTGGAGCGCTCTCCACCACACCCTCCAAGGACTCCATAAAGGGTGGGTACTCTGCACTGCTGCTGGGTGCTTAGGCAGGAAGGCGGAGGGAGGCTACCCTCTCGTCTACTGGGGCAAACCACATTGTACAGGCGCCAAGCCCGGGGGCAATAAGTATGCCCACACGTGTGGAGCCTCTCACCTTGGGCAACTCCAGAGTGGAAAAGTGTCCAACCCCTCTCGAGAGGACTGGTACCAGAGCCCAAGCTATGTGTGGAGGTGAGCCCGACTATATCTAGTCGGAACTTCTCAGCCTCACACACCAGCTTGGGCTCCTTCCCTGCCAGAGAGGTGCCATTCCATGTCCCAAGAGCTAGTTTCTGTTGCCGGGGATCGGACCAAACTCCCTGCCTATAACCGCCGCCCAGCTCACACAGCACCCAACCCCCTTGGCCCCCCCCCACCAGTGATGAGCCCATGGGAAGGGGGACCCACGTTTCCTTTTCGGGCTGAGCCCGGCCGACCCCCATGCCCACCAGGCGCTTGCCATCAAGCCCCACCTCCAGGCCTGGCTCCAAAGGGGCCCGCGTCCGGGCAAAGGAAAACGTGATCCATTAATTTTATTCTTCATAAGGGGTCATTTGAGCCGTGCTTGGTCTGATCCCTCACATAGGACCTCTTTGCCATGGGTGACCCTGCCAGGGGCACAAAGCCCCAGACAATTTAGCTCCTAGGATCATTGGGACACACAAACCCCTCCACCACGTTAAGGTAACAGCTCATGGAGGGGCCCAAAAATCCCCTAAACAATATATTTTTAACTTGATATTGTATTACTTTTCCTCAATTGGCCTCAACAGTAGAAAAGGTGAAATGTTGACTTTATTCATATTTCCATGTAAGATTTACAAAGGTGGTATTCGGATCAAAATGACCCGTGAGGCAAATAGAGTTGAAATCAAGGTCACAGAGTTATTTCCACACCGCAGAATGTTACAATATTATAATTACGTCTTAGATCAAGCAGAAGTAGCAGAAGTAAAAAGACAAATCAGTTGGTCTTCTCGCAAATTGCTCTGCCTTTGATCAGTCTCAGATCAATTAGTAGTAAACGTGAACAAGACAGTAGCAGACATAAACAACACAAGATAGGTGGCGTTCTGGCAGACTGCACAGCTATTTTCTTGTGGATTTCAAGAAGTTATAAAGATGCTGCAGAGAACAAGACCCTGAATTCTCTGTGTTGAAGCCATCAGTGTTTGTTATGATGTTGAAGAGGCTCTAGAGCTGATTTTTTTTTTTTATGTCCAGCAAGACAACTCTCAAAAACTGTAGGATGTATAAGAACAAGAAGTTGGGGAAAGAACACAACCCAAAGCATGATGAATCGTCTTCAGAAGAAGAAAAAAAAACTGAAGCTGAAAGAGAGACTTTTCTTTCAAAGAATTGCAAAATAACATGGTCCTCAGCAGCATATGACCAACACGGCAGGGACCTCTTCTGAACTCAGACAGCAGCTCTTGAAGAGGAAGATCACCATGGTTGGTACAGATCGAGCTCCCACTGCACTGCTTGGGTCAAAGGAGAGAGAGGTCTTCTCATCAAAGCTTGTTTTCATGCCCACGACCACTCTTAAGTTTGTTACCTCCCAAAGAAAAACAAGAATGTAGTTCTTCTGAGCACACTGCACACAGACGATGACATTAGCGATCGTAAGCACAGGAAGTCAGTCATCATCCTAGACTACAACTGCAAAAAAGGAGGTGTGGACAACCTACAAGGTGATTGCAGCATCGAGCTACAGAAGGATGACTGCCACTGGACCCTGGTCATCTTCCACAACATTATTGATGTTTAATCCTACAGTGCTTTTGTGTTTTGGATAGAGATCAACCCCACCTGGATGACTCATGAGCAGAACAAGAGGAGAGTGTTCCTGGAGCACCTAGGAAATTAACTTGTAATTCCACTCATTGAAAGAGGGAAGCATGTCCCCCGCACATAAACCTCAGCAGCAGGTGTAAAGGCTTTTCAGAGTGCATGAGCTCCTGATCAACTTGAGGATCCAGCTACCACAGCCACTTCCCCAGCTAGGGCAAGTAAGAGGAAGATATTTCAGTTCTGCCCTCAAAAGAAGGACTGTAAAACACCTACTGTATGCTGCAGGCATAAGAAATATATCCGCAAAGGCAGCCCTGGCAACGTTGGGGTACTTGCACTTTGGGATGCTCGCACATTGGAATTGGATTTTTTTGAAAATTAAGTACATGAGTTTAAAAGCAATTTTTATCAAATATGACCTCTACAAAAGGCTGAAATAAAGGCAAAATGTGGAAGAAAATTTAAAATGGCTGACTTTCTTTTCAGTTTAGTGTTGGGCTTCATGGACATTTTGTAGGTCTTGGATTGTTACATGTGCCTTTTGGTAGATCTTGGTGTCACGTACCAAAAGGGCTGCTTCACTGTTTTTTTGTTGTTGTTTTTTTAAATGTTAAAAATCGCACAATATCACAATATAAAACAGTAATGCTGTTTCCTGGCCTGATGTTTTTCCCAAATTTCATGAGTTTTCCTAGAAGTTTAGACCCTCAAAAGTAGTGTTGTTTTCTTATTGAATAGACTGTTGCCATGATAACAGCTTTTTGCAAAAATTCACAAAATTCGTGTTGCAAAATTATGAAGGCTAAAACAATGTTACAAGCAAATATGACATGTATCTGGTGCACCACTGGCAGAAAAAAATAAAAAATAAAATAAACACATTTCCTATAGCCAGTAGGCTGTGGTACCAGTACATTAAAAGTAAGTTTGCAGATTTCTTCAGGCATAGACTCATCAAATGTGAGAAATCTTTAGAAGATATATTATCATGTGGATAAGTTACAGCAGGTTTTGCAGTCAAGGTGACGCCAAACTTTAAAGTAAATTAAAAATGGCACACTTCCTGTTAGGTTTAGCATATGGCTCCAAGAGACTTTTTTGTTGGCCTTGACCTGTTACATATATCACCAAAGTTTAGTGATGTAGGTGAAACGTACAACTGGGTCTGTTTTTTGTTGTTGTAGTTGTTTTTTTTTGTTTTTGTTTTTTTTATTTCTAGGGTTGTTTTTTTTATTTCTAGGGGGCGCTAGAGCCATTTTTTTTAATTGCACGATAATATAGAAACATATTGATGATTACACCAGGCCTGGTGTGTGCAAAGTTTTGTGAGACTTTGTGCCTGTTTAGACCATCAAAATCAACGTTGTTTTATTGGTGAACTGCCCGTTGCCTTGGCGACAGTTTTTCATGAAAAATCACCACCTTTGTATTTTAACATCAGGAAGGTCTACACAGTCTTCTGAGCAATTATGAGGTACACCTGGTTAACCCGCAAGGAGAAAATCGTCAAAGAATAAAACATGTACTTCCTTTAGCCAGTAGGTGGTGTAGTGTATTTTTTTTAAGTGCGTCTTAGTTCCCTTCCAGAGAGAGAAGGCTGGCTAGATGATGGAAACAATGTCTTCAACACAGTTGATTGGAAAAATAATTTATTATTGCCCAATACAGCTGATGTCAGAATAAATCTTACAGGGGAAGCCAAATTGCCCCCTTGTCTCCTCCAGAGCCAAAAGGTCCACCCAGGACCTGTCTTTATTTTTACTTTATTACCTTGGGAAGGATCTGATCACAACCAAAGAGGTTTTACAATGTTTACACAGATGTCCAACTTTAAGAACTACTGACCCTAGGTCAGCAGCCGCATCTAAGTTAAAGAGCAGTCCAGCAATAACTAGATTAGTCAATACAGTGGTACCTCTACTCAGGAAATTAATTGATTCTGGAAGATTTTTTTTAAGTAGAAAATGTTGTAAGTAGAGACGTATTTTCCATGTAAATGCCCTAATCCATTCCAAGCCCCCCAATATTCAGACATAAATGTTTTATAAAGCATAAAAATGCATCACAACATAACAACATAACGTAACAAATACATGTTACAATTATATTATTGCACTAATAAATGAGAGTTGTGCATAATGTAAAAAAACAAAGAATAAAGAATAAAAATGGTCATTTACCTTTTAATCGCTGTCCTCATCGCTTTTTGCCCTCTTTGGTTCATCTTCTCTCTCAGACGTGGTTTTTGCCTGGCGTTTTGTAAAGAACTGATTTAATAACGTGGCGACTGTCGATACATTACGGTCATATTCTTTGGCGAGATCAACCGAACGCATCCCTTTTTCATACTTTTCTATTATCTCTTACTTTGTTTGTATGGAAAAAAAAAAAACATGTTCTCCTTTTTTTGTTTTCCTCGTTTCTAATTCATGTAAAACTATCAGAACTCCTCATGGCCCAGGGGCGAATGACAAGGACGCTGCATCTATCTATCTATCCATCCATCTATCCATCCATCCATCCATCCAACCCCACCCACCCACCTACCTATCTACACACATAGAGACATACGGAAGAGGTCCTTCTTAGCCAATGGGACGCCAGGAAGATGCTAGGTAATAGCCAGTGGCAGAGCAGCTTTGAGTATGTTGCGTTCAGGAAACTCTGGAGCTGCAATTAGTAGCCCATACTGCGAGTAGCAGCCCATACTTTTACCTTTCGTATCCTGAAATTTCTTTCGTAACAAGAGGCAATATTTTCCTGTTGAGGCGTTTCGTAACTTGAACATTTCTTATGAAGAGACGTTCGTAAGTAGAGGTACCACTGTATTAAAACATACCTCAGTGGTGCTACCACTATGATGAAAAATAAGTTCGTAGATCTCTTCTGGCCTCAACTATTATCAAATGTAATTTTTTTAGATTTTTTTTTACTTTTTTTAAAACTTTCTAGAGGGCGCTTGTGAGACCATTTTTAAAAGATTGCACAATTAATTAATGAACTATTTTATGAATTTACGAGGCTATTTGTGTGCAAAAAGTTTCATGAGTTTTTGTGCATGGTTATATCCTCAAAATCTGCATTGTTTTATTGGCAAACTGGGCGTTACCATTTCAACAGCTTTTTGTGAAAAATGTCAAACTTCGTGTTTCAACATCATAAAAGCATAAGAATTATTCCGAGCAAATATGAAGGAGATCTGACTAATTGGTGTTATCTTCGTTCCTTGTGCAGTTGTTTTTCAAGAACACAAGGCTGCACTGAGTTCAAACCCAGCTCAGATTTTTTATTTTTTTTTATTTATCTATTTTTTATAATCAAGAGCAAATGAGTGGAGGACGTGAACGAGAACAAAAAGATTGGTATTTCTACCCATTTCATATGGTCAGGGCAACAAATTGTTGGAAAACTCAATCTGAAACTCATGGCCTATTATAACAATGGCAATGCCACGCACCTTCCAGCATGACTCAATTCTATGGGGGAAGACACACCTCTCAGTGTTCGCGCTGGGCGGAGGTGGACGACGCGGCCGGCGATGGAGCAAAAAGTCTTCCCCTTCACGCTCAACCAAACCATGCCTGTAAGTGTGATGATTCACCATTGCTACTGTTGGAGTTGTTTGTTTGGGTCACCAGGGTGCAAGCCCAATTATCAATTCACCAAAACAACTCAATGCGTGTTCATTTAATCTTTCAAGAAGGCATCCAAATATGAATAAAGACTCACCTAAGTCTGTTTCTTTCAGTCTCTGAAGTACCGGAATCTGACAAAAGTCAAGCCGGGCTGCTTTCCTTAACCTCGCGGGGACTCGTACCCGTGACACGGATGCAGTCAGAAAAAAAATCTAAAATGCAACCCTCACATATAAATCATATTGTCCTAACAGAGAAATCGACTAAAAAAATGTCGGTAGACTCGAATCTTCTCCCTCTGTGGCTTATCACAAGTATCAGGTATTCTTGGCGTTTCGAGTCCTTCACTTGGCTGGCGGTTCCAGAGTCCCAAGAACTCGGCTCTGTGCAATAACTAGAGGCCACATTCCACTCCACAAGCTTGTGTGTATATGCGTGTGCAGATAAGTGTTCATCACAATTGTGTATGAATGCCTATTGGTGTGGGTGGGGGTATGTGCGCGTGTGTGTGTGTGTGTGTCTGTGTCTGTGTCTGTGTCTTGTGAGCTACACAAGACACAAAGAGTTTTCTGTCTTAGCTATTAATCATTTTATAACTGCTTACGTTTAAATATATTTAGCTAATTGTGTATGATGACCATAAATGTGAATGCCATTACCAAAAATGTGTAACACAATTACTATCTGATCCATGTATCACTAATATACTGATTCACATAAAACCATGATTATCCATATGCAATACAATAATTGACTGGTATTTTTCATGTTATATACATTTGTCTGATCCCTTTGTGGGAGTAATGCACTGTTTTCAGAGTGTTTGTAATATTAATTGACATGCCCGTACTTTGTCTCCCTTTTTGTTTCTTATTCTAGATGTCTCGATCTGCCTCCACACACAGTTTGAGTGACACTGCCAAAAACAGTACTACGGTGCAACGCTCTAATTCTTTGGACAACCCTCCTCTCAGTGCCAGAGTTCCTGTCTGTATAGTAACTTCTTGCAGCCCTGCCCAAAATATTACTACCCAAGATTTGGCACAGATACCAAAGGAAACCAAAGCATTTGCCCCAATTGCTACTATAAATACTTAGAGGCTAAATCTTCCGTTCTGGAATATAATTTATTAGTCAAATCAATTTATTTTTCTTCAACCCTTTTTTTGTTCCCAAGCATACAACCAATGCAGCCTATCCCAAGTTTGCTTCTGTTAACAAATGCCCAAGCCAACCCTCATTTCAACTCAAAAACATTGGTTAAAATTTTGGATCCAATTGTTTGTAGACATGTCCAGGCTACAGAATTCAAACCAAGGCTCCCAGCTTCTCAAATCATTGAAGGAACCATTTTCGGAGTCATGCGGGGATGTCAAGTTCCCCTTGCAACGTCATGAAGTAGTCCATTTCCCAAAAGGAGACTCTCCTTTAACCAACCAACCAAGCCCAGGTTCTACAGATTACTGTGAGCAATTATCACAGCAATTAACAACTAATTGTTGAACAAAGTGTAGTTTTGAGTATTATGAACTATTCATACAATATTTGCTGCTTGCCTTTGAACACTCTTTGTCCTGAACAGGCTTGTTCAAAACATTAAAAGTAACATGTGTTTTTATCCTCTTGATTTTCAATTTGATATCAAAATAAAGTAAGTAGATTTCAAGGTGTTGATTTGGAAGAACTTCATTACTCATCATCTGGGCACTGGGGTACCTGCTGGTGATTGCAGAACATAAACCAGAAAAATAAATGAGTGAATTTACATTTGAACTTCCCATGGCTTGCAAAGGATCTGAATGACAATTAATTGAGAACCATGTGACTTGTGTGAATATTGTTATAAGGTATTGTCCTAATGTGTTGCAGCACCAATTGTTTTCGGATATTTACTGCTTGAAGTGTAACAAAACTGCCATGCAAATGCGAATTGTTAGACTGTGGTTCAATGGAGTTCCCCATTGCACTCAGGAAGCAGAGGCTATGTGGTCACTTAAAATGCACATATATATATATATATATATATATATATATATATATATATATATATATATATATATATATATATATATATAGTAAATAAAAATACTGTCTACTACAGAAAGAAAAAACATTTCTCATGAGGATTTGTTTTTATAGAAAAATACATTACATATGAACAGTATGTTGAATGTATATATCTGTCGTGTCATTTATCTTTCCATTCCAACAACAATTTACAGAAAAATGTGGCATATTTTAGAGAGTTTGATTTGCAATTAATTACGATCAATTATTTTTTAAGCTATGATTAACTAGATTAAAATTTTTAATTGTTTGACAGCCCTACTTTTTTTTTCCCTTGCTGTTAAAATGTTGAATTTTTTGGATGATGAGTATCTGTTTTGGGAGATAAAACTGTTTTGGGATAGGTTTGGGATAGATTGATACATTTTTACTCCATGTTAAATATACAGTATATAGCCTACATTTATCCTTAAGACAGGAAATACTTAGCAGTTGGTTTGGAAAATTTGACTAAATAGTTATTTATCTATTCACCAAGTGATTTGTATTCAATATAACTAGGCTGGACGATAGATGTTTTATGAAGTTAAGACTATACCCACCTCTGATGTGACAACTCTTAAGGGACAAGACATCGTTTCATAATGTACCAGACTGTGAACATCATTATCTACAAGCTGTTTGACATCATAGGTTCAGGATTGTCAACCACATCCAGGAGGAACAAGAGGAGCTGTATCACAGGGATTGAATGGGGAAAATCCATCGATAACAAGTGATCAAATTTGGCACACTGACACACACTGGCTGGATTGAGTAACTTCTAGCACAAATTTTAGTGTACAGAAGGCGGAAGCGCCAGGGGGAGGTCTCAGAGAGGAATTGGAAAGCACATTTTTGGGAAGTGAATGGGATATTAAGCAGTGAACTAAACACACAAAGGTGTGAACGAAAGGAGGGAGTTTGAATGTGTATGAAATTTGAGTGAATGTTTAAGGGACGGCCCCCAGGATAGAAAACCTGATTTAGGGACCGACAAGCCATCTTCAGCACTTGGGCGGCAATGGGATCAACCCAGGATCCTATTGTATTCCAGGTACTGATTTCCAATATTGCTTTTGGAAAAAAAAAAAAACACATTTTTTGACTAACCAAATTTATCCATCAAAGTAAATGAATAATTGGATTGAAAATGGTCAAACAGAAAGACAGGTGTTGATAAACCTGAATTTTGATGAATTATTGCCTCCAAATTGGAATGGAATCTATGTGTGAGAGTCATTATTATTATTATTATTATTATTATTATTATTACCATTTAAAATTTGATTGAGATACCAAATGATAGGATTAGCTGGAGGATGTCTAATGTTCGCTTTAAGAGTTAGGGGTTAGACATTGTCCAAAACAAACTGAATAAGAACACAGAAAGTGTTTTATTTTGATTCCACGTCACATGAGAAAAAGTATACAATATCACTTTAATCAAACTTTTTTGACAGGTTTGTAGTCCGGAAGTAACAGGTGTGATGTAATTTTGTAGTCCGTAAGACATGCTATGACGTCATATCCAGTTTTGGCCCCGCCCCTTCTGATGACATTTTAGTCGATAAGTCCCGCCAAAACCACGCCCCTTTGTAGTCCATAAGCTCCACCCCTAACCACATCCCTTTGTAGTCCATAAACCCCGCCCCTAACTGCACCCCTTTGTAGTCCGGAAACATAATTTTTACCCCTAACCCCGGGATAGGTCACATCCGGTCGACCATTTTGCGTTGCCACGCTTGTCTTGTCCGCCATTTTGGCACTTCCTAGTCCACGCCCCTTGAACACGTCATTTATGATTAACGCCCCGTTCCGGTATGACCAAATAAGGATATGGATGAGATCGTGCTTCCCCCTCGTTCAAAGTAACAGAGGGACATGTACATGTTTTTAGGCTGCCACCATCTTTTCCGGTATGACCAAATATGGGTATGGATGAGATCATACTTCCGCCTGTAACATGAAACTCATTGTATAGCCTGGGATATAAGTCCAGGATTGTTCTGAAGAGGTCGAGACACATCCCTCATTTGCCGCACGCTACCATACACTTGGGTCTAAACAGAAAGTAAAACAGATCTTCCTGACGGCATCATGATTGAGGGAACATGTATTTCTATTCATAAAGGCTGTGGAGCAAACGCTCATCAAAAATCAAGGATTTATTTAGAAAGAAGACAACACCCACACACCGAATCATTGACTCAAACCTGGTCTTTGTCCGCCCCTGCCACTGGAATATGGGGTTACACATTTGCCTATGAAACACCTGAACTACACCTGTACACCATTTTGCATGCTTGGTTATGTTTGTTTTTTTTATGACTGAGAAGAGCAACCCTTATTGTTCTCATACAGCTTGTTAGGGCGTTTCCCATACAATTGTGAAGTGCCCAACTGATTGAATTCATCTGAGCGGAATACCACGTCATCTACAAATGTACCTATGAAACACCTGAACTACACTTGTACACCATTGTGCATGCTTCTTTATGGGTTTTTTTTGGTTTTTTTATGATTGAGAAAAGCAACCCTTATTTTTCTAATACACCTTGTTAGGGCGTTTCCATACAATTGTGAAGGTCCCACTTGATTGAATTCACCTAAGCGTAATACCGTGTCATCTACACATGTACCTATGAAACAGCAGAACTACACTTGTACAACATTTTGAATGCTTGGTTATGTTGTTTTTAATTCACTGAGAATAGTAACTCTTATTTTTCTAATACACCTTGTTTGGGCATTTCCCATACAATTGTGAAGTGCCCACCCTATTTGATGTTTAGTATACAAATCTGTATTGGTGGCCTCAGTAATTACATCTCTGCTTTTTGCAGATGATGTGGATCTGTTGATTGAATTCAGCTTAGCGCAATACCACATCATCTACACATGTACCTATGACACACCTGAACTACACTTGTGCACTCATGTGCATGTTTGGTTATGTTTTTTTTAATTGACTGAGAATAGCAGTTAGTAAATACAGTACAGCTCAACCTCTGGCTAACAGCACAGCTAGCAATAAGCTTTTTGAAGGCGTGTGTGTGTGTGCGTGCGTGTGTGTGGGTGTGTGTGCGCGTGTGTATGTGTGGGTGTGTGTGTATGCAGCCCTCCCTTCGGGGAATGTGTGTACTGGTGTATGTGTGCGTGCGTGTGTATGTGTATGAGCACTTGTGAGCAAGGCAGTCCCCCTCCTTTGTTGCGCGCCTAAGGAGAACGTACCCAAATGGCCTGCTGATAAGGTGCTTTCTGACCCTCCAACCATCAGCAGCCATAAATGCAGACGTGTGAGGCAGAGTTTAAACCATTCTTGTGGAAACTAACTCATATTTAATCACCTACATAAGGGTTTCTTTTACAAATTAGTCAGCTTCAATGTTTAAAAACGTTTTCTTTCTATATATAATTAACATTTACTTTATGAATCCCTATCTTTATTCATAATGCAATTAATGTGTAGACTAATTATACAGACTCTGTATTTGACCATTATCTTCTATTGTTGGCCGTCTTTTCTTTATTAATAATGCAATTATTGTGTAAACTCATATTTAATTACATACTGTTTTTTCGAATTGGTCAGTCCCAACGTTTATTTTTTATTTTTTTTCATGTATAATTAACATTTACTTGATAAACCCCTATCTTTATTAATAACGTAATTAATGTGTAGACTAATTATACTGTGTAGTTGATCATCTGCTATTGTTGACCTTCATGTTTTCTTACATCTCCATCATTTAAACATCGACTTATTACTTCTGTGGATACATTTACTAGCACAAATATTTGTTTAGAATCCTTGTATTTAAAAAAATCATTGCGAGAGATTGATGTATACTCATTAATCAAAGCAGAAAGTAAAACCTATACAATATACTGTTTCTTGTTTCAGCCTAAAGCTCTGTCGTATTTGTACATTCATGTACAGACATCATGAAATACAAGTTCCTCACCAGTGAATCAGTACGTGAGTAGACCCCCACAGACTGGAGTATTCAAGCTGGCTTATCTTTTTTATGACCTCCTCACATACAATTTAGCAGGAAGGATGAGAAAATAAACTACAAGGAGTAAAGTTACATGCAAAATCAGAGACACCCTGAGCTAACCATCCTCTCACCAATCTACCTCCAACAAGCTGCTTGAACGATGAATATCAAGTCTAACAAAGGGATCGACTTTGTCAATTAGTTGAAATATTTAAAATTGAAATTGTTAGTTATACATTGTTGTAAGGCGGTAAAATATGATCTGAAATGTAAGGAAGAGTATCTTAAGGTGTAATTCGTTTGAACCTAGCATGTATTTAACATGAGGGTAACTGTCAAATTTATACAGTTCTTACAAGCACCTAGATTTGAAAGTTTTATTTGGTTTTTTTTTTTGTTTTAAATCATGCCCTGTCTCAATCGATTGTTTGGGTAAAGGTATAATGAGCTTGGCCCTTAAAAAGGAAACCACATGTTGAGAAAAATGAAGGTATCAAGTAATGTCAACTTGAATGTTGTTATTAAGCTAACCAACAATACAATATGAGTATGCAGACTAAATGAAGTGACAGTCATGATCAACATTATTTGAAGTCAATTCATAAAAGTTTAAAGTTTGGAATGAAGTGAAAGTCATTATCAACATTATTCAAAGTCAATTCATAAAAGTTAAACGTTTTGAATGAAGTGAATGTCATTATCAATGTTATTTGAACATGCTTAACTCAATGATTGATATGTTTAACTTGCATAGCTGTATTAAAGCAAGTATTTTTAATTTATAGTTATGTTTGAGAGTGTAGAACCGTTCCTCTCAGGGTCTCAGGTTTTTTTACAGGATTTTTATGATTATCGCAATTTTAAGCAGACAAATGCATACTTTTATGAGCACAAATGTTTGTTGAGGATCCTGGTATTTTAAAAATGGTTATGAGACCTCACTGAATTTATCAGAGCAGGAAGTAAAACCTATACAATGTATTGTTTCGGTGAAAGGGGCTAAAGTTCTGTCATATTGGGTTATTTCTGCACTTTCCCCCTCGAGGCTCTTACGAATTCATACATCAATGCTCTTCAATTAACCACGCCCCCGTCCATCTCTCACTTGCTCTCTCTCTCTCTCTTCTCTAACGAGAAAACCACGCCTATGGCGAGGAGGCGGGTCATCCACACCCCGTTTCGGTAGGTATAAGACACCAGATCTCCAAACCAAGCCATAACAACCTGTGGCTCAAGAAAAAAATAACATCCATCCAATGCCAGTAACCCGACAGACATCCAGACGCATAGAAACAGTATGGGCCCCATTGGGACCCCAAAGGGGTCACCCAATGGAGAGTGGACCCGGAGTTAAAAGGTCGAGACAAACGCCAACCGCCTACAAACCTCTGATACAGATAACTGCCAACCAAGACAATAACGATTGTGAAGAAACGGAAGTGAGTGTGGCTGACGTAAACCTCATGGTGGAACCAACGGTGACCGCTGACCACCTTTTTACAACGGAGTACCCTCAGCAGAAGCTCTCGGGGTTCAAGGAGGCTGAAAAGGAGAACATACCCCCAATGGACATCCCTCAAACATCCTTGACTGGAGCTGTCAAGACTTTACTAAAAGAGATGTTAACTGAGGAAGGGGAACAAAAGGGGGAGTTGAAGGAAGAGGAGGATGAAACAGACGCAGAGGAAGAGGAGGAGGAGGAGGTACTTGAGTCAGAAAAGGATGAGGAGTCCGAGTCAGAAAAGGAGGAGGAGGAGATGGAGTCAGAGGAGGAGAAGGATCTCGCATGGATGATGTGTCCATATTGACTGCTTTTTGATATAAATGTATCAAACAGTCAATCATACACTTGTTGCAGGATGTGTTAGTGAAACATACGAAAGAACAATGAACTAGGTTGATCATTTTTACACCCGTCAGAGTCATCACTCGTGTCAGAAATTCCTCCCTAGCCTTGATTACATGTTGAACCTGTATCAAGTGCCCACCAAGTATCAACACGTTAAAGACACGGCCCAGATCTGAGAGAGTTATCGCATGAAAAAAATATTTTTGACAAGCTCCGAGGGAGTACATGGCCCCCTACCGGCGTCAACATCTCTGACAAAGCTAGAAAGTTGTTGGAAGATTACTATTACAGCGAGAAGTGACAAGCCATAGACTTCAACATTGATGACTGATGAGAGAAAGTGATTTTGTGGAGAAAAAGTGTTATGCTTTATTGATGTTTGGAATAAACGCTTACCTTGTTTCGCTTGTCAGGTGTTCTTCTCATCAACAGTAACAGTAACACAGGTCAAACAGTAACACCTTCTCAACCCTTCGACAGTTTACTTGTGTAGAGTTGCCGGGTTTTCCATAAGCATCGTTAGTGTTCATGACATCTTCAGTCAGGTTTCCAAATCGGGGTAAGTTTATTCCCAGGCGGGTCTGTGGACTGGTGTTTATTTTGCATTCGTCCAAAGTGCCTTGATTTGTAATTTTTTAGATGTTTTTTTATTTCTATCAATAAATACTTCTTGAAAATTCCTATAATCCTGGTTTTGGGAACACCCACACACCTTTTGTTTGGTGAGACATACAGGAGGTAGACATCAGGAACCCCCACTCTTTACTCTTCTTAGAATCATTTTACAGATAACACGGTTCATCTAACGAGTTTTTTTTTTAATTGAATTGGAGATTTGATACGATTAAAAACAACACATCATATTCTTAAGTAAGATTTACTGATATTATACTTAAAAAAAAGAAAATGTTCATAAATGTATACTTATACTTTACACAATAATACAATCCCTAAATTGTAATATTCAGTATAGAAAAACATTACAAGTACAACCAAAGATTACAAACAAAACTCATATTAAGTAAGATTTTAGTGCGCGAGCAGCGAAAGCTGCAAAACCCTATTGTTTTCGTAGAAATTCTTATTATTATTATTATTCTCGATTAAGATTTGCATTTTTGACGAACTAAACGTGAACAAAAACTCACCAAATTTTGCACACACATCGGGCCTGGCGAAAAATGTCATATTTTGAAGTCGGCATACTCGAGTACGGGGGTCCCCAAGAGCCCCTCTATTTTTTCATCAAAGGAAAGTCCCGGTAAGTTTTACCGACAGCTACAAAAACTGGAAGGCACGTGTAGCACCCTCAGACCTACAAAAATTATTTGGTCCCCATGCCCAAACATGCACAAGAAATAAGTTATGAGTATTTTAATGTACAATTTTGGCTCATTTGTGCAAATTTGCAGGGGTCATACATTTGCCCCCTTGTCGTAGACGGTTCACGCAATTGACTTCAAATTTAGGTTGTACCATCTCAACAGGGACAAATATTTTCCGTTTTCGTAACACTATATGACGGGGGCGGAGCATCAAACTTTGCGTTTCATAATTCTCTCTTAATGAAGGATATTGGGTTGTACGTTTCACACAGAGCTACGAAAATTTGGTGATATACATAACAGCTGAAGACCTACAAAATTGTCTTTTAAGCCATGTGCTAAACCTCACAGAAAGTCCTCCGTTTTGGTTTTACTTTGGAATTTATCGCAATTTTTGGGCCCGTGGTTCATCAAAGCCATGCCCCGGTAAGTTTGACCGATGGCTACGAAAACTGGGACGCGCGTGTAGCACCCCCGAACATACAAAAAGTCTTTGGTACCCATGCCCTAACATGTACAGGAAGTGAGTATTCTCAAGTAGAACGTTGGCCCATTTGTGCAAATTTACAGGGGTCATACATTTCACCTCTTGTTCGAGATGGTTCATCCGATTTACTTCAAATTTGGGTTGTACCATCTGAACACGTGGGAGAACTACAGGGAAAAGTATTTTCCGTTTTTGAAACACCATATGACGGGGGCTGAGCATCAAACTTTAAGTTTCATTCTTGTTTAACGAAGGATTCTGGGTTGTACGTTTCACTTACATCTATGAAAATTTGCTGGTATATGTAAAAGCCGAAGACCTCCAAAAATGTCTTTAATAGCCATGTGCTAAACCTTACAGAAAGTCAACAATTTCAAATTTACGTTGGAATTGTCGCAACGTTTTGTGACTTTCATAGTGGTCATATTGTAACGAACTCCTCCTAGAGCATTTATCCGATCGTCCTCCAACTTTGCATGCTTCATCTAAAGATGTTTAAGATGAAAAGTTATTGAAATCTTTTAATTTTGCTTTCCAGAAAGTGAGTAATGAGTATTTGAAAGTACAACTTTGTACCATTTGTGCACATTTACAGGGGTCATACATTTGCCCCCAAGTCCAAGGTGGTTCACCCGATTGACTTCAAATTTGGGTTGTACCAGCTCATCACGTTGGACAACAATAAGGGGAAATCTTTTACGTTTTCGAAACACTAGTTGACGGGGACTGAGCATCAAACTTTGCCTTTCGTAATTCATTTTTAACGAAGGATTCTGGGTTGTACGTTTCACCTACATCTATTAAAATTTGCTGGTGTATGTAACAGCCTAAGACCTACAAAAACATCTTTTTTTAGCCGTGTGCGAAACCTACCAGGAAGTTAACCATTTTGAATTTACTCTGGAATTGTCACAACTTTTTGGGATTTTCACAGTAGTCATATTTTAACGAACTCCTCCTAGATTATTTATCCAATCGTCTTCAAACTTTGTATGCTTCATGTAAAGATGTTAAGATGAAAAGTTAATGAAATATTTTTCATTTCGTTGTCCAGGAAGTGAGTAATGAGTATTTGAAAGTGCAACGTTGGACCATTCTGCACATTTACAGGGGTAATGCATTTACCCCCAAGTCTGAGATGGTTCACCCAATTGACTTCAAATTTGGGTTGTACCATCTCCACACGTGGGACAACAATAGGGAAAAAATATTTTACGTTTCCGAAACACTATATGGCGGGGGCTGAACATCAAACTTTGCGTTTCATAATTCCTGCTTAACGAAGGATTCTGGGTTTTACGTTCCACCTACATCTATGAAAATTGTATGGTATATGTAACAGCCTAAGAGCTACAAAAATGTCTGTTATAGCCATGTGCTAAAACCTGAAGGGTTTTATTATTAGTTTGTGAAGATATATAAATGTATGTTAACCATTTATTAATGATTCAAAGTTGTATTACAAATGAGTAGAAGTAGAGCTGTTTCAAGGTTGCAGTATCAGGGGAGCGGATATATCAGAGGAACACAATGTGTGGGCGGTTTGATGGTACCAGGTGCCGCCAGTGAAAAACAGGGAGACAAAGGCGGCGGCCACAGTTTCTCTGAAGGCCCCGGCCTCTTGGAATGCAGATAACTTGGTGTTTTCAGGAGCTACAACCCAGCGAGTCATGTGCACAAGAAAAGGCGTCATCTGAGACGGCGGGGAAAAGAAAACCAATCAGCATCTGAAGAAATATATTGCAGATACCATGTAACTAATGAAATGATAGTGGCTAGTGTTTTTGGTGTGTTTAATTTGCATATTGTTTTCTATAACTGTTCGGGGCAACTCGGGTGTGGTGTCGCTCTCTGATGGCCACAGGAGCGCACAGATCTGTATTGAGAGGGAACCGAGCCCCCGATACTGTATTAGCTTTTGCTGTTAGGAATAAAATCTCGGTGATTCGGCTGATTGGCTGTCTGGTCTTCTCTCTTACGGAACGAGCACGCATGATTGTTAGGTAAGGTGAAGCTAAGGTTAATGTCGGTTCAAATAATAAATCTATGGTAAATAATTTGGAGTCAGATAATTAGGGTAAGTATCGTGATTTAGACCTCAAACCTAACAAACCTTACAGGAAGTCAACCATTTCGAATTTTTGTTGGAATTGTCGCAACTTTTTGTGACTTTCACAGTGGTCATACTTTAACGAACTCCTCCTAGAGCATTTATCTCAGATCGTTTTCAAACTTTGCTTCATCTAAGGATGTTTAGGATGAAAAGTCTTTTTATTTCCTTGTCCAGGAAGTGAGTAATGAGGATTTGAAAGTACAAAGATTTATGCACATTTACGTTTTTTTTTAAATTTTTTCAAAATATTTTAAAGAATTACTTGAGTATATCCAAAAGCAGTCATCTAACTGCACATTGTACCCGAAGACTCGGACCATAGTTGGTTTACATCGAGGATTATTTGATTTAATTTTAGATCATACTTTATTGATTTACAAATATTAAAGTAACTTTCATGAAGTATCTCAGTACATATATGAATAGTTAGATAACATTTAAGAAAATAGGTGGCTACATCTAAAAATGTTGTGTTCACATTGCACATGAACAGGTGGAACATATTTTGTTACATCTGAGTTTTTGGGATTACCTTTACCTTTAACTGATTTAAAGATATTAAGGGAACTTTCTAGGAGTACCTCAGTACATTTAAGAATAGTTACACAATTTGTAATAAACATTTGGGATCTAGGATTTTACTTTTAAGAAATACTTGATTACCAGAAGTATTAATGTAAGTTCACATTGCACGTGTACACTAGGACTTACTTCACAACTGTATTTTAATGTTGTTATTTTCCGAGAAAATTATTCTAAGAAGAGTAAAGAGTGGGGGTTCCTGATGTCCACCTCCTGTATGTCTCACCAAACGAAAGGTGTGTGGATGTTCCCAAAGCCAGGATTACAGGAATTTTCAAGGAGTATTTATTGATAGAAATAAAAAAAACATCAAAAAAATGACAAATCAAGGCACTTTGGATGAATGCAAAATAAACACCAGTCCACAGGCCCGCCTGGGAATAAACTCACCCCTACATGGAAACCTGACTGAAGATGTCATGAACACTAACAATGCTTGTGGAAAACCCGGCAACTCTATACAAGTAGACTGTCGAAGGGTTGAGAAGGTGTTACTGTTTGACCTGTGTTACTGTTACTGTTGATGAGAACAACACCTGACAAGCGAAACATGGTAAGCATTTATTCCAAACATCAAAAAGCATAGCTTTCTTTCAACAAAATCACTTTCTCTCATCAGTCATTAATGTTGAAGTCTATGGCTTGTCACTTTTCGTTGTAATAGTAATCTTCCAACAACTTTCTAGCTTTGTCAGAGATGTCGACGCCAGTAGGGGGCCATGTACTCCCTTCGGAGCTTGTCAAAAATATTTTTATGTGATAACTCTCTCAGAACTATCTGGGCCGTGTCTTTAACATGTTGATACTTGGTGGGCACTTGATACAGGTTCATGAAGGAATTATTATTTAATCGTTATCCCACATTTGCTTGTTATTAATCACCAAATAGCTGCCACATGTTTGCCTGTCATGCTGTGGTTGAATGAACATATAATCCTGGGTGATTTGATGATGTTATATTCATATAGTGTTGTGTGGTTTCGTAGTTTTAGATTAGAGCAATGCTATTAATGGGTTGCAGAATATATATTTGTGTGAAGAAGTGTGCTTCTGTCGCAAAGTGAAGATGGAGAAGCAGGGGAGTGCCACGAGGGCGTTGCCCGTTTTTATATTATTCCTCAACAGCTGAAATAACGAAATGCTGATATGATGTTTGTACACATGTACATAGTACTAAACACACACATAGAAGTACAAGTTCACGTGTTTCCAACAGCTTGCATGAACCCCACCCTTAGGTTGGAAACACCCATGTTATCAGGGACTCCGAAACACAATAAAAAGAAA
The DNA here is from genome assembly GCF_054856515.1 of Filicampus tigris. Lineage (NCBI taxonomy): Eukaryota > Metazoa > Chordata > Actinopteri > Syngnathiformes > Syngnathidae > Filicampus > Filicampus tigris. The sequence continues at coordinate 403,572 of NC_141228.1, read as the reverse complement.
GGGGAGCGAAGCCTTTTTTTAGAACTTATAGAAAAGTATTGCGTCGCGGACTGTTGCGCAGCAATATAGTGTTTTCTCTTCGCTTCTCCTTGCAAGCTGGTAACAAAGAAATTGAGCCTCTTCCCTCTTTTGGTGTCGTATTTTGAAATGTCTAATTGATGAACCTGACATTTTCTTGGTCCTTCGAGCCGGATCCCAAGATATCCGAGGGTCAGGACTGGACATCAGCTCTGCTTCTTGGGAGCTAAGGGTTGACGGGAAGCCAAGGGGGAAGACAGCTCTGGTGAGTAGCTCAAATCACAGGTTGTGTGAATGACTGGTTTGCGGCCATTGTACAGACAGAGGAAGTCTTAAAAACTGGTTGTGGCAGAGTAAGTAAACTGTCAGACAGGTGACAGTGAGTGAACTGACAGAAATAAACCTCAACAATACTAGTCCCTATCGCGTACAAAGGGAGACAGAGTACAGTCCATAAAACTGAATAAGGATGCCGGAGTCCTACACTAGTGTTTAAATTCCGTTTAAAAACTGTTGGCACAAAGAGTGCATGTGAAAAGTATGGGTAGAGGTTTGCGACCTCATTGTACAGGAATTTGAGTGACAACTGTTTTGGGGAAGCAGAGGCAAGAATTCTCCGCCTTTTTGTGGTAGAGGTTTGAGAATTACCCCAGACAGAAAGTAATTGTCACCCTGTTCAGGTGAAAGCCAGCAGAGTCGCCCTGGGTGAAACGCTGACTCCAGTCAAAATGGGGAAATGACCGATAAAAAGGATACAAAACAGGGGTTAACTTGTCAGGACTGGAAGTTTGTAGAAAACCAATGTCCTTCTAAAATAAACTATTTGTATTTGTGGATAACAAAATATGATTTTGCTGGCCAGCTAAATACACAAAAAGTAGTACACTTGCAGAATGGAATAAGGAGCGTGCGGAAAAATAATAAAAAGAAAATGGATAAAGATGGTTTTGGTGACACTGAGTTTTGGATGATAAAGAAGACAGAAATCAAACGCTAATGTTAAAATGGAGGACACTGTTCTTTTTTGTAGATAAGAAGACGATGAGACAGGTCCGGTGGGGGTGGGAGTGAAGGTGGAAGAGACGTTACGTCTGATAAGGCTTCTGCAGCTCCAACTTTTGGCGCTTATCCACCTCTGCCCAACTCGCCCCTTCCGCCAACACCACCCTCACCACATGGGCAGCCAGAGGGGAGAGTGACTAGATCAAGGGGAGAGGACATAAATTGGGCAATGTGTTCTCACCTCCTAATACTACATTTCAGGCTCTGGGGGGAAAACTGTGCTAACACATTTCCCATGATTGAAGTTGCAAATCCTAATCTTGCTCAAAAGTCATCTACTATTTTGGTGCATAGAACATGGACCCAAGATGATGTGAAAAAAGCCATAGAAGGCATCACATCTCATAGAACAGAAGTTGTTGAATTTTTACAGCAAATGGACGACCTTAGGAGGTCCTATCATTCGAATGGGGTACAGGTCCAGCAAGTGTGGATGACAGCCTTGAAGGGAGACTGGCATAGTGTTAGAGGGGACTGGGATCCAAAGGAGGGCCACGCTGTTCTGGAACATGATAGCCGAGAACTAGCACATAAAATGGCTAGTGGAACGTACAAAAGAACAATTTAAGCAGAGAGCAAATTATGCAGCCATTGGAAGGGCTGCACAAAAGGAAAAGGAATCATTTGAAAATTATAGAGTTCGAATGACTGCATGTTTCAAGCGAATAGTGGCATTCCTGAGGACCATGATCCTTGGGGTATTTATCAGGAACAACTTTAAAATGCCCTACACACTCATTCATCTAGTGCAATAAGGCAATGGATAGATAAACATTGGGTTGATAAGGCTACTGGATGTCTTGAACAGTACATAAATTAAGCTCTGCATGCTGAGGGAGTACTGCAAGGGAAAAAAAAGAAGGCATATGCCTTTATTTTGGAAAATAGTGAATTGCATTTTCAGGAGCGTGACAGTTTTTTTTTTTTTAATAGAAATGATCGAGGAAGAGTCAGAGGCAACATGATTAGCAAAGGGCGCGGTGCCAACCCTGGTAAACCAGGTGAAGTAATTTGTTGGTGCTGTGGTCAAACTGGGCACATTTCGCGTGATTGTCCGAAAAAACATATGAAGCAGCTTGCAGGTTTGGCATGACTAGGACCGCAGTTGACATAATTTAAGAAAAATGTGGTACTAGAATGGTCTGAAGAGTTGAATTTGCAGGAAATATTGGCTATAGATACAATATGACCAGAAATTGGGTTAATAGTTAATGGCAAGCCCATAGCATTTTTGTGTGACACAGGAGCCTGTAGAACTGCATGCAGAGAGGATATTCCTGGGTCCAGCTTGTCTGGGGCTAACATGTTTATCAGAACGGCCCAAGGCCGACTCACTGAGGCTCCAGTCACTAAGCCCGTGTGGATAAGAGATCCACTGGGCCAGAGTTGCAAATTGCCAGTGTTGGTGGTACCAGGTTGTCCTGTAAATTTGTTGGGAAGAGATGGCTTGTTACAATTAGGCCTCGCTTTGATTCCTTCTCCAGAAGGGAATATAGTTATCAAAGGAAAAGAGGATTTGCAGATAAATAGTTTAAATCTGTTGCAAGTCACACACCAGCATTTTACAATTACACAGTGAATTTGTCTAATAAGCCTCCATCTACTGTGTGTGGTGCATTGCTGGAAAAGAGCAAGGACATGATTGCAAATGTGCAAAGTAAAATGGAGGCAGCCACGCTACATGTAACCATGTGGTATAAGCGGAGCGAGGGCCCTGACAGGGGGTATGAGTCTAAATTAGCTCATGCCTCTCCAGCAAAGATGACAATTGACTACCTGTATTCAGACAGCATTGCGACAGTTGCAGCAGGGGTGAAACTGCCTGACAATCTCCAGTAGCTATACAAGGAGTGGTTTGTGCCTCATGTGTCCCTGTACAAAAGTTCTGACAAGCAGTGGAGAAATGTGGGGGTGTTTGTTATGCAAGCTCAGAATGATGACGACTGACGCAGTGCGGGAGGAGGATTGGAGTACAGCGATGAAACGGGATTGTATAGAAAACCACTTTTTGGACGACACAGGTGCAGGAATGGATTCACCTCCACTGACGAAAAGTACTTTCTGCCTTGTTAACTTTGACAGAGGATGAGGAAAAATTGTTGGAAGCTGTACCATTAACACTGTGGTCGCAAGGACCATCTGATGTAGGTCTTATAAAGGGAGCATTGCCGGTTCAAATTAGGCCAAAAATTGAATACAGGCCCTGTGTGCGTCAATATCCATTAAAACCAGACGCACTTGAGGGAATAAAACCGGTGTTAAATGATTTACTAAACGCAGGAGTGATCATCGAATGTGAAAATTCTCAATGTAAGACTCAGATTTTTCCCGTGAAAAAAGCACCCCCATCCACTGGTTGGAGGTTGGTTCAGGACTTGCAAGCTGTTAATGCAGCAGTTCTGCAACGTGCGCCATGTGTACCTGATCCACATACACTATTAAACAATTTGAGACCAGATGCTGCTGTTTTTACTGTGGTGGACATTAGTAACGCATTCTTCTCAGTCCCAGTGGCAGAGGGCAGTCAATTCTGGTCTGCATTCACTTTTGGAGGTAAAAAGTATACTTTTCCTTTTTTACCGCAGGGACATTGTGAAAGTCCAACCATTTACCCCCAAGAAAAGACAGCTAGCATGGCTAAATTTGACCCTACGGGGGGAAGTCAGATTATAGTCTATGTGGACTATGTACTTGTGGCATCAACTGATTTGGACACTTGCGAAAAGGATACAGTTGTATTGATGCAACATTTGGCCAATGAGGGTCATAAAGTAAGCAAAAATAAATTGCAATTGTGTAAACAGCAAGTACTTGGGTCACAATTTGAGTATGGGGGGCAGAACTATTTTTGAAGATAGAAAAGTAACTGTGATGAAGGCACCAAAACCTCAAACAAAAAAGCATATGATGTCGTTTCTGGGTCTTATAAATTACTGCAGGAGTTGGATTCCAAATTATTCTGAAATTATTGCTCCTCTATCAAAGATGATGTATGAAATAGATTTGAAAATGTCGTCATTATTGGACTGGACAACAGAGGCAGAAAATGCTTTCTGTGAGATTAAACAAATGCTTGTCTCAAATACAACGCTAACTTTACCTGATTATTCAAAGTCATTGTTACAAATGGTAGACTGCATAGGAGAGTACATGACCTAAGTGCTATCGCAGAAGTATGGAGATAGGTTGAGGCCACTATCTTATTTCTCATCCAGACTTGACAGTGTGGCGTGTACACTTCCTCATTGTGTAAGAGCTGTGGTTGCTGCATCAGCTGCTATGGAGTGCAGCGCTGCTATCGTCCTATTCCATCCATCGACGTTAAAAGTACCCCATGCTGTTGCGGCTCTGCTGCAAATATGACATTTTTGCCCCCAGCAAGACATTTGTCATGCATGGCAATTTTGTTGTCCCAACCACACCTCACCTTACAAAGGTGCACAACTTTGAACCGGGCCACACTGTTGCCAATTCCTGAGGATGGTGAACATCATGATTGTCAGGAAGTGGCCGAACAAATGGCAAAATGTAGATCAGATTTAAAACATCAGCTTCTACAAACAGGAGCTGTCCTCTTTGTGGATGGTTCATCAAAGAAAAGTGATTATGGGAAAACGCAAACAGGAAGCATTGAACAAGTACTAAAAGCTGAGCCTCTGCCTTCACATTTTTCCGCTCAAGTGGCGGAGTTAGTTGCTCTGAAGAAGCATGCAAACTGATGAAAGGGCAAGATGTCACTATTTATACTGATAGTCAATATGCATTTTCTGCATGTCATGTTTTTGCACAATATTGGCACAACAGGAGAATGGTAACCTCAACAGGGAAGCCTGTGACACATGCTGAACTATTACAGCAATTATTGGACGCCGTTCAACTACCACGGCATATCGCCATATGCAAATGTGCTGCGCACACATCGGGAACTGATGATGTCTCATTGGGTAATACTTTCGGCAACAAAACGGAAAAAGAGGCTGCTGTTAAGCCTTTTGTGGGGTTAACAGATGAACTGCCCAATGAAACTGTTTTACCTGACAAGGTGTTGGGAGACATGCAACAACAGAGTCCTCCTTTTGAACTTAAGGGGTGGTTAGAAAAGGGGGCTACACTGCAAAGGGATGTTTATATTAGCACCGATGGCAAGCCAGTGTTGCCAATAAATCTTTTCCGGTGGGCGGCTGTTTTGAGTCATGGGAAGTCACACGTTTCATCCGGTGGGATTGTGAAGCTAGTACAGTGGCATTTTACGACTTATGGATTTAATTTGTTTTCGAAGAACGTTTGCAGAGCTTGTTTGATTTGTGCTCGGCATAATCCTCGAGGTAATATGCGACCAAAGAGAGGCCAGCTTCCAAAACCAACATATCCATTTCAACTAATACATATGGACTATATCAAGTTAAGCAAAAGTGAGGTGAAACAATATTGTTTGGTCATAATAGATGCTTTTTTAAAATGGGTCGAAATATTTGCAACCAAGAAACCAGATGCTATGACTTTACCGAAAGCTCTATGTAAAGATATTATTCCAAGATATGGCTTTCCGGAAACCATATATAGTGATAACGGAACACACTTTGTAAACATTCATTCATTCATTATCCACACCGCTTATCCTCACAAGTGTCGCGGGCGTGCTGGAGCCTATCCCAGCTGTCTTTGGGCAGTAGGCGGGGGACACCCTGAATTGGTTGCCAGCCAATCGCAGGGCACACAGAGACAAACATCCGCACTCACAATCACACCTAGGGGCAATTTAGACAGTCCAATCAACTTACCATGCATGTTTTTGGAATGTGGGAGGAAACCGGAGTACCCGGAGGAAACCCACGCAGGCACGGGGAGAACATGCAAACTCCACACAGGGAGGCCGGAGCCGGGATCGAACCCACGACTTCTGAACTGTGAGGCGGACGTGCTAACCAGTCGACCACCGTGCCGCCCACTTTGTAAACAATTTAATCAAAAAAATAGGACATAAGTTTCAAATAAATATGAAACATTATTGTTCCTATCATCCACAGAGCGCGGGTCTGGTGGAAATAATGATTGGGACTGTAAAAATAGATTGAAAAAATGTATGGAGGAAACAAAAAGGCCCTGAACGCAATGTCTTGACTTGGTTAAACTGTATATTAACAACACACGTGCATCAGGACTTACACCCTTTGAAGTCCTGTTCAGCCAACCACATAAATTACCAATCTTTTCACCACAATGAGAATTGGATGATGAAGCAAATTTAGCTGATTACATGAGAAAGACTTTAGAAATACGGGATATACATCAAGTACCCAAGGGCGATTGTGTTTCTCAACAGGAAGAGCAACAGGTGGTCCCAGGTGATTGGGTGCTGACCCGCAGTATCAAGTGAAAACACTGGCACCAGCCAAAGTGGGAATTCCCCTTCCAAGTGTTGCTGACCAACATTTGTGCTCATAAAAGTATGCATTTGTCTGCTTAAACAGAGTTTCCGGTTCCGGCGCCGCGCGAGTGGCAGCCCGCTACAGCAGCTCTGGCTCACCGGTGAGCCTTTTTCGTGTGTTTTTGTACCTTACTATTACTCTACCTCATACCTTTTTCACATAGTTGATAGTCGTAAACTTGCGTAGCAATGGACACCCAAACTGCGGTATTCTTGCTGCTGCTGGTGGCTATTTTTTGCGCGATCGTGTCTGGCGATTTGGGTCAGAGCCGTGCCCCCATTGTTTACAGCCGGAATCAGCTGTTAGCACTCCGTGCTAACCCCGCACCGGCTCCCGGGGCGAGACCGGATATCCCTCATGAGCTGAAGAGGAAGAGACGGGGATCTCGTGCGGGGGTTAAACACCGGGAAAGGAGGAGACGATACCATCCCGTCCTCCCGTCTGTTATCATGGGGAATGTTAGATCTCTCCCCAACAAGATGGGCGAGCTAGCGGCGCTTACCCGGCATGTGAGGGACTTCCAGGAGGCTAGCCTGATGCTATTCACGGAGTCATGGCTAACAGCGCTAACGCCGAACGCGGTCGTAGAATTGGACGGCTTCCAAATCACACGCGCGGACAGGAAGCTGGAGAGTGGTAAGAGGAAAGGAGGATCGCTGGCTGTGTTTGCGAACGATAGATGGTATAATCCTGGGCACATCACGATTAAGGAGCAGCTTTGCAGCAGGGATATTGAGTTGCTAGCTGTTGGCATGAGTCCCATTATACATCCCGCGAGACTTTAGTCATGTGATCGTGGTGACCGTCTACGTCCCCTCCGCTGCCAGCTGCGAGACAGCCTGTGATGTCTTGACTGCAGCCGTGAGCAGGCTACAAACACAGCACCCAAATGCCCTGCTACTTATCTCTGGTGGCTTCAATCATGCCTCCCCTTCCTCCTCTCTGGCTTCATTCACACAGCAGGTCACCTGCCACACCAGAGACAATAAAACACTGGACCTTTTCTATGCCAACACTAAGGAGAAGTACACATCACTGTCCCTCCCCCCGCTGGGCAAAGCTGATCACAACCTGGTGGCTCTCCAGTCTGTGTACAAACCTCTGTTCCGCAGGCAGCCAGCTGTGACCTGCACGGTTCAACTTGTATTTCATGATGTCTGTACATGAATGTACAAATACGACAGAGCTTTAGGCTGAAATAAGAAACAGTATATTGTATAGGTTTTACTTCCTGCTTTGATTAATGAGTTTACATCAATCTCTCGCAATTATTTTTTTTAAATACAAGGATTCTAAACAAATATTTGTGCTAGTAAAAGTATCCACAAGTAACAGGTCGATGCTGGAGATGTAAGAAAACATGAAGGTCAACAATAGCAGATGATCAAATACACAGTATAATTAGTCTACACATTAATTACGTTATTAATAAAGATAGGGGTTCATCAAGTAAATGTGAATTATACATGAAAAAAAAAAGTTTTTAAATGTTTGGACTGACCAATTCGAAAAAACAGTATGTTATTAAATATGAGTTTACACAATAATGGCATTATTAATAAAGAAAAGACGGTCAACAATAGCAGATAATGGTCAAATACAGAGTCTATATAATTAGTCTACACATTAAATGCATTATGAATAAAGATAGGGATTCATCAAGTAATTGTTAATGATAAAGAGCCTGATTTTAAATGTTGACCAATTTGTAAAAAAAAACTTTTGTAGGTGTTAAAATATGAGTCTACACAATACTTGCATTATTGATAAAGATAGGAGTTCATCAAGTAAATGTTAATTATATATAGAAAAGAAAAGTTTTTAAACCTTGAAAGTGACCAATTTGTAAAAAAAAAAACCCTCTTGTAGGTGATTAAATATGAGTTAGTTTCCACAATACTGGTTTAAACTCTCCCTCACACGTCTGCATTTATGGCTGATGACGTTTGGAGGGTTGGAAGGCACCTTATCAGCAAGCCATTTGGGTACGTTCTCCTTAGGTGCGCAACAGACGAGGGGGACTTTTTTAAAGTAAAAAAAAAAAACAAATCAAAACACACCAAGTTACATTGCACGATGTTTACAGACAAACAAATGATTAGAGTCCATTTGTCACTTACCTAATATGTTGGGAACTCATTAGTGTTGTGAAAAAAAAAAATACACATTCAGATCTTTTAAAAAGCGAGTTTATTTTTCTATACTAGTTGCACCTCACCCATCCTAAATGGACACGCATTTTGATACACAAAGCCTCTCAAGAAAATAGCAGGTAAGCAACCGTTTATCTACATTCATCCGGTTTACTCCCCCCCGACTGCCTTGCTCACAAGTGCACATACACATGTACACCCCCGCACGCACGCACACACACACACAGGCACACACATCCCCTGAAGGGAGGGCTGCATACACACACACACATGCCTTCAAAAAGCTTATTGCTAGCTGTGCTCTGTTAGCCAGAGGTTGAGCTGTCCTGTATTTACTAACCCTACATGGATTGAAATCAGTCCCATTGAAGAACATTGATCAAACATTTACACGTCATCTAGTTACAATACGTGCTATGTGCAGATGATCTAACTTGGAGAACTTGGATAACATTGTTGTTATTCATCAAGGCATAGTTACATCTGAAACAGATATATTGATTTCATAGATTGTTATTCGGGAACTCATGGACGGCTAAAATCCTAAAACAAATAGATAATGACGACATAAACTAGTGTTATTCGTGAATGAATGGACAATTAAATCCAAAACAATATCATATTTAGATGACATAAATTAATGTTTTTCAGGAATGCATGGACAGCTAAAATCCTAAAACAATAGATAATGACATCATTATACTAGTGTTATTCATGCACGTTAAGTCAAGAGAAACATGTATTGATGATATAAACTCGTGTTATTCATGAAGCTAGGCAGGGCTACAAGTATTTTAAAGTATGTACTTACTGTCCATTTTTTTGTGGTCTGTACATCTGAGGTCTTTTTTGTTTTTGCGTTGGTGCTCCAATGAGATTTTCCCTCTTCTGTGGAAATACCTCCTGTGCCAATTCATTCACATCGTTCATACCTCCGTGCATTTTTTTGTCAATTTATTTTTTATCACTTAGTCTATACTCCCACATTTTTTGAAGGCTAACTTCATAATTACCAACCTGGATGCAAAAGTATAGCCACTGATGAACAAAGGACCCTTTGTAAGACTTATCATAGGCAGACATATTTCTGCGGAGACTTCACAATTGTATGGGAAACATTCTATCAAGTTGTATTAGAACAATAAGGCTTGCTATTCTCAGTCAATTAAAAAAACATAACCAAACATGCACATGAGTACACAAGTGTAGTTCAGGTGTGTCATAGGTACATGTGTAGATGACGTGGTATTGCGCTAAGCTGAATTCAATCAACAACATATCCACATCATCTGCAAAAAGCAGAGATGTAATTACTGAGGCCACCAAAATAGATTTGTATACTAAACATCAAATAGGGTGGGCACTTCACAATTGTATGGGAAATGCCCTAAAAAGGTGTATTAGAAAAATAAGAGTTGCTATTCTCAGTCAATTAAAAACAACATTACCAAGAATTCAAAATATTGTACAGGTGTAGTTCTGCTGTTTCATAGGTACATGTGTAGGTGATGTGGTATTACGCTAAGATGAATTCAATGAAGTGGGCCCTTCACACTTGTATGGAAACGCCCTAACAAGGTGTATTAGAAAAATAAGGGTTGCTATTCTCAATCATAAAAAAAACAAAAAAACATAACCAAGCATTCAAAATGTTGTACAAGTGTAGTTCTGCTGTTTCATAGGTACACGTGTAGATGACGTGGTATTACGCTAAGGTGAATTCAATCAAGTGGGCCCTTCAAAATTGTATGGAAACGCCTTAACAAGGTGTATTTAAAAAAAATAAGGGTTGCTTTTCTCAATCATAAAAAAACAAAAAAAAAACAAAGAAGCATGCACAATGGTGTACAAGTGTAGTTCAGGTGTTTCATAGGTACATTTGTAGATGACGTGATATTACGCTAAGACAAATTCAATCAGTTGGGAACTTCACAATTGTATGGGAAACGTCCTAACATGTTGTATTAGAAAAATAAAGGTTGCTCTTCTCAGTCATGAAAAAAAAAAAAAAAAAAAAAACATAACCTGGCATGCAAAATGGTGTACAGGTGTAATTCAGGTGTTTCATCTGCAAATGTGTAACCCCATATTCCAGCGGCAGGGGCGGATAAAGACCAGGTTTGAGTCAATGATTCAGTGCGTGGGTGTTGTCTTCTTTCCAAATAAATCCTTTATTTTTGATGAGCGTTTGCTCCACAGCCTTTATGAATAGAAATACATGTTCCCTCAATCATGATGCCGTCAGGAAGATCGTCATCAAAGTGGGCAGGATTTAACCCGGATGTGGCGTCATAGAGGGATGGGATTTATGGACTACAAATGGGTGTGGTTAGGGTTGGGGTGTATGGACTACAAAGGGACGTGGACCAAATTAATTTATATATATATATATATATATATATATATATATATATATATATATATATATATATATATATATATATATCTTTGAATATTTATATATATATATATATATATATATATATGAATATATATATATATATATATGAATATATATATATATATATATATATATATATATATATATATATATATATATGAATATATATATTAAAGGGATATGTTTTTTTTCTGTTTAAGATGCTGATAGCTAAAAATTATATCATCATGCTAGTGGCTTGGTTTGTGCTTAAACAATAATGCTGTCTTGTAATAAAGATGAAGTAAAGTGAAGAGGAGGTGTGAAAATGTACTGCTTGCGAGCTTCCTGTAGAGTGCAGATGCAGGTTACAAGGAACATCAGTTGGAAATAACCGTCGCTACGAAGCAGTTCTGCAAAACCACAAGTCTACCACCTTCAACCGAGGCCATGGCAACGACCATCATTCTGCATGACAACAAGGACGTCAGTGGACTCTGGACCAACCAGACAAAGACATCTTTACACTTTCACTTTTGATGCATTGTATAAAGGCTGGGTCTAGAAATGAAATTATGTCGTTCCGGTCTACACCATCTCTGCTAAGGCTAAGATAGGCGTAGTGGGTGACCCAGAGCTCTGAAGTATGTATAGACTCCTCTGTCAGGAATAAATTGGTTGGCTTTTAACACGTCGTCGCGATCGTAGTCCTTTCTCAGAAATGAACACATGTGGAACCTTGAGATTAAACAGATGATTCAAAACACAGGTTCCCTTTAATTGGTGACCCCGACGTGATGAGAAAGGACATTGGATAAAAGGACAGAGGAGTGGACAGGGATTCAGTTGGACTGCAATCTCCCCGGTGCACCGACAAAACGAGGTAAGCAGAAGCCTGTTTGATTATATCACGAATTCTGCACATTGGAAATTGTGAAATTTGGGAGATTTGTGGTACAATTGTTTCATTGTCAATGGGTATTAAGATGATGTGTTGTTGTTGTTGTGTTGCTGTAAAGTCAGGGTAACAAGGGACCTGACTGACCAGGGTAACAGAGGACCTGGTGAAAAGTAGGGTAACAAGGTTCCTACTAGTCCCGTCGTAGACTGACTTGAAATCGGACGCGATTTCATACTGTGACGTTTCGGTATACGTTGGGGATTTTGGGACCTCCAAAAACTGATTTAGAAAGTCAGGGTAACAGAGGACCTGGCAAAAGTAGGGTAACAGAGTTCCTACTAGTTTGTTGTAAAGTCAGGGTAACAGAGGACCTGACTGACCAGGGTAACAGAGGACCTGGCAAAAGTAGGGTAACAGAGTTCCTACTAGTTTGTTGAAAAGTCAGGGTAACAGAGGACCTGACTGACCAGGGTAAGAGCAGACCTGGCCTGATTTGTCTTGATTGGATTTGTTTTGATTTCATTTGATTTGATTTAGTTTGTTTTGATTTCATTTAATTTGATTTGGAATAAGATGAGTGTGCCACCAAAATCAAGGGGTGTAAATTGGACAGTCGAGTGTACAAGTAATGAATGCGATATGTTTCACAATGAATATCAGAAGTCATTGGAGGACTTGTGGATTGAAATAGAAGGTCAGTTGTTGGCTGGTGTCGAAAGGAAGAGGCAGAAAAGGAAACAAGCAGAATTTAGAAGTGTGTGAGTGGAATGGAAGAAGGAAAGGAAGATAGAAAGGCAGAAATGTACGTTGATTCATGTAGCAAGTGATTTTCAAAAGGAAGAAAGAGATGTTATTCAGAGGGGAAAAGAAATGAAGGATAAACTTGGCGTTGTAGGGTGGATGGAGAAAAGAGATTTGAATAAAAAATTAGAAGAGAATGAAAAATTGCGGGGAAATGTACATGAGATTTGTGTAGTGTCCACTGCCATGGCTGCTGTTCAGCGCGAAAAAGCACAACAAATCGACCCCCCAGATCCAATTACGGACCTTCCCGAAAACGGCCCTCCAGTAACTTCCCTTTATCCGGCTTTACCCAAATCTACAAGGTGGGTTAATATATCAAGAATTGTCTTTGAAAGATCTTGAGTTTTTACAGAAGCGGCTACCCGGACTGGCTGCTGGCGGTGAAACATGGATCCAGGCGGTGAAAAAGCTGACGGATGGCATGAGCCTGGCATGTGGTGATTTAGTGAGATTGATTCGTGCCTGTTGCATTTCGGTTCACCAATCAGATGATATTTTGACACGATCTGGTCTGAATAATGTAGAATCTGAAATTTTATTTGCGTGACATGTTCCCTTCCTCCTCGCCGACGGTGCCGAAGCTCCCAGACTTCAAACCTCCCATGGATCCCAGTTCTCATCTCGAAAATTGCATAAGTATTTGGACAGATAAGACAGGGTCGCACCCCTCCCGTGTACGGGAAGCGAGTGTTATTTATAGAATTGCTTTGCTTGACACACTGCCAACGGAAGTTAAAACTGAACTTATGAAAGACCCTGACCTCATGGAAGGGGGTGATAGTTACTTTAATCGTCATGTGTCTCACCATTTGAAACTTTTTGTTGACAGACACCACAAAGCGTCAGACGAGGTAAAGGACATGCAGGAACAACTTTTGAAATTACAATTGGCCCAGGCCCGACAAGTGGCCACTAACAACAAACAAGAAGGAAAAAAGAACAAGAAATTGGAAGCAGAAAAGCAGATGTGGATGGCGCAGGGCCCGACGAGAGGACGAGGCGGGAGTCGTGGTCGGGGTTACACTAACGGAGGCAGGGGAAACGCCTGCCAACCTCCACCGGGCCAAGCTTGCTTCAACTGCGGTCAGTATGGACACTGGTACCGTCAATGCACTGTTCCCCCACAAATGCAACAGCGACCTCCAGTGGAGCCTGGAGGAACCCCAACTCAACGAGGAGGCTACGGGCCTCCACGCGGCAGAGGTGGACATGGCCCGGCACCCTGGCAGCAGCAACCGCAGCAGGTTCCATACCAACACCAGCCAAGGCAGTTCTACTGCGACGAGGACTGGTCCGAATACCAATAGGGATGCCCGGAGCCCGGGGACGGAGGTAAGGCAGAGCCTCTTATTCCCGCGAAGGTGGACAAGACGGACATTCACATGCTAGTGGACACAGGTGCCACATATTCATCTGTATGTCTACCACTTCCCGCGTCCAAGCACTCAGGGAAGACGACCACCTTAATGGGCTTTACAGGGGTGCCCATGAGTCTGCCGATTTCGACACCATTAAAGACTGAAATTGCTGGACAAACACATGAACACCAGTTTGTCCTGAGAAAAGGGGGAGCTCCAGTGAACCTGATGGGCAGAGACCTGCTTATCAAAACCGAGGCTACCATCCTTTGCAGCCCAGATGGACTGACAATACAGTTCCCAGATGGGACCGTGATGAACTGTGGACAGAAATTGTCCGCCGGATGGAACATGGTGCAACATGAACTCTCAGAAGCGACCGCTGACATTTATTGGGCCCGACTTCAACCAGAAACAAAGGTGGGAGGCGGCGTCTACTCTGCCTTCCTGCGGTGGAAGCCCTGGATCGACTCTCTTGCCTCCTACAGCCCTCCGATCGACCCTCTCCATCTCACACTGTACTATGACAGAAATGATGACTTGGTTTACAGAGAAGCCTTTGAGTCAGTGCAGGGTGAAACTTGGATGCTCAAAAGTGCAGATATTTACATCGGGAAACAAGGAGTGGCGGCTGCCTCCAACTTGACAAAAGACCAGAGTGAGTGGTTTATGATGAGTCTGACATCTTTTCCACACATTTCACTTGCACTTGCACTAGGTCATGAAGCCCGAGAACTGGGACCCATGGTAAGGAAATGCCATTTGGCGAACGATTGGCAACAAGGTCAAATACCAAATGTGTTGTACTCTCCTAGTACTGAATGTTTTTGTATTCAGAGCGCCGCGATGGACGAGGGGGTGCTGGAGCATGTGACACTGACGCGATTCCATGGCAGAGAGCTCTCGGACCATGAGGACATCGAAGAGCTGCTGAATTCGCTGCCGGACTCACTGTGGTCCGAGGGGCCTGCCGACGTGGGATTATGCGCATCCGTGACTCCAGTCGCGTTTGAGGTAGACCCGATTGCTTTTGTTAACATGCCGCAATATCCTTGTAAACATGAGGCCGCTGAAGGCATCGCGGAGACCCTCGAGGGACTCTGGAAAGCCGGAGTCCTAGAAGAATCAAATTCTCCCTTTAACACTCCCATTCTACCAGTAAAAAAGGCCGACGGCATTAATTACCGGATGGCCCATGATTTGAGACGAATAAACGACATTACTAAAACGCCCTGCGTTCTGGTCCCTGATCCACACCGTTGTTTGGGTGTTCTGGGCCCGGAAATGCAATGGTTCTCGGTAATTGATTTGGCTAATGCCTTCTTCTGCATTCCCCTGGCAGAAGAATGCCGGAAATATTTTGCATTCACCTACAAAAGTTGTAAGTTACAATACACGCGGCTTCCCCAGGGCTGGAAACTCAGTCCTGGGATTTTCAATCAGTGTTTGCGAGAACAATTGGCCGATATGGATTTACCAGGGGGCTCTCGGTTGATCCAGTATGTCGATGATTTGCTGGATGCAGGAGACTCGGCTGAGACCTGCTTGAAGGCGACACACACTGTGTTGTCCCGACTTGATGACTTGGGTTTTAAGGTGTCTAAAAAGAAACTTCAGTGTTGCAGACGACAGGTGACATTTTTGGGGCGGGTGATCTCAGGGAAGGGCTCGACCCTGAGTAACTCACACCGTTCCTTCATTCTGACTTATCCCCAGCCAACTAATGTTAAGGAAATGCTTTCTTTTTTGGGTCTTTGTGGCTATTCCCGTGGCTTCATTCCTGACTTCGCAGTGAGGACACGAGCCTTGCGTGATCTAGTTAAGATTAAAGGCATGCGTAACCTCCATGCTGAATTAGATTGGACAGACAGAACTGAGAAGCTGTTCACCGACCTTAAGAGAGATTTGGCCGTAGCGAGCCACCTTGCCCAACCTGACTATGACCTGCCTTTTCATCTAGATGTTTCAGTGACCGAGGGGACAGCCAATGGAGTCTTGTTCCAGAAGGTGGGCGGTAACAGACGTGTTCTGCTTTACGTCAGCGCCACTTTGGACAAAGTAGAAGCGAGACAACCTACTTGTACTGCATACGCCGCGGCCGTGGTCACATGCATTAATAAGACTGCACACATTGTCATGGGACACCAACTTTTTATTCTCACTCAACATGGGGTGACAGCATTTGTGGCCTCAGCAGCGTTCACGATGTCACCATTGCGCCAGCGACGCCTGATGACGATCCTCACACAACCCCATATTGTATTCCTTCTCTCGGGGATTAATATGGCTGACAGCGTTTCCAGTTCCGGCGAACCACACACCTGCCAAGATTAGGTCATGCAGGATTTGAAGGCCCGCCCCGACTTGTCCTCAGTCCCTCTTTCAGGTGGCCGGGTGCTCTTCACCGACGGCTGCTGCTGGAGACAGACCTCAGGACCTTTACATGCGGGAGCTGCCGTCGTTGAGGCCTTAAGTGACGTCAGAGTTTGGACGTGGATGGTATCGATTGCACTTCTGCACTTTCGCCTTCGAATCTACCTCACCTGCGCGTTGCGTTTTTACTCTTTTTAATTTTTGGAGACTATTTTTATCTTATTTTTTATTATTATTTATTTATTTAAATTTTTGTTAATCTCTGGGTCGCTTGATCTCGCGGACTAGCATACAGCTAGCTTGAGACGGAAACGGGCTAGCTTGGGGCTAGCTTGGAGCTAGTGTATTAAAATGCCTTCAGACGACAGCGACGAACACAATGGCCTGCTGGAGAAGGCAAATAAGACAATCTCTGACCTAAGAAGGGATATTCGTCGTCTCTCAGAGGAGCTCCATGAGAAGGAATCGGTCATCTCTTGCTTCGCGACCCGTTTCCCCGAACTCTCCGCGGTGGTCATGAGGAGGCGCGCTCGTGAAATCCTGTCGGCGACAATGACGGCTGAGGCGGCTGGCCTCTCGGACACGGCGAAGTGGGATCCAATTGCCTGCCCGGGGCCATCCTGCTCGACACCGATGCAGAGTGACACCTGGGTCAAGGTGGTGTCCCGCGGCCGGAGGGCCGGGGAGCCACCCCACCGCCCCCAACTGGTCCTGGGGAATCGGTTCGCCGCCCTGGCGAGTGAGTCTCCTGTTCCCATCACTGCACTACAGCAGTCGGAGACACCGACTGCTGCGTCCGACGCTGGGGCTGTGCTCCCAGGGGCTCCCTCGGATTCCCCGCCACCCACGGCGACGACCTCGGCCGGGAACCCCATGTTGGGCGGGTCCGCCGGTGACACGGCCGTCCACTCACGCGTCGGGCTGCTCCGGGACGCGGTGTCCCGGTACAAGGGTGGTCGTCATCACCAGCATCATCGACGACACTCATCGGTGTCATCCACCGTCTTCACTCGGCCTTGGCGGAGCCATCCTGGACAGTGGGGTCGTGAATCTTCCGCCGGTGGTGAGTCCCTTGGCGTTCCCTCCTCACGTCACCCACCGACCACCGTTATAATTGGCGTACGCACCATTAGACGTACTCACTATCCCGGCTGCGTCACCCGCTGTTTTCCCGGAGCGAAAGTCATGGACATAGTTAACATCCTGCCGGGTGTTCTTGACTCTCTGCCATCATCCATTACCCGGCTCATCGTTCACGTTGGGACAAACGAGACAATACGCCGACAGTCTGAGCAGACGAAGAGAGACTTTCACGCCCTCTTTGCCTTGTTAAGAACCTGCGGTCTGTCGGTCTGGGTGAGTGGCATTTTGCCGGCATTGTATCGCGGAGCCGAGCGCTTCAGCCGCCTTTTAAGCTTGAACACGTGGCTCCTACGCACCTGTGGCCACCTTGACTTTGCTTTTATTGACAATTTTAACCTATTCTGGAATCGCCCGTCTTTTTA
This sequence comes from Filicampus tigris, assembly GCF_054856515.1. NCBI lineage: Eukaryota > Metazoa > Chordata > Actinopteri > Syngnathiformes > Syngnathidae > Filicampus > Filicampus tigris. The sequence goes on along the minus strand of NC_141228.1, from coordinate 385,589 downwards.
TCAGCCGGATGGTGTTCATCCGAACTCTCTTGGTAGCAAGATTTTAGCCGCTAACATCCACCATGTCGTAACCAATTCCACTCCCAGCTGACTCTTGTTTACCAATCATATTTCTTCTTCTACTCATAAACGCTGCAATGACAATGTCACTACCATCACTTACAGGCCAATACCAGCTGCTCACAGTACCACCACCCTCACTAGCTCCCCCTGCAGGCCCTCATTATCATTACCACTATCGGACAATTTTCCCATTGAAACCATCACCGGCAGACGCTTCCCTTGCACACACAAACAACGTGGTTTTAACAGTGGTAATCTAGTATATGTTAATACTGCTCATTCGTACCACCATGAGCGCACGTCCAGCACAATAATTAATCTGGCCGTGCTGAACGTGCGCTCCCTTTTAAACAAAACTTTTATCATAAACGACCTGATTTTAGACAATAATTTACATGGTATACTTTTGTCTGAGACATGGCTTGGTACAGATGCTCCAGTTGCTCTCAACGAGGCTTGCCCACCGAATTTTAACTTTTTATTTTCTACAAGGGATGGCAAAAGAGGAGGCGGGACTGCATCAATTTTTATTAATACTCTTTTATCAAAGGAGATCATTTTTAGCAGCTATTTATCGTTTGAACACCATGCCTTTGTTTTTAGCAGTCCCCCTATTCTCTGCATTACCGTCTATAGACCTCCCCATCATTCCACTTCTTTTATTACAGAATTTTCAGAATTCTTATCCATTTTATATTCCAGTTATAACAGGATATTAATAACTGGCGATTTTAATATACACATGGACAACATCTCGGACCCACTATCCAGAGATTTTTCAAACCTTTTAAACTGCTTGGATTTTAAACAGCACGTCTTGCAGCCAACTCACAACAGAGGACACACCCTGGATTTGGTTATAACCTATGGCTTGTCTGCTGGTGTGTCCTCTGTTGTTGACTTGGCAGTGTCAGACCACTACTGTGTCTATTTTAACATCGCCAGTTTTAACCATCTAGCAGTCCCGGTCAGAACAGTGAAGAAACGCTACCTATCTTCTGAGGTGGCTGAAAATTTTATCGAGATCTTAAAAAACACTCCTGCTGACATTTTACCTGCACCCTGTGATCTTATTGTTGACAATTTTAACCTACATCTTAAATCATCATTAGATTCAGTAGCTCCACTTTTAATTAAAACAACAAAGACTGTACCCCCGTGGAGAAACAATGCTATCAAAATATCAAAGAGAAAATGCAGGAGTGCAGAGAGGAGGTGGAGAAAAAGTAAACTTACAGTACACTATGAAATTTTATGCGAACAACTGAAATCCTACAATAAAACAGTAAAACTGGCAAGATCTTCCTATTTCTCAAACCTCATTACAGTCAATAAAAACAACCCCAGGGTTCTCTTCTCCACCTTTGAACTTTTAACTAGTTCTGATTTTAATAAGTCCCCACAGAGACCAACAGATGCTCTCTGTGAGGACTTTGCAGACCACTTCAGAAGTAAAATCGATGACATAAGATCCAGTCTTTTAGCCCGTCAAAACACAAGTTTTAATAAACCCGGACAATCATATTTACATGAGGAAACACTGGAAAGTTTTGCCCTGGTTGATGCAAGGACACTTGTTCGAGTTTTCTCCCAGGTAAACCCAACAACCTGCCTTTTGGATCCAATTCCCACATTTCTTTTTAAGACATTTTATGGATTTTTTGAAGAACAAATTTTAAATATAGCCAATTGCTCTCTTCAGACAGGCGTCTTCCCCGCTGCCTTTAAAACGGCGGTGGTGAAGCCCCTTCTGAAGAAGAGCGGTTCTGACCCGAGCGTTTTTAATAACTACAGACCCGTATCCAACTTACCGTTTTTAAGTAAGATTTTAGAAAAACTGGTTTTCATCCAGTTGAATCATTTTTTAAATACAAATAATATTTTGGAGAAATATCAATCTGGTTTTAGGATGAACCACAGTACGGAGACTGCTCTTTTAAGGATCTTAAATGATATTAGGTGCACTGCAGACGTGAGAAAACTCACAGTCTTGGTGCTACTGGATCTAAGCGCTGCTTTTGATACAGTAGATCACCAAATTTTATTAAATAGACTTAAAAATCTAGTGGGCATCTCTGGTACTGTTTTTGACTGGTTTTATTCCTATCTCACAGACCGATATTTCTTTGTAAGTATGGATACTTGTTCCTCTAAAACTCATGAAATTAAATGTGGGGTTCCTCAAGGTTCGATTTTAGGCCCCCTACTTTTTAATCTTTATATGCTTCCCCTCGGGGATGTCATCAGGGGACACGGCATCAGCTTTCACAGCTATGCTGATGACACGCAGCTGTATATTGCCGTGTCTCCTGATGACACAGGACCCATTGATACCCTTTTAAATTGCATTTTAGATATCAAGTCATGGATGGCAGATAATTTCCTACAGCTCAATCAGGACAAGACTGAGGTTTTAGTTATCGGTCCCGAAGGTCAGAGAGAGAAGCTTTTACCAAAACTACACATTTTTAATCCCTCACACTGTGTGAAGAACCTTGGCGTCATTTTTGACTCTGAGCTCAGTTTTATTCCTCATATTAAAAATGTAACCAAGATTGGTTTTTATCACCTTAAGAATATCGCCAGAGTCCGCCCGTTTCTCTCTCAGGCTAACACGGAAGTGCTGATGCATGCCTTTATTACCTGTCGTTTAGATTACTGTAATGCCCTGCTCTCTGGCCTCCCGAAAAAGAACATTTCACCACTGCAACTACTGCAGAATTCAGCCGCTCGGGTGCTGACGAGAACCAGAGGGCGGGAGCACATTACGCCAGTTTTGAAATTGCTGCATTGGCTCCCTGTGTGTTTCAGGATCGATTTTAAAGTACTTTTATTAGTTTATAAATGTGTTAATGGTCTTGGGCCATCTTATTTATCTGATTTGCTTTTATCATACCAGCCCTCGCGGATCCTGAGGTCCTCTGGCGCCGGCCTTTTATTTATTCCAAGGGTGAGGACCAAAATGCATGGCGAGGCTGCATTCAGCCGTTTTGGTCCTCACCTTTGGAATAGCCTGCCAGAGGATGTCAGGTCTGCAGAGACTGTTGATATTTTTAAGAGGAAGCTCAAGACACACCTTTTTAGTTTGGCTTTCAACAACTTTTAAATAATTTATCTTTTCTTTTGATTGAAGATAATTCTATGTTTTGCTTTGAATGTTTTAAAGCACTTTGAGTTGCATTTTTATGTATGAAAGTGCTATATAAATAAAATGTGATTGATTGATTGATTAAGCCCGGGAGACTCAAATTCTGACTTCCGAACGCTGTGGTACACAAACGACTTTGTGAAACCCTCCGCTCAAGCTGCAGAACTGCTGGCCATGTGCAGGGCACTGGAGTTATCTGAAGGTCAGAGCGTTACCATTTATTCTGATTCGGCCTATGTTGTGGGATGCTTGTTTGTGGATTTGGCTGCATGGAGACGACAGGGATTTGTCACATCCACTGGGGACCCAGTGGCCCACGCAGAGCTGATTCCACGACTAAGTGAGGCTGTAGATAGACCAGTGGAGGTGGCAGTGGTCAAGTGTCCAGGACATGTGAAAGCAAGCACGCTGGCAGCCCGGGGAAATGACGCAGCTGATGCTGCAGCAAAAAAAAAGCAGCAGGATATCAAACAGATGTTGAAGGTAGCTATGTTGTCAAAAAGGATCAGTTGATTGACTTTCTCCCTGCAGTAACAGTTGAAGTCGTGCGCGATCTCCAAGAGGTGGCGTCAGAGGAGGACAAACGAAAGTGGCAAGAGAAGGGTGCTAAGTATGACGACAAAGTGAAACTGTGGTTTAGCCCAGCGAGAGGTTTTAGAAGACTAGTGTTACCCACAGGAAAGTTCATGCAATCGGTGATTGAGGAAGCGCACGCCCCAACACATGAGAGTTATGTGTCGATGCTAAGCAAGCTGCGTTTTTGGTGGCACCCTGATCTTCTGCAAAAGGTAAAAGAGTTTTGTGTTTCTTGTGAAATATGTCAGAATTTCAGTGTCAGCCCTACAACGAAGAAGGGCTCACAACACACTGAGATGGGCCGATGCCCAAATGATGTGGTGGTAATGGACTACACCGACATGGTAGTCCCAGTCCAAGGAAAAAGGTACCTATTAATGATTGTCGACACCTTTTCTGGATGGCCGGAAGCCTATCCTTGTGCAAAAGAGGACGCAGCGTCCGTCATCAAAGCGCTGGTTAACCATTATATCCCAACCCATGGGTTTCCACAAGTAATCAGATCGGATAACGGTACACATTTTACAGCTAATTCATTAGCTACGGTTGAATCCATGCTGGGACTCAAACATAAATTTGGCTCAGTCTACCATCCCCAGTCTCAGGCCCATGTAGAAAGGATGAATCGCACAGTCAAACAACGGCTGGCAAAAACGTGTGCACACACTGGGCTTAATTGGCTCCAAGCCCTGCCTCTTGCTTTGTTTTCCATCAGGCAAGCAATTAACCGTCGGACAGGGTTCAGCCCTTTTGAACTCCTGACCGGCCGCCTGATGCCTGGTCCAGCCTCGGCTTCGCTCCAGCCGGACATGGAACCACCGAAGGGCTATAAGCCCTACTGGGAGCAACTGTCATCTCTGGTGTCCTCACTTTGTGTTTCAGGTCCCCATGCTGTGGATGTCCACGTCAATGACCCTTCCCTTCCCACTTACGTCTACCTGAAAGTCCTGCAAAGGAAGTGGTCTGAACCACGGTGGACTGGTCCGTTTGAAGTTACAGCTCGGACATCTCATGCCGTGCGTCTCCTTGGAAAGGGGGACAAGTGGTACCACGTGTCACTGACACGCCCTGCACGAGCTTCTTTTGTAGAGTAAAAAAAAAAAAAAAAAAACTGTCTGTGTGACTTGCTGACGTGCTGTTTTTTGCTAAGATCGTTTTCCACTTGACTTACCTGAATTATTTTGATATATTTTTCATTTGTGTTGAAGTGTTAAATTGGTCATTTAACAAAGGGGGAAATATGACGGTCTGTTGTGGGATTTCCTGCCCAGGAAATGGACTGGCACTTGTGCTTTGATCTCTATGATAGCTCCCATGGCGATCAGGCCTCTTTCTGAGCAGGAAATCAGCCACATGGCGGACTTCACCTGGGGGCGAGACTGGTGGGGAAGCTTGACTCGCTCCCGCCGAGTGGTCAGTGGCTTCAACGTGGGTGGAAACGCTTGGGGAGCGGAGAGGATCCTACCTACCTTGATGCCATTGGAGTTCCCAGAGGGGTTCCAGATGAGTATAAAGCTCGCTGTCAAATTTCAGCGGGTTTTGAGAGTATTCTCATATGGGTAACCCCAAATAAAAATGTTGATTTTATTAATTTCCATCATTACCAAATTCAAAGACTGGTAAATTTCACTTCCCAATTGGCAGAGGGCGTCCATGAACAACTATCAGCGACATCTCTCATGACATTCCAAAACAGGTTGGTCCTAGATAGTATGTTAGCGGAAGAAGGCGGTGCATGCCCTCGAATCAAGGGACACTGTTGCACAATCATCCCCAATAACACGGCACCAGATGGAAAGATCACCAGAGCCATGAAAGGTTTGCAAGCCATGTCTGTTAAACTTAAATCAATGTAGATGACAACCCATTCCATAGCATGCTGAACCGGATGTTTGGTAAATAGAAAGGCCTTATTCTGACATTGGCGGCTACCGTCATGGTTGTCTTTGCTGTGCTTGCTTTGTGTGGATGTTGTATCATTCCTTGCCTCAGGAGTCTAATCCTCCGGATTGTCCACAAAGCCTTTGAGGGGAAGGACCCCCATGGCCAATATCAGATGCTGCCCCTGAAGGAGGATGCGGGGTCTGTGAGCGCGCTGGCTCCGTTAGATGTCGCGTCTGTATCCTTCTCTTAATTATCTATTCATGGTATATTTGGTCTTGCCTTTATTGACTACGAGAGCAACCGTGGCTATTTAGAGGGTGCAGTGTTGATCTCTGTTTAGCAGAGATCAAAAGGGGGATTAAAGGGATATGTTTTTTTTCTGTTTAAGATGCTGATAGCTAAAAATTATATCATCATGCTAGTGGCTTGGTTTGTGCTTAAACAATAATGCTGTCTTGTAATAAAGATGAAGTAAAGTGAAGAGGAGGTGTGAAAATGTACTGCTTGCGAGCTTCCTGTAGAGTGCAGATGCAGGTTACAAGGAACATCAGTTGGAAATAACCGTCGCTACGAAGCAGTTCTGCAAAACCACAAGTCTACCACCTTCAACCGAGGCCATGGCAACGACCATCATTCTGCATGACAACAAGGACGTCAGTGGACTCTGGACCAACCAGACAAAGACATCTTTACACTTTCACTTTTGATGCATTGTATAAAGGCTGGGTCTAGAAATTAAATTGTGTCGTTCCGGTCTACACCATCTCTGCTAAGGCTAAGATAGGCGTAGTGGGTGACCCAGAGCTCTGAAGTATGACTCCTCTGTCAGGAATAAATTGGTTGGCTTTTAACACGTCGTCGCGATCGTAGTCCTTTCTCAGAAACGAACACATGTGGAACCTTGAGATTAAACAGATGATTCAAAACACAGGTTCGCTTTAATATGAATATTTATATATATATATATATATATATATATATATATATATATATAAAGAATTTCCATCTAAATAAAATGCTGTCATTTAGTGAGATACAATTTTGTTGAACCAACTAATCGTAAATGTGTTGAGTGGACATAAAGTATTCGTGTTGTTTGTACGTATTTTCAATGTTTGATTCCAACTTAATTTGTTCATTTTGTTTTAGCAAATTTACTACGCTTCAATCTAAATAAAATTCCGTCATTTGGCGAGATACAATTTTGTTGAACCAACTAATCGTAAATGTGTTGAGTGGACATAAAGTATTTGTGTTGTTTATACCTATTTGCAATGTTAGATTTCAACTTCATTTGTTCAGGTTGTCTTAACACCTTTATTACGCGTTTTTCTCTTAGGTCAGATTAACTTCTATAATAGTACAGGTATCTTATTTTGACAGAGTAGGTACAGCTACATTTTTAAATGGTAAAATAACACTAATGCTGACTTTACAAAACAAGTCAACAAAAAATACTGTGAATCAAAAGTTACATGTAAATACACAAAAATAATTCAGAAAATAAGGCATTGTTGCTGAATGTTTATATTGAGCATCTTTCACATCAATTTGATTTAATCGCAGTTGGTGTCAAATTTGTAAGAGACCACAAAAAAGAAAAGGCAAAAAAAAATAAGCCTCACGGGAAAAAAAAGTGTTTTTTTTGTGCCAAATCTCCGTTTGCATCCAACATTCATTTACATTGTTCATAAAACAAACAAAAATACAACTCAATGCCCCAAAACATTACCATATACACATGCACACACGTAGAAAATGCACTTGTCAACCGATTCATCTTATAAGGAGAATCTGGAAAGTAGCAATGAGCAGCATTTGCACAACTAAACATGACTGCGTATATATGGATCACCTTTCCTTGAAAATACTTGGTTAAGTTTGCATTATTCTTATGAGCATTTTAGTCCATAAATCATTTTGCTCTTTTAAACATAATATTCTCAAAATTGTGCCATTTTTTAAACCTTGTCAGGTTCTCTGTGATACAAAAAAGCTACTACATATAAGGTTTTCTTGATAATACTTGCTTCAGTTTAGGTCTATTGGTCACTCCACACAGGATGACTTCCGTAAAAGCGTGGTTTTCAATGTTTGAGCTTTTCTTGGGAGTTTGTTTCTACCAAGCTCCATGATGATCTTCTGCAGAACTTCAATGATGTGTCTTAAAGGGTAGCTTAGGTTGAGTGCGTAGACCAGAGCGAACAGCATCACAACAGCAAATGGGACATTCCCCAGTTCATCCAGAACATTCACAGCATCCATGATGATAACCACATCATCTGGGTTATCCTCTGACTCTGCCCCATCTTTTCGAATGGCATAAATTCCAAAAGACCACCTCCTTGATTTCAGCGTTGTTGCTTTTGACAGCTGTACCCAGTAAGAACAAAAACATTCATGACTCATTAAATAAATATGAACATAACTACTGTGACAGATTATTCATTGACATTTCAAAGTTAAATACTATATTTGTAGTGCACAATTTTTAGTGAATGACAGATGCCATAGGATAAAAATGTAATTCCATACCCATACCATGTATTCTTTCACCAGCTTGTCTCCTTGAGGTACATGCACAGGGTTTTGAGGATACACTCTCTTCTGACATCAACAATGTTGGTCTGAGCAGTGTCAGTCAGTTTGCCACATAACTAAAATAAATAAATGAAAAAACTAAAATAAAAACACATTTTAAATCATGAGGAGCATAGGTATCACAACACATACTTAAGTATTGGTAAGTCACTCTAGTGTCTCACATGATTTAAACTCATTCACGCCATTGACACATTTACTTGTATTTTCAGTCCAGCCATTCAATCACAGGAACGTATTTATATATTTTTTCAAACATTAGAGTAAAATAGGGTCTGAAAATGTCTGGCAGTGAATGACTTAAGGACTAAATCCAAACTTTTCAAATTTTAGATTTGTTCAAATCTGTAATTTAATTAATTGAATCTGTAATTTTTCCATGAACATAACAGAGATACGGGAACCAAGATGCTCCTAATCTTTCTTCCTTGAATGCCACCTTTGTGGCTAAACACCCTGATCAACTCTTGTGAATTTTACAGGCATGTGAACAACAAATTGTTGTTCAATTATTAATTTACCAACGTACCAATAAGTGTACAGTACTTCCACTGATCTATATCACGCACCGTGTTTAACAGTTGTGAGCAGTTTAGGCTTAGCTAAAAGGCAACAACACACGAAAGCTAAACCTAGTGGTCATACATATAAAATAATTCAGAAACCAAAAATAAACATCACAGAGAATAAAAAGTGAAAATGAACTAACTGACTGATATGTTTCTCCCCCGTAGATGGTTTAAATTTGATGGATGCACACAGCTTCAATTTGTGTGAGTCAAATATGAGGCTCAGAACTTTCTGTAATGGAACTCTACACTGAAGCACGCAATCTTAGCTGATGAAGAGGGTATGTCGCATGTTACTGCCACTACTGCTCTGGAGCGGTATTGCATATGGGATTCCTATTTAAACCAATTGGGTTGTGTTGACATAAAGGAATCTTGCCGTTTTAAGAATTTTGCCTGTCAGGTTAAAACTACATGATTGAAACATGTTTAAGCACTAAACATGGATAAATAAAGCAGAAGCTACATGCCACAATTTTGTGAATAAAACAGACACCCATGTTGATTTTTTTGAGTGTACCAAGATATTCAAGATGTACTGTCTTGAAACAAGGGATTTCCCTCTTTGGTAATGTTTGTTATGTCATATTGTCTAAAATTAAGCACAGAGACAAAATTTGACTAGAAATAAGACAAATGTTCTTGGCAAGATGTCAATTTTTTCCAGTGCAAATGTATCTAGTCTATTGTTTGTTGTATCATGATTATTGAAACAAAACTTTTGAGCTTTTGAAATTGTCCTGTTGTTGCCTGAAAAGTGTCATGAACATGTCCTTTTGTTGCTGTAACATTTAGTTACCTGAGTTCGCAATACAAGCTCTTCGTCCGCTTTTGTCTCCACTTTCCTTGGCGGCATTTCGTCTATCCCCGGCTATTTGATTTTACAAACAAGCTAGCTAGTTGCTTGCTAGGTGATGACGTGGCCAGTGGATTTGCCGCTGACCTTGCTGAGTATATGGAATTACCCACCCCTGGTTTAGATAGATACTTTATACTAATTATTGAGGGAATTTAGATTGTCACAGCACCAATATTAACAATTATACCAAGAAAAGAACAACAAACAGTAAAAAGAAGAAAAAAAGAAATACAATAGCAGCATTGACACACATTTAGCATTGACACTTTCGGAAAATTAACATCTATTCTAAGCAAGAAGAAAAGAAAACAAATTTTAAGTTTCGTGGCAAGTAATAATAAAAGTATAATTACATTTGATTATGTGCATTAATAACAAGCAAGTAGCAACACACATGTACAGTATAAGTGCCCTGTTAACAATAGATGGGGCTTGGTTCAGACAGATGTAAGGACGGAAGCGCTTTAAAAGGATGAGGACAGAAGGAGGGATGAGGGCGAAAGGGTACCCAGGTCATGGATGGAGGACGGAGCGGTGTAAAGTGCCCAGCTCTGGACTTAGAAACCAAAAGAAATACTAACAATACAAGAATCAAGTAGAATAATAGCGACTATGAACATGAACATGAGGTCTAGAAAAAAGCACGAGCATAACAGCTGGCAAGGTAAAAAATCCGACGATACATGGTAGGTCGGAGTCCTTTTATATTCAGGTGATATTATTTTGTGCTGTGTCTTCCCATCGTCTTCTGCTGGTGATAGCAAATCATTAGAACATAACATACTAGTGTATTGGCACTGAAACACAATTTGTGCCGGGTTCGCCAGCATAAAATCACCAGCATGAATTCAAGCACAGAACGAACATGCTGTGATGGATGTACGATGGTTGTAATAATGAATGGATGTAAGAATAATATTATGGATAAAAATAATAATGGATGATAATAATAATGATGACGATAATAATAATGATGGCAATAATAAAATGATAATTATAATATAATAATTGTAATATTAATACGCATTATTATTATTATAACTGATGAATGATGTGTTATTTTGTTTTTCTGTTTTGTTTTTTACAGAAAAACTGATTACATGTCGTTGTAGTAAGATTCATTTACATACAGTCAGTCAATTATACAGTGTATACATACAAGCAGAAGACTATAATTTACATAATTAATTCCTATCCTTAGGACAAAGCACGCTCTTGTGACGTTGTTCACCCCCAATCGCTGCGCGCATTAAAACTGTATGAGGAGGAGAAAGAGGAAAGTGTGTTTATTTATTTATTTGTTTATTTATTTATTTCGTATTTTTAATCAGCCAAGTTCAGCTCGTGAGGAGCGGGCGGTGGTGGAATCACGTTCTTCCTTCCGGTATCACCGCCATTGCTGAAGTCGACGGTTTGTGCGTCAAAACCTCAGCGCGTTGTGGCTGTATGCACGTAATTGAATGTAATTCTTAATATTGACGTGACTCAATGAAACGGATGGGATTGACCGCTGATTTTTTGGTGAAGCAGAATCCCCCCTTTTTGTCCCCCAGTGTGTTCATTTGAACCCACTGCTTTGAGGTTTTATATGTGGAACATTTCATCCTTGTATTTCTTACGGGCTATGTCGACACAAAAGACTCCATTTTCCAGTGATACGCAGTGCACAGAGGACTGTTGTGGACCATGCAGCAGACTGGAAACTCTTATATGGTAAATGAACATGCTTCTCAAATTCTCTTGTCAAACGTAAGGAATTCGGCAATATGTCATGACACGATTTATGAGTTGAAGCTGCCTATGCAGTGGTTTGAATGCCTTAATTGCACGACATAGATTGCTGAGAGAGTGGGTCGTGGGGGCGGGGTAAAATTCAGCTATATGTTTTGTGTCGTCATTTCTATTGAGTGGAAATGGATAATGTGCGGAAACAATTGTCATGCTTCTTTGGCAAATCCCCTCCAGGCGGCTGACAGACCTGGCACATCCAGTGAGTTTGCAAACAGCAGAGTTAATAGACTGATTTGAATAAATCAGTATCCAAATCGTCTTTATGACATGTCTAATTTTAAACTGTTTGGAATCATACATTCAATACTGTTCAGACGCATGTCCCTTCCAGAATGTGTGGATGCAATTTCTCTCTCAAACATAATAATCTGTCATGGTCATTCATTCGTTTATTTGTTCATTCGTTCAATCAATCAATCAATCAGTCAATAATTTCAGATATTTCCAAGGTCTCTGGATGATGGGGAAAAACTGTTATTTCATGTGACTGTTTGTGTGTCCAAGGTTTTATTGATAGTTGCAACCATTGGAGATGAAGTTGTGTGATTAACATGGATTAATGCTGTATCTTTTCCTATAATATTATTGATTTAGCAAGTTAATTATTTGAGGGTGTCTTTATTAAATACGCAAATGTTGATTTTAATGGAATAAAGGAATGAGTCTTATCAAAACTAAGTACAGAGGTAGTATTGAATTGGTTAAGAAGATCTGAAATTAAACCTCTACGCTACGGTAAAGGTCCTTAAACATTTTAGCCTGGCAAGAAGACTGGAAGCTCTCCAACGACAGTCCTAATTTTCTTATTTTTGACCCACATCAAGTGTCAAAGTCCAAACACTGACTGAGATACTTTTATTCCCATCCTGCAGACATAAGCAAATACAATGTCAGCAGACACTATCTAAAATCAGAACCTTGTGTAATAATGTCTATCGTTATGTTTATTGTCTATCTGTTTTTGTGATTAGATTTGTTTATTCATTATATGGCACTGCGTTCATGCTGTTTCTGGAGACAGGGGGCAGGCTATAGCAGTTCATGCAGTCCCTGGGGCTCTGATCTACATAGCTCACCCCTCAAGGAAAACAGTGCTGTCTTCACCGCCCCTCACCCCTATCCACCCACCCGAACCACTTCTCACGATTGTTTTCTCTGTTAATATGCCCATCTTTCCTCTCCTTTTGCCTTTTCACCTAATTCTAGGGTAAGATATTAGCTAAATTAATTTATTCCTTGATAACCATTTAAGTTGAATAAAAGTGGATCATGGCATTGCTGTTTTTGCTTTCAAATGTTATTTGAAGAAACCCTTTTAAATTCTCGCCACCTCTCACCTGCTAACCCGTGACCCTAGTTTGGATAAGCGGTACAGAGAATGAATGGATCATTATAAAATTCTTCTAACTATAGTGCTACAGCTAATACAATCCATCCTCTAAATCCGGGATTCCCCATCACCGGCCCGGTACGGGTCCGCGGGCCGCTTTGGAAATAAGTTATTAAGTTGTCGGCCAAAAGTTGTTATGTTATAGATTTATTTCCTATGATACTAGCCAGTTATTACCTTATGGTCATACCACCGTATATTTTATAAAGTAGTAATTTATTAAATTATGAGCCATTTTTATGTTATGGGCTGCTAACAAATGTTTTAGGATTTTTTTTCACTCAATAGAATAACATTGTGCTTCACTTAAATAGAATGTATGGAGAATGAAGCATTCATTGTAATTTTTTTTTCTCACTTCACTTTCACTGAATTTCCATCCATCCATTATCGATACCGCTTATCCTCACGCGGGGCGTGCTGGAGCCTATCCCAGCTGCCTTCGGGCAGTAGGCGGGGGACACCCTGAATTGGTTGCCAGCCAATCGCAGGGCACACAGAGACAAACAAACATCCGCACCCACAATCACACCAAGGGGCAATTTACAGAGTCCAATCAACTTACTATGCATGTTTTTGGAATGTGGGAGGAAACCCACGCAGGCATGGGGAGAACATGCAAACTCCACACCGGTAGGCCGGAGCCGGTATCGAACCCACGACCTCTGAACTGTGAGGCGGACGTGTTAACCAGTCGACCACCGTGCCGCCTTCACTGAATTTAATGTTCACAATTTATTTAGCTTTTTTGGACACGTTTGCTGATATTTTTCTGTGATCGCATGCTCTAATTCCATGGACATCAAACAATTCTTCTCAGTATTCACTTTCTTCGGACCTATGACAATAAAAAAGAAGTTTGGAAAAATACCATCGCACAAAAAAACCAAAGTGTGAGCACATCTGTGAGCAACAGATAAATTAACTTTCACTGCAACCGTAACCATGAACTGGTGGGCAGAAAGTTTGCTGCTGTTGTATAGTGTACTGCTATATGAGTGACTGACAGCATGCATGCAAACACCCCAAGACATACAAAAAAGTCCATTGCTGCTATTTGCAAAAGTGAACAGAAAATGAACTATGAATTTTTGAATGTCCAATTTTGGCCCATTTTTGCACATTTACAGGGGGCATACTTTTGCACCCATGTCCAAGAGGATTAATCCGATTGACTTCAAATTTCGGCTGTACTATCTTAAGACCTGGTGCAAAAACAGAGAATATTTTTTTGAGTTTTCGAAATACTATATGATGAGCCGGGGCATCAAAGCTTGCTTCTAATATTTCCTTTGCCAAAAAGGAGGAAATGCTTAAAGCGGAAGTCAATCTTTTTTTTTTTTTTTTTTTTTTTTTTTTTTTTACAATAATATGTTCAATGCAGCCCCTATTGTTAAAACACGGCATCCTGATTAATATTGCGTTGCGGAATATGAGTTGAGCAGTAAAATTCACTCTTTTTTGTCCATCTCAGGGGGTGGCCATTTTGCAACTTGGTGTCAACTTTAAATGACATCAAAGTTGCTCAGGGCTCAGGTAACGACCAATCATGGCTCAGTTTCAGAAAACAGGTAGGCCGTGATTGGTTGTTACCTGAGCCCTGAGCAACTGTGATGTCATTTTCAGTTGACAGCAAGTGGCAAAATGGACACTCCCTAAGATGGCTACAAATAGCGGGATTTTGCTGCTTAACTCAAATTTCACAAATGCAATATTAATCGGAGTGCCGTGTTTGGACTTCCTCTGTAATAACTCCCCTGCACATCCCAAAAAATCAAACTTCAACATAGTTGCGACCTGAAGACATGTATATGACAATTTCCTGTTATACATATCGCGCCACCTAGTGATGACTAGAATTGTCATTTTTTTACGTTTTAATGTACTGCACAGAGTCAGTTGAACGAATCCGACTGATAATTAGTCTGAAAAACCTCATGTTGTTGATCTTACTCTACGCAGAATATTGTGACTTTTCAGCAAAGGGCATGGCCATGACAGTGCCGCAAGGTCTGATTATTCACTGTGACAGTAAAAGCTTCTACAACTTGATTCAGATGATCCTATCTTCTCGACATTTTTCATATTTGATGATAGTCCAGGCCTGAAGACATCTAGGAACTTATTTTTCATCATAGTGGTTTTGTTTGTTTTGTTTTGTACATTTATTTCCTTCATTTATAAAAGAAGAAATAACAATATAATATGAACATAAATGTTCTCCAATCTCGAATGAAATGGAGCAGAAAAAGGACAAAGTATCATTTTATCTGCCCCTTTCTCCCCAGATTAAGTTACAAAAAAAGAAAATGTGATTTAATAACATTAGCAACAAGAAAAAAAACATACAAACACATATTCATACATATATACTAGGGCTGTCAATTTAGCTCATTTTTCTCGGCATTAATCCCTTTTGACGCTGTCATTTTTTTTGATCACGTGATTAAGGTTTCCATTACAACCAGCGGCTGCATTGATGAAGGCTGCTGGTCACCATGATCTATACATCCATCCATCCATCCATTATCCATCCATCCATTATCGATACCGCTTATCCTCACAAGGGTCGTGGGCCGTGCTGGAGCCTATCCCAGCTGTCTTCGGGCAGTAGGCGGGGGACACCCTGAATAGAATTTAAATAATGTAATACATAGATACATATGTCCTACATAGATCTTTCTGATTTTAACAATATTATATTCCATATTTTATCAAAATTTGAAGGAACAAATAAACCCGAAACAGTCACTACCGAAACATACTGTAGCGACGCTGGGAGCGCGTCAGCCTCCCAGCATGCTTTGCAGATCCGCGTAATGCTATGCAGATCAACATCTCATAAATGACAGTTTAATTGAACGAGTGTGTCTGTTACCTTCCATGTTGTTTCGGCTGTCCCATTGTTTTCAGGTTCTGTTCGTTTTCCAGTGATGGCTTTGTTATTGCTGTTGCACCGTGACTGTGCGTGATGTGTCGAGTGGTGACTCTGCACCTGTCATTGTGTGAGTTAGCTGTAGGCCGTGCTACTGCTTACGTAAATAAAAGTGCTCGATACCTCTCTCTGACTCGTGAGCGCCACACTGGTGTCAGAAGTGGAATTGCAGGATGGCAACCACAGTCAAAGAGATTGAAGAGTTCATATCGTGCTTCCAGATGGAGAGAGATAGTATTGCACAGCAAACGGAACGGATGAGATTAAGTTTCCCCGACGGAGCGAGTGAGCGACGCCCTCAAGAACGAAGAGCGGCAGTGATCGACAGGGTGGGGCGCCCTGCAGAGGCGATAAGCAACCCCCCGTGACGTTCCCTAGAACGGAGAGCGGAAGAGATCGACGAGAGGGGGCGCCTTGCAGAGGCGACAAGCAATCATTCGCATCGCTCCTTAGAACGGAGAGTGAAAGAGGAGACAAGCATCACCTCATCTGAAGGTTACAACCACAGGGGGCGCTCCGAAGAGGTCACGAGCGACCTTCCACATCAAGAGAACAGCATGGCTAGCGGCATCAGGGCTCCAACTGAAGTCATGGAAAGGCCGAGTTCGAGAGCGATGACCAAGTTGCCACGCTACAATGGGGAAGGGCCACCGGAGACTTACCTTATTCAGGTCCAAATGGCAGCACGCTTCAATGGATGGTCAGCAGAAGAGACGACAGTCCAAGTTGCCCTCGCGTTGGAACGCAGGGCACTGCAGATCCTCACCGGCCTTCAGTCATACGAGCGGCTTAACTGGCAAGCGCTCGAGGGGGCCCTGCTACGGCGCTTTGGACACTGCAACTATGCTGATGACGCCAGAGACAAGTTATCTAACCGACACCGGAGGACAAATGAGAGCTTGGGTGCCTATGCCGCAGATCTCCAGCTTCATGCGCGACAAGGTTACAGCACATTCAGTCATGAGGTTGCTTCGACCACAGCAACTCAAGCAGCACGTTCACCTGCACGCTCCAAAGACATTGCCAATTGCCCTGAGTGAGGCCGAACGTGTCGAGCACATCCTGTGTGACAGCAGGGGAGATAGTGGGCCAAGACATCGAGCCCGCCGCACGGAGCTAGAGAGCAGCGCGCAGCAGGAGGACAGTGAGGACGACGATGAGGCCGTTTGCCAAGTGTCAGCCACACCTCAACGCCAGCTGCGGCGACGTCAGAAGGGGTCAGGTAGAAAGGAGGGACACAGTCGACCAGCTGGATGCTTTCGCTGTGGAGAACCAGTGCATTTGGCATGCCACTGCCCAGCCCCAAAACGTTCTGCTCTCGAGGAGTTAAACTAGGCGAGGGTGGCACAGACGGAAAACTGCCACCCATTAACTCCTCCCACACAAACTCCCATTCTCAGTTGCACCTGGGCCGCCTTGGCCCAGCGTGTGGACTATACTTGTACTGTGACGTCAACGGGAGACAGTACAAGGCCTTGTTGGACACAGGGTCCACTATTTCCCTCATCCTATTCTACCTGACACGAAAGGCCCGCGACCGCGAGGATGGAGGTCCACCAATCTTCACATCACTACTATAACCGGAGCAAGAGCCAAAATGAGGGGCACAAAGACTCTCACTGTGATGGTAGCCGGACAGCAAGTGGATCACAAGTTCTGGTTGGCTCAAATTCAGGACCCCTGTATTATAGGGCTGGACTTGCTGTCCAAATGGAAGGCGGTGGTGGACGTACCGGGAGCTGCGCTACAACTGGGCTCTTGGTGGTCCCCCTGCACACCGCTGGTGGGGAGGAATTACAGTCCACATCTGTGCAACTGACGCCAAGCGGGTGTGCTGTCCCAAAGACGACGGCGCAAGGTCCACAAGCCCCTTCCCCTGAGACGATCGAAGCCATCAATGAGCTGTACCAACGAAGCTGTGAAGGGTTGGATACGGACCAAAAGTGCCAGTTACGAACATTGCTAGACTGCTTCACTGACATCTTTGCCGCGAAAGACCAAGATTGCATGCACACCAGCCTGGTCCAGCATGAGATTGACACCGGGAATGCGGCCCCCCATTCGCCTGCGCCCTCGGCGCCTCCCCTTTGCCAAGCGGGCCGCTGCAGACAAACAAATCAAAGAGATGCTTGAAGCAGGGATAATAGAGCCTTCATCCAGCCCGTGGGCCGCTCCGGTGGTCCTAGTCAGGAAAAAGGATGGCACCTGGTGGTTCTGCGTGGACTACCGGCGGCTCAATGGAGTCACATGCAAGGACTTCTATCCTCTTCCCTGCATTGACGACGCCCTGGACTGCATCTCTGGGTCCTCCTGGTTCAGTTCCCTCGACCTGCGAAGTGGGTACGGGCAGGTGGAGCTGTCCCCAGAGGCGCGACCAAAGACTGCATTTTCCTTGGGTCGAGGATTATGGCAGCTCAAGGTGATGCCATTTGGACTATGCAATGCTCCCGCCACCTTTGATCGCTTGATGGAAAGAGTCCTTGCTGACATTCCACCGCTGTGTCGACTACCTGGATGATCTCTTGGTCCATATGGTGAACTTTTCGGGCGCACTGGAGCACCTGCAAGAGGTGTTCAGCGCCATCCGACAAGCTAGGCTTCGTCTCCACCCCAAGAAATGCCACCTGTTCAGGCGAGAGACGGCATTCTTGGGGCATGTCATCAATGCAACAGGGGTGGCCACCGACCCAGCAAAGACAGCGGCCGTGAAGGAATGGCCGGTACCGGAGAACATCAGCGAGCTGCGCAGCTTCCTGGGCCTGGCGTCCTACTTCCGCCGATTCATTCGGGACTTTCCCACCATTGCCACCCCCTTCACAGACTGACACAAAAGGCCCACATATTCCAGTGGAATGAGGACTGTGAACGCGCCTTCGTTCGACTCAAGACAGCATTAGTTGGGGCCCCAGTGTTGGCCTACCCTGACCTCCAGTGGCCATTCATCGTGGACACCGACGCCAGCAACGTGGGCGTGGGAGCGGAGAAGGAGAGCATGGTGAGAAAGTTGTGGCTTACTACAGTCATGCTCTCAGCCGGCCTGAGCGGAACTACTGTGTCACGCAACGAGAATTGCTGGCTGTTGTTTTGGCATCCCGCCGGTTCTAACCATATCTTTACGGGCAAAAAGTCCTCCTGCGCACCGACCATGCCTCACTGACCTGGCTGCTGAACTTCCGAGAACCTGAAGGGCAGCTGGCTCGAGGGATGGAGACGTTTCAGGACTATGTCTTCCAAGTCCAACATCGGCCGGGACGCCAGCACACCAACGCCGATGCCCTGTCTCAACGGCCTTGCACCGACTGTCGACACTGTCAACATCAGGAGGAAGCAGAACCAGTGTCCGCGGTGGCCGCAGCACTTTGAGAAGCCACCACCAACCATGAAGTGCAACAGTGGTCCCAGACACGGCAGAAGTCGACTTGGTGGGAGTAAGACATGCACAAGAGGCAGACCATGTCCTCGGTCGTGTCCGAGGATGGCTGACAGCCGGTCAACGACCAGCATGGGCGGCCATCTCCATGCACGACCAAGAGACTAAGGCACTCCACTCGCAGTGGACCAGCCTTGTCGTCCACGACCAGTTCTTCTACCGCCGTTGGAGGAACCCGTCCGGCACCCGCGATGTCCTCCAACTCCTGGTACCGCGTGACTTGAGGACACAAGTGCTTCGGCTTGTCCACAGCTCGGCTGGAACTGGTCACTTCGGGGTCACAAAGACTGCGCCTCCGTTCCCGTTTCTATTGGCCAGGGTGTCACCAGGACGTGGAGATACATGTGTATCGTTGTGACACCTGCACAGCACAGAAGGGTCCGACACAGTGCTCACACGCCTCCATACAGCAGTACCAGGTGGGAGCACCCATGGAGCGTGTGGCCGTTGACATCCTGGGCCTTTTTCCCATCACGGATCGGGGGAACCGCTACGTCCTGGTGGCAATGGATTCACCAAGTGGCCCAAAGCTTATGCCGTTCCTGACCAAAGTGCAACTACTACTGCTGAACATTTGATGAATGAGATGCTCTGCCGGTTTGGTGCTCCAGAGGAATTGCATAGCGACCAGGGGCGGAACTTTGAGGCCAAGGTCTTTGGCAAGGTCTGCAAGAGACTTTGCATCAGGAAGACCCGCACCATGCCACTGCACCCTCAGAGTGATGGCTTGGTGGAACGGTTCAACCGCACTCTGGCCACCCAACTCGCCATCTTGACCAACCGCCAGCAACGCGACTGGGACCTGCATTTGCCCTTGGTCTTGTGGGCGTATCAGACGGTGGTCTAAGAGTCAACGAGATGCACCCCGGCAGCCCTCTTGTTTGAACGAGAGCTTCGAACCCCTGTTGACTTGGTGTTCGGTCCTCCACCTGAACCGGAGGTGGAGGGCGAGGCCAGCATGGACTACTATGGCCAGCTGTGGGACCGACTGCGGGAGGTGCATGAGGTAGCCCGACAGACTCTGGGCCAAGCCGACTGTCGTCAGAAGAGGGCATATGACGCTCGCTGCAGAGGGAAAGACTTGGACGTGGTAGCACAAGTTTGGGTCTACAGCCCGGAGAGACGGAGGGGTTCATCTCCCAAGCTCATGAGCCACTGGGTGGGGCCGTGCACCATCCTCGAAAAACTGTCCGATGTGGTGTATCGGGTGCAACTTCTGAACAGGAATCGGGTGGTGGTCCTCCACCGTGATCGTCTCGCCCCCTATCGACCGCGAGCATCCCTAGAGGTGGAGGCCACGGTCGAGGAACAGACAGAAGAACACCAGTCCTCCCCAACTGGGGGTCCACCCCGACGGACTCGCCGTCATCACCAACCCCCTGCCTATTTACGGGACTACATAATAGACGCTGTGGTTGCTGAGGACAGCTAACCAGCTAGGCGGGGGCTGTGTAGCAATGTTGGGAATGCGTCAGCCTCCCAGCATGCTTTGCAGATCCGCGTAATGCTATGCAGATCAGCATCTTATAGATGACAGTTTAATTGTGTCTGTTACCTTCCATGTTGTTTCGGCTGTCCCATTGTTTTCAGAGGTACAGTTCCGTTCGTTATCCCGTAATGGCTTTGTTATTGCTGTTGCATGATGTGTCGAGTGGTGACTTCCCTGTCATTGTGTGAGTTAGATGTAAGCTGTGCTACTGCTTACGTAAATTAAAGTGCTCTATACCTCTCTCTGACTCGTGAGCGTCACAATGCAGATAGGTTTCGGTTGTGACATAATGGTTTCGGTAGTGACAATATGATGTTTATTTTTGAATAAAGTAAGTTTTAAATAATATAATACATAGATACACATGTCATACATAGATCTCTCGGATTTTAACAATATTCTATTTCATATTTTATCTTAATTTGAAGGGAAAAATAAAACCGAAACAGTCACTACCGAAACATACAGAAAGGTTTTGGTTGTGACATAATGGTTTCGGTAGTGAAAATATGATGTTTATTTTTGAATAAAGAAAGTTTTGAATAATATGATACATAAATACATATGTCATACATGGATCTCTCTGATTTTAACAATATTCTATTTCATATTTTATCTTAATTTGAAGGGAAAAACACAAAAATGCCAAAAAGCCTAGCAGAGACAAGAGTACAGGCGAAGGGTTACAATGACCCAGTGAAATCCAAAGAATATTTAATAAAGGAAATAGAAAGAAATAATAGATGGAAGGAAGAAGGAAATCTGAAGTCTACCAATGAATTATCCAGCTGAGCAAATGAAAGTCAGAAGAGCATGGAGGAAAAGACAAGACCACCGGATGTCTCTCAAAAAACACAGAGAGAGGGAACATACACACAGGGAAATGTATGTTACAAAAATGTTTGTCATTCCAATTAAATTTCCATTTGGAAGGTGAAACCACATATTTTTCAATGATGAAGAGCCCTGTGATGGAGAGGTGGCCAGTCCAGCGTGTACCCTGCTTTTGCCCTAAGTCAGCTACGATCAACTCCAAGCCCCTGCGACCCTGCGTACAGCACAAAGCAGTAGAAAATGGAAAAAAATAATGTTTCATGAGTTATAATACACGTTGAAAGTTAAAATATAGCAAAACTAGTTAAGTGATTACAATGCTACCCTCACACAAAGTATTACTGCAACAGCAGCAGCAATATGGTCACTACTGAAATGTTGCAGTCACTACCGAAAAAAATGTTGTTTTAACAAAAATAAAAAGTATTGAATTATCAACCAAGAATTTTTGATAATGATTGTTTAAGGGTATGTTTTAATTAATGATGACTTTTGAAGTCAATATGGTCAACTTCCTACATTTTACAATGAAAAATATCATATAAACTTTGATATATTTCGGAAAAGGTCATTAAATTCTGTCAAAGATTCATTTTGATTGGTTTTGATGTCAAAACCATATATATTAATTTATAAAAATACTCTGTGGAGGGGGGGATGGAAAAAAATATGAATCGGCTAGTGGAATTATTTCTATTCTTCTGTAATTGTGTGTTTCGGTAGTAACACATTTTAGGGACAAGAAAGATATAAGGGAAAAGCTAGGAAATCCTGTTTGAAAATTGACTGTACTTTTACTATATTTGTGCCATTAAGATATGGTGCAACATGAATACAATAAAAGTTTTTCTGAAATAAAATACAAATTTAACACATTTTTCAACTCTGAACTTGAACCAATTCAGTAGAATGGCCCGTTACATAAATACACACATGTACACACTCATACTTATAACAGCTAGTCACACTGACAGTCACATAAGTTTTTAGTTCCCAAATTACAATTCAGTTAATGCCATTCACAAAAACAAAAATGGCAATGGAATAATGATCAAACAAAATTTCATATAAACATATTTCATATTTCTTTAACATACTGGCTTTAGTTAATTTTTTAAAAACAAAGTCTGACTTAGATTCTTGGTTCAGGTTGTTCCATAAAATGATTCCTTTTACAGAAACACAACGTTCCATCAGTTTAGTCCTGAATCTTGTTTTTTAAAAGATCTCAGAGCTGGGCAGTCCGTCCCGGGGCCGGACCGGTCTGACCCTTCGGCCCGGCCGGATGCCCATTTTTGGGGCAGGGGGTGGGGGCTGACAAATTAAAAAAAAACATTCTTAATTTACTACTACATAACATAGTTGTGTTGAATTTGTTCAGTGCAATTGCGTTGAATTTATGAGACATCATTACGTTGATTTTATGAAACATCGCGTTGAATTTACATGACATTGTTAGATTTAAGTGACACTTGGATGAGCTTAAAATTGGCACTTATATTAAAGGCATGTAAAAATGATATCAGTACTAAAATGCTCCACCCAAAAGTCTCTACTGATTTAAGGTCTTTTTTTGTGATTATATTTACGATAAATTGCACCGCCCTTTTTGGGGCTAGGCTTGTTATTTTTTCGGTCTCAGCGTTCTACATCACGGGAGGGAGGCAAGCATGGTATTATTGCTCCCTTTGTCAGTTCTGTTGTCAAAACGGCAACCGATCGCCACCAAAATGTAAATGCACATTACTACTCTTGTCCACTTCAACCTGTGAAAGTATAATAGTGTTCTGCACAATAGTTTGGATTTATTGACATAAAACGTGATGTCATCATGATGACATCCACAAAATCCAAAATACCGTGGCGATCGCTTCTCCACTTAAACAGGCTGAAACGGACAAGAGCATGAATGCGCACACGAACCTCGACTGCTTATATTTCGGACATTTAGCGACGTTGAACTCATGTAAACTCTCGGGAGGCAGACGGCGACTGGCAGTGGGCAAGCAATCAGGCAAGCATGGATTCCCTACCAGCTCTTCCCTCCCCGGCAAACAGTGAAGTAACGGTACAGCTAATAGCAACTACTAGCTTTAGGCCAGGGGTGTCCAGCTCCGGTCCTCAAGGGCCGCTTTCCTGCCCATTTTCCGGCTCTCCTTGCTGCATCACACCTGATTTAAATGATCAGCTCATCAGCAATCTCTGAAGAAGCTTGATAACGATCATTATCTTTTGAAACAGGTGCGTTGCAGCTGGGAAAGATGGAAAACAGGCAGGCCCTTGAGGACCGAGTTTGGACACCCCTGCTTTAGGCCGTTGAAACAAAAGGTGTTAGCACAAGATTATCTCCTTACTGTCCGCCCAGCCTACGTCTTCATGTCGCGGGGTTGCCTCAAAGGCAGTCGCGTGCGTTGTCCAACATCGCTTGCAGCCGCGAGAGTAAAGCGGTGTCATCGTGAGGTAAGACCTCAACAAACACCAGGGGTGTCTTGAACCTGTGCATCCGACTCCACATCCGAGTGTGGCTGCATTGGAATGCACCATTTCGGCTGTTACGTTACATTGGACGGCGTGTTATAGGCCGAAAAACTGGGGCCATTCTCCTCCAAATAAATGTGCACGTCTACTCATTCCCACTTCAGTCTCTGTAAATATCCTGACTGATGTTAAATGCCTTGCCCGTCCTGTGTTCAGCAAAGTAGCAGTGTTTTTTTTTTTAGCAAAGAAGCAGTGTGCGCTCGTCCCAGCATAAATCTATGTAGCTCTGCTCACTTCCAGATTTCTTCATTGTCATATAAATCAGCCACGGAGAAGTTAATCCTTTTGATATGTTGAAGTGGTCATTAGTAGGGATGTCCACATAAATGTTGGTGCGAATTGATCACTGTTTTTGGACGTTATAAGCAATGAAAGTACAATGATTTCCAAGAGGAGAGTTTGTAATCGGTCCCTCCAGTGACTCTGACTGAACAAGGGCAGACGGTAGGGGGCGCGGCCATTCTCCTCATTAACAAGAGGTGTTAATCATGGAGTCACTTATTTCCTAATTTCTCCACAATGAATGGATACAATAGAAAATGACAACTCTTTTCAATTTCCTGATCAATAGATATATAAAAAAAACATGTCCATCCCGGCCCAACCAGCCCTTTAAATTTACCAGTCATTTTGTGTTTCTCACACCATGTTAATACTTGGGCGGGCCGCCCAAGTAAACAGACGGCCGCCCAAGAAATTTTCAAGAGAATTTAATAAAAAAAATGTAAAAACTCCCAAAAAAAACAAAATGGGTTGCGACCGCATGATACCGCATGAAATGTTAATTCGCCATCAGTCAATTATACCTCTGCAGCGCATAGCAAAAATGTGATGAGGTAGCCAATTCGTCGCTCTCGCAGAGTGCTCCACACCTACGCAGCCGCGCACCTCTCCAAAATCCAAAGCTGCCGTGTACGGTGTGCGATTTGTCGTCTTTGCAAATAATCGACAGAATACCTTTACACCCCGGTAGTTTTAGGCCCTGTCTACACGTATCCTGGGTTTTTGAAAACGCTGGATATAAGCCTGCGGTTAGCCCTATCATCCACAGGTCCCCGCAGTTTTTTCAGTGAAAACGCAAAACTTCGGCCGCAGTGAAGATTTGTGGATATATCCGGATATTTCCTGATCCGCGTTTTCGTCTGGACGGGTATAGCCGGAGATTTACGTCGTCACCGTGTGACAATGCTTTGACGCCACTTGCGTGACTTGTTTTTTCATTAGAGTCAACATGGACTCTCGCGGTTCTGCGTTGGTTATAGCCATTCTCGATGCGCTTTTTGCTTACTTGTTTGTCCACAACCAGCCACTGCTTCTCGGTGAAAGGTTTAAAAGCAATTCTGACCTTTTGTCGGTTCTCCCGAACAAGTTTGGCGCAGTGTTTTTGGTGACGTCGAAGGACGGTAGTTCTTCCGAATGGACAGTATTTGGCTAACTACTGTCGCCTAGAGGCTTGGCGTGCGTTTGAAAACGCACTTTTGCGGTTACGTGTGGATGCATTTTTTTAATGTGTATTCCAACGCAGGCAAGGGGGGGATATACGGTTGTTAAAAAACCCCGGCTACGTGTAGACAACCCAGATAGCAAAGTATGGGTGAATCAATGTTGAAATACAGTTCATCTTAAATGTTGAATCTACGTTGAAAGCTAAAGTAGAAAATATACAGAAAGTGCAAGGTTGATAAAATGTTGGGTCAACGTTTGCTTTTGAACCATATATCACATAACATCAATGTTGATTCAACCATCATCTAAACCAGAACCAACATTTTTTGTTGAATCAATGTTAAGGAAACAGCATTAATTCAGCCATCATCTAAATTGGAATTAAATGTTACAATAAAGTTTAAAAAAGGACTAACAAAAATATTGGGTTAGTCCACTACAAAATGTTAGCTTTTTCATTACTTACTTAAATATATTAGAAGAGATCAAAATACTTCAAGTAAACCCAAGCCTCTCTATTTGGCCTTACATAAAATTATAGTCAGTGTTTCAAATAAGATGATTTAGTTTTAGTCGTATTTGAGTAATCTGAAATGTTTGTCAACCACGTACCATAAGATTTAATCCGACTAAATCTAAAGTGATTGACTGTAACAGTCCATATTGATGTAAAAAATATATTTTGGAACATAACACATAACATAACAATCCATCCAATAAAGAACAATACCACAGTAAACTAAGCTTGACTTGGGTCTGGGGCAGTAGCATGCGTTGGGATGCCCCCTTTATGCTCATGAGCGAAATGAAGCCAATGCTTCCCAGCTGTACAAAATCTTTCTGGGTCAGCGCGCAGTCAAACTGTTGAGCAGCAACTGAAAGACAAGATTAAAATAAATAACCAGCAGTCAGCAACTTAAAACACTTGACTGGCAAGTGCAAATAACAAGCCTGGCTCCATCCAAGCACTTCTAAAAATACTTACCGTATTTTCCGGGCTATAAGCTGCACCCGTTAAGCCGCACATACTCTATTTTTAGAACATTTTGGAAAAAAACTTAAATAAGCCGCACCTTTATATAAGCTGCACCCATGTATGTTGAAAATTTTTATATTTTTATTGCATTTACAGAACGATTATGAACTGTAAATGTACATGTTTGTACCTGAGCAGATTCTTTCCGAACAGTGCCTTTTCACACTGCAGCAACGTTGCTGATTAAAACAGAAGAGAACCAAGAGAAAATAAACAGTACTTCTCTTCATTTCACTGCCGACTGCCGCTCCAGTTTGTCAGCTAATGTCCATCTATTGTTCTACTACATTCTACATATGCACCTATCTTGTTTTATGTTAATACAGTCAGCCAATCTAACACACGACGTGCTAAATCAACAATAGCATTTCACATCGAAACAATAGAGCAGACGTAATCAGCCAATCGCATTCATGTGCACTTCAGGGACCTCTACGAAAACATAAAATCAAAGCATTATAGCACCTAATGCAATAACCAAGTCTAGGGCGCCCTCGCCTGTTGAACTCCTCCACCTGCAGTCACATCCATTTAATGGGAAATGTATTGTATTGAATTGTACTGTCATTCCGGTTAGAGCGCCCCGAGCGGTGGAAGAAAAATCCACAGAATAGCCGCACCGGACTATAAGCCGCATGGCTCAAAATCTAGGAAAAAAGTAGCGGCTTATAGTCCGGAAAATACGGTATATCTTATAGCTTGCAATTTTACCATCACCTGATTCTAGTCTCAATTTTTTGGTAAGATATGCAAGATTTGAAATATGCATTTCAACTCATCCCCCTCTAAACAGCTCCTACTCCATCCAGTGATTCCACTAATCGCACACGCCCACAAACATGAACGCGCTTGCCTGTCACACGTCACAGCGCTGAAAACGAGACTAGCTCATTAACTTCTGAAGTATATTTATATATTGAGGTAGTAAAAAAATTGGTGAATGTGAACACTTCATTTTAATAGATTGTAAATCCCACAAACACTGGCCGTTTCCTCATGCTTTTGCATCGGTGGCCGTGGAGATTTTTAAGATAAATGGACTGCCGGGAGGCACGAGGAGGAATGGTTTTATGCCACAAAAGAAACTACTTCAGAGCATTGTGCTTAAAAACAACTGTGTTGTCATATTAAGTAGTTTACCTGTGAGATAACTCACCAAACATACAGTCTTGAATCTCTGTGTCTTTGACCGCCTTCTTGCCGCTGCAACGATGCTGTCTCTTTCAGATCAAACTTTTGGTAGTTTCCATGTAGAGAGAAAAACAAAGGCTGTAACATTTATAAAAATGTCAACTAGTGCGATTTAAATTTGTCTAGAAAGACATTTCATTGTCGAAGCAAATTAGAGAAATACAATGACATACCATTTGGTGTATGTTGTGGGGAACCATGTGGGTTGTAATACTGCATTCCGATATCTCTATGAAAACAAAATCCTCAAAAGTTAGGGAGTACCAACAAATTCTGACTCACCGACTTTCTTGGATGGAGAGTGCCGGTTGGCATCAGAAACCAGACCTACAAAGGGGGCAATTGGAAAACAAGTTGTGACTCAAACA
The DNA here is from genome assembly GCF_054856515.1 of Filicampus tigris. Lineage (NCBI taxonomy): Eukaryota > Metazoa > Chordata > Actinopteri > Syngnathiformes > Syngnathidae > Filicampus > Filicampus tigris. The sequence continues at coordinate 357,441 of NC_141228.1, read as the reverse complement.
TGATACAGACTGCTCCATCTAAAAGCATGACACACTCATGTTTATTATACCATTCCTTCCATGTTGTGGAGTCTTGGGAGTTTTCCAGTGTGGTGTAATACCTGAAATTCATGCACATAATTTAGACAATGTGTCTTCTACAGTATGCATGATGCCATCTACCTCCTCAGAACAAACATCTGAATTTGGTTCAGTTATCGTTATTTTGATTTTCAATTCTGCTAGGGTTGGTACTGGTATGAGATCCTGAAAGAAAGGTAGAAAAAAAGTCAAAATTAGTGTGCTGCAATATATCTCTTCAAATTAGTTTTGCAATAAAAAACAATTATATCAAACCACACAACTTGTATAGTGTGAAAATTGATAGGTAAAATGTCAGGTATTTACTATTTAGGGGTACAATATCCTTGAAATCGGTACAGTCTATGACAATGGTTAAATACAAAATAAAAAGGCTTGAAAGATTACAAGTTTGTACAATCCATATTTGTTTCCACTTTATGTTATCATGTTATCAAAGCTAGCACCTTCACGCAAGTATTGCACTGTGTGTTCATGGCAAAGTGATTAGAATGGTCTTATTCATTTATGCATGCATGCGATGATCCATTGACTTCTCCTTGGTTTCTCTTTTGGTAGCATGTACAATGTTCGCCCCTTGTTTTGCCTCTTGTTGTGGCACTCTGGTGCACAACAACTGTCTACCATGATTGTAAATATGTTTACTACAAGTAGCGGAGGCGTTTTCTATCATGCCAAAATGGCTGTGTGAACTTTCTTTTTTTTCATTTTATGTTTTTTTTTTTTTTTTTTATGGCTGTGTGAACGTTTGGCGCATTATATTGCATGCATAACTCAATCGTCCGGAACTCTATTGGTAAGAGCGTTCTGATTGGCTGACTATCACCACATCGTTCAGTTACAATGCATGCAATTGGTCAATTTGTTTCATACCGCAAACAGAACCCTGACGGTTAAATGATAAAAATGAAAAAAAAAAAAAACATTTTAAACGCATCATGATGTTAAATCAAATCTCTCCAAACTCGGTCCTCAAGGGCCGGTGTCCTGCCCGTTTCTATCCCAGCTGTAACACACATGATTCAAAAGTTATCAAGCTTCTTCAGAGCTTGCTAATGAGCTGATCATTTGAAACGGGTGTGCTGAAGCAGGCACAGATGAAAAACAGGCAGAAAAGTGGCCATTGAGGACAGGAGCTCGACATGTCTGTATTAAATAATACATTGGTCATACTATAACCGTTGTAGGTTTGGGAACATACCCATATTTAAAACAAACGAACAGAATATTTACACATATTTAACTCAATGTAGGTAAAGTTAAAGCACCCAAGAAAGATAATTTCCTCAAACTTACTGAAAAAGCAGGCAGAGAGATACTCGGAACTGGTTTTCTGAACGGAAAAGGGCGTGATGAAGTCAAGTGCAAATCAGTGCGCAATTGCTCATGCGCTGCTGGGTCTTCTTCTTCTGTTGCATTTCCGGCAGAGGAGACGCTTACTGTCCCCCGCAGGTTGCTGGTGCTACTTCATGTCACACCAGTCAATACGACACACAATCTAGTTTTATTTAGTCCAACACTCCTCTAAAGGATCATTTATGCTCAACGTTTAATACGGATCTGGTTGCGTACAGTATAAGAACCTTCCAAATGTCAATCTGAAAGTAGAGGACTTTGCATTGAAGTGTCGCACAGAAATGATACAAATATTCACATCTTGGTGAGCCTTACATCTTTTACTATTACATCTCAGCACAATTGCACAAGTGTGCTAACTTGTTGACGACTGATGGCTCTATGCAATAGCTGATTTTGTACTTTTTTGCAAGAAGTACACTTTTTTATACAAAGCACCATAACACCCGCCGTTTGCATCTCAACACAATTGCACAAGTGTGTTAACTTGTTTTTGATGACTGATGGCTCTATGCAATAGCTGCTTTTGTACTTGTTTGCAAGAAGTACACTTTTTGTTATACAAAGCACCATAACACCCGCTGTTTGCATCTCAAAACAATTGTACAAGTGTGCTAACGTGCTCTATACAACAGCTGCATAGCAATTTGCAGATATGTTTCCAATGCTTTTCGAAGCCCAACATTCTCTAAGATGCAAGCACATGCCGTTCAATGAGATATGCCTTTTAGGCTCCTCAATCACGGCTACCGCTGACTAAAAAAGACAGGTAAGATAACTTTATTTAGACTAGTCTATGTTGGCTTTCCCCAACACCCAGTGGAAGTCTGTTGGCTTTGGTTCAGCCCGGGGAGTGGTGATGTTTTTTATCTGGGTCACATCATGAATGCACTTTGTGTTTAGGAGGTCACAGTGTCTGTGTATTCATTATTATCTATGTGGTAATGTAAGATCAAAATCTATATGACAAAAGATTCCAACACTAATTGTATTATTATTATTATTGTGGTTATTATTGCTGCCTGCTTTTATTGAAGTTATTAAGAATACAAAGGCCTTTATTGATCCACCAGTGGGGAATTTTTCAGCGTTACAACAGCAAAGATATAGGTCACACAGAGACGGCGGCATAATGTAGCCATTAATGTATAACATTAACGGCAAACATTCAGGATCAAACATACGTAAATATACGCAGTAACAATGTGTATGTACACATGTATATACACACCAACATACATCTACATAATAAGTATAAAGGAATACTCAATTTAGCCTGTACATAGTACAGAGGAAAAATACTCAAATTAAGTGACAGTGCTGCTGTGAAATGTAAGGAACAGCATTGGATAAAAATAAAACTAGACTAACAGTAGTGGGGAATGTTGAGTATTGCACGATATAAGCTCAGGTGCAGGACTGCACAAGGAGCGGCGGAATCTCTCCTTTGCACAGCGAGGGTGTAACAGTCTGCCACTGAAGGAGCTGTGGAGTGCTGTTAGGGTGCCCTGGAGGGGGTGGTCCGGGTTGTCCAGCATTGATGACAGCTTGGCCATCATCCTCCTGTCCCCCACTGAGTCCACAGAGTCCAGGGAGCAGCCCAGGACAGAGCCCCGGCCCTCCTGACCAGTTTGTTCAGCCGCTTCTTGTCCCGGGCGGAGACGCCGCCTGCCCAGGTGACCACTCCCTGGAAAATGACCGATGCAACCACCGAGTCATAAAAGTTCCTGAGGAGTGTCCCCTGGACCCCAAGAGACCTCAGTCTCCTGAGTAGGAAGAGTCTGCTCTGACTCTTAGGGCGTCTGTGTTGTCGCTCCAGTCCAGTTTATTATTCAGATGAACACCCATTTACTTTTAAGTTGAGACCCTCTCAATATCTGTTCCCCCGATATTCACTGGTGCAGGTGCAGAGTGATGCCGCCTATCGAAATCCACCACCATTTCTTTTGATTTCGCCGCATTGATCAGGAGGCTGTTCTGCTGGCACCAGTCCACAAAACTCTGAGTAAGTTCTCTGTACTCCCGATCATCTCCGCCTGTGATGAGGCCGACAATCGCAGAGTCATCAGAGAACTTCTGCAGGTGACAGGTAGGGGTGCTGTAGTTGAAGTCCGAGGTGTAGAGGCTCACCAGGGGGCGCAGGTGGACGAGGACCAGTCTCTCCAGGGTCTTCATCAGGTGGGACGTCAACGCCACTGGTCTGAAGCTTTTGAGCTCCTTCGGGTGGGGGTTCTTTGGCACCGGGACCAGCCAGGATGTTTTCCACAGCTGGGGGACTCTGCCCAGCTTCAGGCTCAGGTTGAACATGTGCTGGACAATTCCACACAGCTGGTCTGCGCAGGATTTGAGGAGATGGGGGCTGATGCCATCTGGACCCGCTGCCTTCCTTGCCTTCATCGTCTTCAGCTGGTTCTTCACCTGAGATGTTGTGAAGGCCAAGGCTGGGCAGGAGGGAGTGGTGGCTGTCTGGTGTAGCTGGGAGCTGGAGACTGTGGAGAAAAGGGTGGGGGGGGGTGACACACCCAGCAGGAGGAGTAGGTGGAGGCTGCAGCAGGAGAGACTGAGTTGGGCCAGGCATCTGATCAAACCTATTGAAAAAAGAGGTTCAGCTCATTTGCCCCCACTGCAGGTCCCCCCCGGTCCGGGTCTTGGGTTGTCCGTGGCCTGAGATGGTCTTCAGGCCCCTCCGGACTCCCCTGGCATTATTATGCAGCAGCTGCTCCTCCATCCTCTTCCTGTAGGACCTTTTCCCCTCTCTGATCCTCCTCCTCAGCTGGCGCTGCACAATCTTCCGCTCCTCTTTGTTGTCTGACACAAAAGTCCTCTTCTTCTCCTTCAGGAGAGCTTTTATTTCTGGTGCGATCCAGGGTTGGTGTTGGAGAAACACCTTACTGTCCTGATGGGTATGGTGTTCTCCATGCAGAAATATATATAGTCTGTAACAGTGTCCGTTAGACTACTATTGTCTTCCCCGTGAGCATCGCTGAATACTTCCCACACAGTTCTGCTGAAGCAGTCCTTTAAGGCCTCCTCGGCCTCTCCACACCATCTCTGAACCGTGCGGGTCACAGCTGGCTGCCTGCGGACCAGAGGTTTGTACACAGACTGGAGAGTCACCAGGTTGTGATCAGCTTTGCCCAGCGGGGGGAGGGGCAGTAATGTGTATGCCTCCTTGGTGTTGGCGTAGAAAAGGTCCAGTGTTTTATTGTCTCTGGTGTGGCAGGTGACATACTGTGTAAATGAAGGCAGAGAGGAGGATGGGGAGGCATGATTGAAGTCACCAGAGATGAGTATCAGGGCATTTGGGTGCTGTGTTTGTAGCCTGCTCACGGCTGCAGTCAAGACATCACAGGCTGGGTCGCCGCTGGCAGTGGGGGGGACGTAGACGGTCACCACGATCACATGACTAAACTCTCGCAGGATGTAGAATGGCCTCATGCCAACAGCTAGCAGCTCAATATCCCTGCTGCAAAGCTGCTCCTTAATCGTGATGTGCCCAGGATTACACTATCTATCGTTCACAAACACAGCCAGCCCTCCTCCTTTCCTCTTTCCAGTCTCCAGCGTCCTGTCCGCGCGTATGATTTGGAAGCCATCCAATTCTACGACCGCGTTCGGCGCTAGCGCTGTTAGCCACGACTCCGTAAAAATAGCATCAGGCTAGCCTCCCGGAAGTCCCTCTCATGCCGGGTAAGCGCCGCTAGCTCGTCCATCTTGTTGGGGAGAGATCTAACATTCCCCTTGATAACAGACGGGAGGACGGGATGGTAACCCCCGCACGAGATCCCCGTCTCTTTCTCCTCAGCTCACGGGGGATATCGGGTCTCGCCCCGGGAGCCGGCGCAGGGTTAGCACGGAGTACTAACAGCTGATTCCGGCTGTAAACAATGGGGGCGCGGCTCCAAGCCAAGTGGACGGACACGATCGCGCAAGAAATAGCCACCAGCAGCAGCAAGAATACCGCAGTTTGGGTGTCCATTGCTACGCAAGTTTACGACTATCAACTATGTGAAAAAGGTATGAGGTAGAGTAATAGTAATGTACAAAAACACACGAAAAGGCTCACCGGTGAGCCGGAGCTGCTGTAACGGGCTGCCACTCGCGCGGCGCCGGAACCGGATATCCAGGCTGTGTTTGTGAACAACAAAGTATAATGACTGCTATAGATAACGTAATTTATCATCTCTGGTGACTTCAATCATGCCTCGCCTTCCTCCTCTCTGCCTTCATTCACACAGTATGTCACCTGCCACACCAGAGACAATAAAACACTGGACCTTTTCTATGCCAACACCAAGGAGGCATACACATCACTGCCTCTCCCCCCGCTGGGCAAAGCTGATCACAACCTGGTGGCTCTCCAGTCTGTGTACAAACCTCTGGTCCGCAGGGAGTCAGCTGTGACCCGCATGGTTCAGAGATGGTCTGGAGAGGCCGAGGAGGCCTTAAAGGACTGGTTCAGCACAACTGTGTGGGAAGTATTCAGCGATGCTCACGGGGAAGACATTAGTAGTCTAACGGACACTGTTACAGACTATATAAATTTCTGCATGGAGAACACCATACACACTAGGACAGTAAGGTGTTTCTCCAACAACAAACCCTGGATCACACCAGACATAAATGCTCTCCTGAAGGAGAAGAGGAGGGCTTTTGCGTCAGGCAACATAAAGGAGCGGAAGACTGTGGAGCGCCAGCAGAGAAAGAGGATCAGAGAGGGGAAAAGGTCCTACAGGAAGAGGATGGAGGAGCAGCTGCTGCAGAATAACGTCAGGGGAGTCTGAAGGGGCCTGAAGACCATCTCAGGCCACGGACAACCCAAGACCCGGACTGGGGGGGACCTGCAGTGGGCAAATGAGCTGAACCTCTTTTTTAATAGGTTCGATCAAATGCCTGCCCCCACTCAGTCTTTCCTGCTGCAGCCTCCACCCATTCCTCCTGCTGGGCGTGTCACCCCCCCCCCCCCCCCCTTTTCTCCACAGTCTCCAGCTCCCAGCTACACCAGACAGCCACCACTCCCTCCTGCCCAGCCTTGGCCTTCACAACATCTCAGGTGAAGAACCAGCTGAAGACGAAGAAGGCGAGGAAGGCAGCGGGTCCAGATGGCATCAGCCCCCATCTCCTCAAATCCTGCACAGACCAGCTGCGTGGAATTGTCCAGCACATGTTCAACCTGAGCCTGAAGCTGGGCAGGGTCCCCCAGCTATGAAAAACATCCTGCCTGGTCCCGGTGCCAAAGACCCCCCACCCGAAGGAGCTCAACAGCTTCAGACCAGTGGCGCTGACGTCTCACCTGATGAAGACCCTGGAGAGACTGGTCCATGTCCACCTGCGCCACCTGGTGAGCTCCTCAATGGACCCACTCCAGGTCGCATATCAGCCTGGCATCAGTGTGGATGATGCCATCATCTACCTCCTCGACACTTCACTCTCCCACCTGGAGAAGGCGGGGAGCACTGTGAGGATCATGTTTGATTTCTCCAGTGGTTTCAACACCATACAGCCCACCCTACTGGGAGACAAGCTGGAGTGGGCGGGGGTGGCCCACCACCTCACCACATGGATCCAGGACTACCTCACAAACCGGCCACAGTATGTGAGGACACAGGACTGTGTGTCTGACGTGCTCCTCTGTAGCACTGGGGCCCCACAGGGAACTGTCTTGGCTCCCTTCCTGTTCACCCTCTACACCTCGGACTTCAACTACAACACCCCTACCTGTCACCTGCAGAAGTTCTCTGACGACTCTGCGATTGTCGGCCTCATCACAGTCGGAGATGATCGGGAGTACAGAGAACTTACTCAGGGTTTTGTGGACTGGTGCCAGCAGAACCGCCTCCTGATCAATGCGGGGAAATCCAAAGAAATGGTGGTGGATTTCGGTAGGCGCCAGCACTCTTCACCTGCACCAGTGAATATCCGGTGAACAGATGTTGAGAGAGTCTCAACTTACAAGTAACTGGGTGTTCATCTGAACAATAAACTGGACTGGAGCGACAACACAGACGCCCTCTATAGGAAGAGTCAGAGCAGACTCTTCCTACTCAGGAGACTGAGGTCTCTTGGGGTTCAGGGGACACTCCTCAGGAACTTTTATGACTCGGTGGTTGCATCGGTCATCTTCCAGGGAGTGGTCACCTGGGCAGGCGGCGTCTCGGCCCGGGACAAGAAGCGGCTGGACAAACTGGTCAGGAGGGCCGGCTCTGTCCTGGGCTGCTCCCTGGACTCTGTGGACTCGGTGGGGGACAGGAGGATGTTGGCCAAGCTGTCATCAATGCTGGACAACCCGGACCACCCCCTCCAGGGCACCCTAACAGCACTCCACAGCTCCTTCAGTGGCAGACTGTTACACCCTTGCTGTGCAAAGGAGAGATTCCGCCGTTCCTTCTTGCCTGCTGCTGTCAGACTCTTTAACAAGAACATTGTGTAGTTTCTACAAACTGACGGACATTAGTGCAATTGTGCAGTCCTGCACCTGAGCTCATATCGTGCAATACCCAATATTCCCCACTACTGTTAGTCTAGTTTTATTTTTATCCAATGCTCTCCCTTACATTTCACTACAGCACTGCAGCACTGTCACTTACTTAGAGTATTTTTCCTCTGTACTATGTGCAGGCCGAAATGAGTGTTCCTCATACTTTTTATGTAGATAAGATAAGATAAGATAAGATAAGAATGCCTTTATTGATCCCACAGTGGGGAAATTTTCGTTGTTACAGTAGCAAAGATATAGGTCACACAGGGGTGGCGGCATAATGTGGCCATTAATGTATAACATTGACGGCAAACATTTAGAATCAAACCTATGTAGATATACGCAGTAACATGTGTATATACACATGTGTATACACACCAACCTACATCTACATAAAAAATATGAGGAACACTCATTTCGGCCTGTACATAGTACAGAGGAAAAAATACTCTAAGTGACAGTGCTGCAGTGCTGTAGTGAAATGTAAGGAACAGCATTGGATAAAAATAAAACTAGACTAACAGTAGTGGGGAATGTTGAGTATTGCACGGTATTACAGTAGTGGGGAATATTGGGTATTGCACGATACGAGCTCAGGTGCAGGACTGCACAATTGCACTAATGACCGCCAGTTTGTAGAGACTACACAATGTTCTTGTTAAAGAGTCTGACAGCAGCAGGCAAGAAGGAACGGCGGAATCTCTCCTTTGCACAGCGAGGGTGTAACAGCCTGTCACTGAAGGTGCTATGGAGTGCTGTTAGGGTGCCCTGGAGGGGGTGGTCCGGGTTGCCCAGCATTGATGACAGCTTGGCCAACATCCTCCTGTCCCCCACCGAGTCCACAGAGTCCAGGGAGCAGCCCAGGACAGAGCCGGCCCTCTTGACCAGTTTGTCCAGCCGCTTCTTGTCCCGGGCCGAGACGCCGCCTGCCCAGGTGACCACTCCCTGGAAGATGACCGATGCAACCACCGAGTCATAAAAGTTCCTGAGGAGTGTCCCCTGAACCCCAAAAGACCTCAGTCTCCTGAGTAGGAAGAGTCTGCTCTGACTCTTCCTATAGAGGGCGTCTGTGTTGTCGCACCAGTCCAGTTTATTGTTCAGATGAACACCCAGGTACTTGTAAGTTGAGACTCTCTCAACATCTGTTCCCCGGATATTCACTGGTGCAGGTGAAGAGTGCTGGCGCCTACCGCAATCCACCACCATTTCTTTGGATTTCCCCGCATTGATCAGGAGGCGGTTCTGCTGGCACCAATCCACAAAACCCTGAGTAAGTTCTCTGTACTCCCGATCATCTCCGCCTGTGATGAGGCCGACAATCGCAGAGTCGTCAGAGAACTTCTGCAGGTGACAGGTAGGGGTGTTGTAGTTGAAGTCCGAGGTGTAGAGGGTGAACAGGAAGGGAGCCAAGACAGTTCCCTGTGGGGCCCCCGTGCTGCAGAGGAGCACGTCAGACACACAGTCCTGTGTTCTCACATACTGTGGCCGGTTTGTGAGGTAGTCCTGGATCCATGTGGTGAGGTGGTGCGCCGCCCCCGCCCGCTCCAGCTTGTCTCCCAGTAGGGTGGGCTGGATGGTGTTGAAAGCACTGGAGAAATCAAAGAACATGATCCTCACAGTGCTCCCCGCCTTCTCCAGGTGGGAGAGTGAAGTGTGGAGGAGGTAGATGATGGCATCATCCACACTGATGCCAGGCTGGTATGCGAACTGGAGTGGGTCCATTGAGGAGCTCACCAGGGGGCGCAGGTGGACAAGGACCAGTCTCTCCAGGGTCTTCATCAGGTGAGACGTCAGCGCCACCGGTCTGAAGCTGTTGAGCTCCTTCGGGTGGGGGGTCTTTGGCACCGGGACCAGGCAGGATGTTTTCCATAGCTGGGGGACCCTGCCCAGCTTCAGGCTCAGGTTGAACATGTGCTGGACAATTCCACACAGCTGGTCTGCGCAGGATTTGAGGAGCTGGGGGCTGATGCCATCTGGACCCGCTGCCTTCCTCGCCTTCATCTTCTTCAGCTGGTTCCTCACCTGAGATGTTGTGAAGGCCAAGGCTGGACAGGAAGGAGTGGTGGCTATCTGGTGTAGCTGGGAGCTGGAGTCTGTGGAGAAAAGAGGGGAGGGGGTGACACGCCCAGCAGGAGGAGTAGGTGGAGACTGCAGCAGGAGAGACTGAGTGGAGGCAGGCATCTGATCGAACCTATTGAAAAAGAGATTCAGCTCATTTGCCCACTGCAGGTCCCCCTCAGTCCGGGTCTTGGGTTGTCCGTGGCCTGAGATGGTCTTCAGGCCCCTCCAGACTCCCCTGGCGTTATTCTGCAGCAGCTGCTCCTCCATCCTCTTCCTGTAGGACCTTTTCCCCTCTCTGATCCTCCTCCTCAGCTGGCGCTGCACAGTCCTCCGCTCCTCTATGTTGCCTGACGCAAAAGCCCTCCTCTTCTCCTTCAGGAGAGCTTTTATGTCTGGTGTGATCCAGGGTTTGTTGTTGGAGAAACACCTTACTGTCCTGGTGGGTATGGTGTTCTCCATGCAGAAATTTATATAGTCTGTAACAGTGTCCGTTAGACTACTAATGTCTTCCCCATGAGCATCGCTGAATACTTCCCACACAGTTGTGCTGAAGCAGTCCTTTAAGGCCTCCTCGGCCTCTCCAGACCATCTCTGAACCGTGCGGGTCACAGCTGGCTGCCTGCGGACCAGAGGTTTGTACACAGACTGGAGAGCCACCAGGTTGTGATCAGCTTTGCCCAGCGGGGGGAGGGGCAGTGATGTGTATGCCTCCTTGGTGTTGGCATAGAAAAGGTCCAGTGTTTTATTGTCTCTGGTGTGGCAGGTGACATACTGTGTGAATGAAGGCAGAGAGGAGGAAGGGGAGGCATGATTGAAGTCACCAGAGATGAGTACCAGGGCATTTGGGTGCTGTGTTTGTAGCCTGCTCACTGCTGCAGTCAAGACATCACAGGCTGTGTCGCAGCTGGCAGCTGGTGGGACGTAGACGGTCACCGCGATCACGTGACTAAACTCTCGCGGGATGTAGAATGGCCTCATGCCAACAGCTAGCAGCTCAATATCCCTGCTGCAAAGCTGCTCCTTAATCGTGATGTGCCCAGGATTACACCATCTATCGTTCACAAACACAGCCAGCCCTCCTCCTTTCCTCTTTCCACTCTCCAGCGTCCTGTCCGCGCGTATGATTTGGAAGCCGTCCAATTCTACGACCGCGTTCGGCGTTAGCGTTGTTAGCCACGACTCCGTGAATAGCATCAGGCTAGCCTCCCGGAAGTCCCTCTCGTGCCGGGTAAGCGCCGCTAGCTCGTCCATCTTGTTGGGGAGCGATCTAACATTCCCCATGATAACAGACGGGAGGACGGGATGGTATCGTCTCCTCCTTTCCCGGCGTTTAACCCCCGCACGAGATCCCCGTCTCTTCCTCCTCAGCTCACGGGGGATATCGGGTCTCGCCCCGGGAGCCGGCGCATGGTTAGCACGGAGTGCTAACAGCTGATTCCGGCTGTAAACAATGGGGGCTCGGCTCCGAGCCAAGTCGCCGGACACGATCGCGCAAAAAATAGCAATCAGCAGCAGCAAGAATACCGCAGTTTGGGTGTCCATTGCTACGCAAGTTACGACTATCAATTATACGAAAAAGGTATGAGGTAGAGTAATATTAAAGAACAAAAACACACGAAAAGGCTCACCGATGAGCCGGAGCTACTGTAGCGGGCTGCCACTCGCGCGGCGCCGGAAGTCGATGTGCATGTATGTCGGTGTGTATATACATGTGTATATACACATGTTACTGCGTATATTTAAATAGGTTTGATCCTGAATGTTTGCCGTCAATGTTATACATTAATGGCTACATTATGCCGCCGTCCCTGTGTGACCTATATCTTTGCTGCTGTAACAATGAACATTTCCCCACTGTGGGATCAATAAAGGCATTCTTATCTTATCTTATCTTATCTTATCTTATGCTCGTGAACGCTGGCTTTCCCCAAACAAATGGTCACTGAAGAGTAGTCTGCCTTTCATACCTGAGGTCTAACATTTCCCCCCGCTTTGCAATGCTAGATATTATCCCACAACACCAGCCCCCCACACCCCCACCACCAATCCTCCCATTCCCCCATCCTGCCATACCCCCTACTGCTTTGGCAGGTAATGGCCAATTTACATATGAAAGGTCGCTAATTGTAGCCAGCAGAGTTGTCATATAAAAACCTAGGTGATATTTGACCGGTTTCTGGGCATTCAAGGAGTTCCTGGGTTTTCCAGTGTTAAACCCTTCGCAAAACTATCATACGCCCGCCCCCTTTGGGTCGCTCAGGCGGCTACGCGCTGCAAACCAGGCAAGAGGAGACGTAGCAACAGGACTGACTACAACCAAACAAGCACGTCGTGTGTGAAGTTGAGACCAATCACCTGCAGCACAGAAGAACCACTGAACAAACCCAATCACGTTGTTTCACCGACACATATTTGTAAGAATGCACAATATGAAGCGTAACATAACAACACAACAAAAAAAATTGCCCCACCCCCACCGCATCAACCCACCCAAGTAGATTTCAAATATGTGGAAAACACTGTGTCATTATATATTGTATTTACTAAATACAATTATGGACAATTTATTTAACATTATTTTGTTGTATTTCCTACAATAACTTAAATATACACTCAGAAATATGTAAGTCTAATTTAAAATTTATGTATTTTTATTACATGACAAATTCCCATTTACTTTATTTTAGATACTTTACATACACAAACCTACTAATGAAACCTTATGTGATACAAAACAGGATGATTGTGGACAACTGTTGACTAAATCAAAGAGTGGTAGTTTGTTGTAGTAAGTAGCAACCATCACAGACTGCACAGTCCACGAGGCCCGCAGAAAAAATCCCAGCTGGCAGATGAGCATCTACGAGCTCATGGCGTTCCTCGCAATCATTTTTCAAAGGTACCATGGGTTATATTGGTCCCGTGCGACAGATGTGGGCCAATAAATATGGCGACTCAGATATAAAATCCATAATGGCTCGTAACCGCTTTTTTAAAATAAAGCAGTACCTTCGCTTTGACAACAAGGACACCCGCAAGGAACGCATACAAAATGACAAATTTGCAGCAATTTCAGACATCTGTCTGAAGTATGTTCAGAAATGTATGTCATCCTACAGTCCAGGACAGCGTGTTACTGTAGATGAGCAATTGTTTCCCACAAAGGCTCATTCCCCCTTTCTGCAGTACATTGCATCCAAGCCTGACAAGTTTGGAATCAAGTTTTGGATTGCAGCAGATCTGGACACCAAATATACATGTCACGCCATCCCTTATTTGGGAAGAGATCCCACTCGTCCAACAGGAGAGAGGCTGTCAAAGAATGTGGTTCTGAAATTGATGGAGCCATTAATGGACCAGGGAAGGACTGTAACAATGGACAATTTCTTCACATCTCTGTCTTTGGCTAACAGGCTCCTTCAGAGAAATACAACTCTGCTCGGCACCATCAACAAAAATTGTTGGGAGCTACCAACAACTGCAAAAAAAACTTTGGGATGCCAGTTACACTCCACACAGGTTTTTACATCTGGAAGAGCGTTGCTGACAGTGTTTGCCTCAAAAAAAAAAAAAAATCTGTTTGTCTTTTGAAGGCGGCACGGTGGTCGACTGGTTAGCACGTCCGCCTCACAGATCAGAGGTCGTGGGTTCGATCCCGGCTCCGGCCTCCCTGTGTGGAGTTTGCATGTTCTCCCCGTGCCTGCGTGGGTTTTCTCCGGGTACTCCGGTTTCCTCCCACATTCCAAAAACATGCATGGTAAGTTGATTGGATACTCTAAATTGCCCCTAGGTGTGATTGTGAGTGCGGTTGTTTGTCTCTGTGTGCCCTGCGATTGGCTGGCAACCGGTTCAGGGTGTCCCCCGCCTACTGCCCAAAGACAGCTGGGATAGGCTCCAGCACGCCCCGCGACCCTTGTGAGGAGAAGCGGTACAGATAATGGATGGATGGATGGATGTTTGTCTTTTGAGCACCATGCATTAAAAAGTGGAAATTGTGGATACCCGAAAAAAAACCCTGAAAAACAGAACACTATTGTTGATTATAAACATCTCAAATGCGGTGTTGACATCATGGACCAGAAATTGCGCAACTACTGTGCAGGTAAAAGAAGATGGCCCATGGATGTGTTTTACAACCTTCTTGACATGGCGGCCACAAATGCACACGTTTTGTACACAGTATTTGCAGGGCACAAAGAAAGTCACAGATTGTTCGTTAGGAGAGAGCTTCTGAGCAGCACAAAAAGACTCAGTGTCAGGTGCGCATACTGTGCAATAAATATAGGAGCACTCAACGTTGTGTACACTGCCGCAAATTCACGTGTGGAAAATGTAAGAAAGCTTCACTGTGGGAATGTGGAAAATGCTAGATAGCAATTGTTTGCTACATTTCTCAGCTTTACATGTAGCCCTTTGGTCATATGTCACCAGACTGCTTTTCTTTGTGTTAGGGGTGGCGTATAGATGCAAATATCGATATTATCGATACTAAGCAAGTACTTGGATCGAATCGATACTATTGTCCTGGGATCGATACTTCGCTCAAAGCGCCGCTTCTCCCCCACCCCCTCTTTCTCACCCAGCTCCTCCTGCTACTCTCTGAGTCTCTGCCTAAGTGAGTGACTCAGGCACACTTTTAGCCCCTCTCTGGCAGAGAGGGCGACGGACGGGAGAGTGCGAGAGCAGCCAGAACCTAAAGCAATGGCAGAGCCAAACAAGAAGCGGAACGCGGTGTGGACTTTTTTTTACAACAACAGAAAAGGACAGTGACCAGTGTGATTTGTGTAAAGTGCTCCGCTACTGTGGTAACACCACTAATTTACACAAACATGAAAAAAGCTCACCCTACAGAGAGCAACGAGCTGCAAGCGAAGTTGATGGAGAAGGAGGAGGGTGGAGATCCCCAAGCCGGAACACCCCCGTCGACACAGAGACAACGTACTCTGGCAGAGGCTTTTCAGCCCAAAAAAATCAACAATAGTTGTTATAGACGTATTGTATTTGTTATAGTGTTAAAGGTTTTTACATTACATTTACTCTATTTGCACTTTCTGACTTTATTTTCAAAATATTGTGTAATGGAAGGTATTATAGTTGTCAACTTGACATTGTTACATTTGTATTTACGTTACATTGCTGCTTTTTTTGGTTTGACTCTATTGACGTTTGTTCTGAAACAGTTGTTGTAGAAGTTGTTGTTTTTTTATACTGTTAAAGTTTGCATTGTAGTTCTTTAATAAAAAATAAAACATTTCTAATGTTTATTTTTTTTTCAAAAACATAATATACAAACTCAAGGGGGATCATAACATTTCCAAGCAAAAAGTATCGATATCGGCCGATACCACCCTGTATTTATTATTATTATTATTTTCTTTCTTAAGGTACACCTTCTGTTTGTTGTTTTTCAAAACTGAAATTGATATGTTTGGGGCGCTAATATAATTTCTCTGCCCTCTGAAATTGTGAGATTGGCAGTATGCAAGTATGCCCTTTGTAAAATGATTGGCCATTATAAAAATAGTTTCTATGGCAAATTTAAAATATTTATTTAATCAAAAGACAAAACAGGATGATTGTGGAGAGCTGTTGACAATCAAATACGCCCAGGGCTGAGCATGCACAATTAGCATTTCAATGGAGACAACGTACAGAGAGTGGAATTTGCAAGTTCTGGGAGAGGGAGGCGGCATGGAGCAGAAGTGGAAAAAGCCGGGCCATAAAACATTGAAATCATAATCATCAGGTTTATGTATTTTGTATTAATAAAGTGTAATTACTCTAAATTAATAATGAGAATATTTATTCAAAACAAAGTATAATCAGGTTACCTATACAAGATAAATAGTATGTATTTATTTGAAGTGCGTTATTTATGCCTGTGTAATACATGTAATACTAATTTAGCTGAAGACATCATAGCACACAATCACGCCTCATGATGTCTTCATTCTATAAAAACAAAACACATTATATGATTCCATGTTTGTCAGTGTCAGAGGCACGCTGACACGCAGGTGCTGAGGCAAACCAAGCCACTGACATTTCCCTATTGACCACCCCATCATCTTGTTTTACCCCACTCAGGTACAGCTCACACAGGTCTAAGGTCATTTAGTGAATAGTAGGGATGTGACGCGGGATTAGAACGCCACAAGATTTCTCGTCCCTGCACAGCACAAGATCTATTTTCTTTTGACGGTGTTTTGGAGTCCAGGTGAGTATAGCAGGTGTCCTAAAAGGAGCTGTCACCGAATGGGAACTTCCGAGGCCAAATCACGAGTCGTTGTTGTGACCGACAACGCTTGCAACATGGATGTGGCAAAACGTGAGGGTGGCTTTGAGCCACACATTACGTGCCTGCCGTGCAGGCAATGAACGCAACGCTAGTGCAGCTGGTCCAAAGTTGGCCGCGTATCATGTTTGTTTAGACGTGTCAAGCGTATAGTTTCTTTTTTTTCACCGATGCTCAACAGCAGCAGCACTTTTGACGTCTAAATAAAGACAGCTCGAGCTGCCCGCGCACAAACTAATTATGGACGTAATCACGCGCTAGAACACCTCTTTGGACATGATGGCTCGCGATCTAGAGCAGCGGGGTGCAGTATCTGCAGCTCTGAGGAGCCCAGAACTATGACGAGTTGCAGAAATCGTGACACAGACGCAGTTGCATTCCTCTTGTTGAAGATCAACTGAGAAACAAAATATTTGTCCGTTCCCATGCAAAATATTTGTCCGTTCCCATGCACGTCGACGGCCCTGTTGGGTCCACAGCAGCACACAGTCCAACTAGTTCCTCAGGTCTCAATGGACACTCAATCTCCGGGACTTGGACAAAAGACCTGGAACCGGTGGACACAAGGCCACTACTTTCCCAGTTGATCAGAGGGATGTGCAAACCCTGTAGTTTTTATACAATTATTCATTATGTCTCCTGCCAAAACTGCATGTTTTGCTTACAATTTTTTTAAAGGACCTAGAGAATCATTCTCCTCCTGTTAATTGTGCTGCAGTCCTATGTGCCACAGTTGGTTAGGGCTTCGATTTCCCTCACTGCTCATAGGATGATTGTCCCAGCCATCTTTGAAGACATCCAGGTGGGCTTGTAAGCGGGGAATGAAAACATAGTAACAGCAGAAAAGATGAATGCTGCTGGACAGGTCCAGGAGATCATCATCCTCCAGCTGGTGCAGCACCGTGTAGTAGAGGCACGTGACTGCTGTGTATACATCGTGTCAGAGACGTTCAATTCTGTTAAGTCAAAACATAATTAGTTCATCTTATAACCCTTGTCTAGAAAGAAGATAAGTCACAAAAGGAAAATAAAATCAAGTAGTTTAATCAACTAAACAGCAATCAAATTAAGCTTTTTAGATAATTTATTAATAAAATTCATACTTGGTTTAAAATGTTCCAAATGCCTCAAATTTCACCCTTTGTACAGTAAATCATAAAAACTATTAAAAACTCAGGTATATGCCAACCTTGATGAAAGCACCTATTTTCCTTATTAAAATAAGACATTTGCAAACTGCTTTTACTTTGAAAAAGAATTAACAATATTTTTCAATATGTTCTGATGTGCCAAATACATCTATGTGATTCATAGATTAGTCAACAAAATTGTTTTTTTTTTTAAGCATTAGTTGCAGCCCTACAGTACATGTTTTGAAAGGTGAAGATGCTGCTGAGTTGGAATGACTGCTGGACTTTGGTGAATTGTTCTTAAGTTGCTTTAAATTGTTCTCTTTACATTTTTATAATGAACAATAAAAAATAAATGCAACTGTTAAATGAAAAAAAAATCATTAATTTAACTACTAAGAAATACACTTAATAGGTTATGAACATCATAGTGATTGTAATACAATTCCATGAAAATGCAGTGCAGTGCGTCTTTCTAAGTACCTCTGATTGTGCACACGTTTCCCTGCTTTGAAGCTGTTTCTCCCAATTCCTCTGGTGGAGAACATAAGTTGGGCAACATCAACGTTTTCCACCCCATGGTCACCACGAACCCTAGGTAAAACAATGTAACAGAACTGAGAACTGCTTTTAACCAGGGATAGACCGATATGCTTTTTTTCAGGGCCGCAGCAGTCAAGGCGGCCGATAACCGATATTTGAAGCCGATATTTATTTGTAGAAAAAAGAGGTAAAATTGTGTCAAATTTATGAAAAATAAAAACTCCAACACTTGACTTAGTTTAAATGCCTAAAGCCCATGTTTATTAAACAACTTTAGTTATTTTCAAAATGTTAAAGCTTTTCTAGGTCTTAAAAAATAGACAACTTTGTTTTAAGTCTCACAAAAAAGTGCATGGAGCTCCCAGGCTTAGCTGCATGTCTAACAAACATCTCCTTACAGTAAATAGTTTTCTAAAAAAAAATCCACTGTAACTATAATGTTTATCTTTCACACATCTTTGTTTTAAAGTTCAAAAACATAAAAGTGAATCCTCAACGCAGCTACTAGTCAGAAAGATATGCTTGTTTCCAATACCGGACTTTCACATGCAGTACTTTGCCGTCAATTTTTGCACCATGTACATCACTTGGAGCGGTGATTGTTTTAATATAATAAAGTTGAGTTTAGCTTTTCATGTCATAGCTTATACACAGACACGCACACACTGGCACTCACTCGCGTCTTACATTTATCACCATTTCCCGATATTATCAGCTACTTCTCTCAGGAGCCATAGTAGAAGGGCTCATAGTAATGTTACAGGTGAGTTATAGTAGACTGACATTTACTAAAATTTCGGCGAAGTCTATTGCATTACCTTGAACTACTAACTTGCCGACTCCCGTAGTGTATGTGCCTGGCTCGTCCAGGAGACAGAGAGAGAGAGAGAGCAGTGAGCAAACACGCAGCTTTGCGCTGATTGGCTGTTACGCACTGCACAAGGAACTAATCAGATGGTGGTTTGGGCGGTCCAATCTGCCTATGCAGGCAGAGCCAGTGGTGCAGCAAACAGAGAGAGAGAAGCACTCTGCAACAAGCACGAATAAAGCAGTTTTTAATTTATCGGCCTTAAAATGAAAAAAAAGGGCAGATGCCGATAATCGTCAAAATGCCAAATATCTGCCCCGATATTCGGCCCGGCCAAGAATCGGTCCATCCCTACTTTTAACTATGCAGTACACTTAAATAATATGACAAATATAAGATAAGGCAATATAAAGGACAGGCAGAGTATGATTCTTAGTAGTTTAGGCTATATGACATGTTTGACTTACCTTTCAGGGAAGCCATACTTTTGAAAAGCTTCATTGAAGAAGGGAAGGGTTGTGGATGCTCTGTTGTTGTTGGCAACAGCAAGATACATTATTTGTGAATAATAATATTTAAAAAAACACCAATCATAACCTCAACCAACTTTACGTTTTTTTTTTCAAATGATCAACCTATGTACAATATACATAAACTTTTAAATGGCAATCTCAAATCTCAGACAATTTTCATTTCAATAACCCTTAACCCTCATATACTAGTTCAGACTGCATATTTGAAAATTTAAAAATAAATAATAATAATAGTCTTAATGCAGTTTGTGTGAAGGCACTTAACAAGAGCTCATTCTTTGCCCTGCTGCTGTTTGAGAAGGGATACGACAAGAAAATATCCATCCACTATCCGAACCGCTCATCCTGACAAGGGTCGCAGGCATGCTGGAGCCTATCCCAGCTGTATTCGGGCAGTAAGCGGGGGACACCCTGAATTAGCTACCAGCTAATTGCAGGGCACACACAGACGAACAACCATTCACAGTCTACATAAAGTATCAAACACATGATGGCCCGATGCCCACATGAAATACTAAATTTCTCAGCAAAACCTGTCATCATGTGGGCAAAAACACAAACGAAAAAAATTGACAGGCGGGCCTTGACATGATTATTGCACTTTTTTTTCTTACTTTAAGTACAATAAAAGTAAGATGCCAGTATTGCATTAATATTAACAGCAAAGGACACAACCACAAATCAGCATATGGTGCTGCCAAAGACAATGAAACACTTGTTTGAGATTGCCACTCTAAGATACT
This sequence comes from Filicampus tigris, assembly GCF_054856515.1. NCBI lineage: Eukaryota > Metazoa > Chordata > Actinopteri > Syngnathiformes > Syngnathidae > Filicampus > Filicampus tigris. The sequence goes on along the minus strand of NC_141228.1, from coordinate 337,413 downwards.
ACTACATTCCAAAGGTCATGTCATGTCATCTTCCAAACCGCTTATCCTATATAGGGTCGTGGGGAGTTGCTGGAGCCTATCCCAGCCGTCAATGGGCGAAGGCAGACTACACCCCGAACTGGTCGCCAGCCAGTCGCAGGGCACACATAGACACTGTCACTGAGCGGGAATCGATCCCACGCTGCCCGCACACAACTCAGGCGTGTGTACCACTACACTATCAGCGGACTATACATTCCAAAGGTCTCCATTATTAAAAAAAGTAAAATAATTTAACAAATGACAACTATATAAATAAATGATATGATTAAAAGTTCAGGCTTTAAAAAGTGCTGTCTAATGATTATTACCTTCCTTGAGAAGCCATCGATTCCTCCAAATATCACCATATTGTACCTTAATTGAGCCGAAGAAAAATAGTAAGTGTAACCATTTTTTTTTGTTCACTGTAAGTCATGGGATGTTTAGATTTGAAAAACATAACCAACCTTATAGGTTTGTGGTTCGTGTCAATATGCATCCGTGACCTCGAGCCTGGGGCAGAGTATGTCCTACGCACAACACACCGCAAAGCTGACATTCTTGACACGATCCCTGCTGTGTCAACCCTATGCATCGATGCACAAATCCTCTGCCACTGAACACGATGTCCATGTGCCCGCAACAATCCCATCATCATTCTATACGCAGCATGTGGGTTGGAGTAGTGAATTTCGGACACCACGTTGTCAGGTTCGTTGTCAGTTAGTTGGCTGTACATAAGAATCACAGACAAACCCCATCTGTTCATATTCCTCCGCAGTGTCCATCTAGAAACCCCTAAAAGTCTGGCAGTGTACTTCACAGATAGACCTGATGTGAGAAGTTCAGAAACGTATTCAATACATATTTTAATTCTTGGACGGCCAACAATTCCTCTCTCCAGAGGAACTGCTACACATAGTTCGGTTTCATCTAATATATATATATATATATATATATATATATATATATATATATATATATATATATATATATATATATATATGAAACTGGTCATGAAACCCTGAAATGACATGGACAGAAAAAATGTCATGTGTAATGTGCATGACTTGGATAATTGAAACACAAATTGGCCCAGTTATTGCTATTATTATTAAATGTAAAAGTTAAACTGATAGAATTTTGTTTTATATATGTACTTTATTCTTCTGCTAAACCATTGCGATGGAAATTTATATTTTACTTCAGCATGTTATTTGTGATGTATTTATTTCTTTTTAAATGCAGATTTAACGCTTAGAGTCCTACATTTTCCACTTCTGCCCCCTCCCTCTTCTAGAACTTGCAAATTCCACTCTCTGTACTTTGTCTCCATTGAAATGTTAATTGTGCATGCTCAGCCCTGGGCGTGTTTGACAACAGCTCTCCACAATCATCCTGTTTTGTCTTTTGATTCAAGAAACATTTTAAATTTGCCGAAAAAAAACTCTTTTTATAATTCTTTATGGAATTATGTGTCTTTATTTTGAAAATCATCCCCTTTTGTCTTTTGATTCAAGAAACATTTTTTATTTATTTGCCATGAAAATTATTTTTAAGGCAACTGGTAATACGCTGTAAAAATTAAGGTAGTGTTGTCCACTATGGTTTTCTTCTCACGATGCTCTATTCTAATAATGTTAATTTCATGTTTTGAGTGTGCGTGCGCTTGTTCATGGCAGTCCCCTGCGCTATTGGACAATTGACAGTCAATACTTTGCAGGGCTGCGATTACATCGGCCTTGCAACTTTGTGGACGTTTAGCCTTCTGCATAACTTGATTTGAAGCAAAGCGCATTAAGACAGCGTTGGAGGCTTTGAATATGTAAAGCAAACCTGAGAAGAAATAAGATGCTGAAATTCAGAAACGAAGAGCTCCAGGAAGCTCCGGTTAACAAGATGTGGCCCACCAACTTCATAAAACAATGTCACGACAGTGGCGATATTCCACTCACCTGCGGCTGCTGTGACGAGCTGCTCTGATCGGTCATTTTTCTAGAAGGCAAAACTGAATAAAGAATATGAAGTCAAAGCGCACATAATTATAATTACATTACGCAATTACAACCAAGTGCATCGTCCGCCGTGTAGGCCTACATGTGACAGAAGTAATTTCACCTAGCCCCACCCCCCAGCACCCGCTTCTCCGTGTACAAGTACAAATCTTCAGTCTTACAAGTACAAATTTGTTTTGCTCCTTAATGGTAGTGGTAAATGTGGTGCAAAAGTCATGTGTGCGTACAGCAGCAGGAAAACCACTCGTGACTCCTACAAGTTGTCGTTTCTACAGGTACAAATTTTCCGTTTTTTACAAATACACTTTTTTTTTTTTCAGGTACAATCTTGTTTTTTTTACAGATACAAAATTATTTCACACGCCTTCAAATTGTTTTCTCTACGAATAGATTTTTTTACCATGTCCTTGTTAGAAGTACAAATTTCCTTGGTACAAGTACAAGTTACTTTTGCACCAAATAATGTGGTGCAAAAGTCTCGCGTGCATACAGCAGCAGGAAAACCTCTCGTGACTCCTAGCGGCGACTTCCACAACTACAAATTGCCATCCATACAGGTACAAATCAGCATTTCCCCACAAGTACAAATTAAATTTTGCTTCAAGTACTAATTTCCACAACTACAAGTCGTTTTTCCTACCAAAGAGAATTTTGTTTTTCACACATACAAGTTTTTGTTTCTACAGGTACATTTTTTTTTTTTTCCAGGTACAATTCTTTTTTTTACCGATACAAAATTATTTCACATGCCTTTAAATCGTTTTCTCTCCAAATATATATATATATTTTTTTTTACCATTTCCTTGTTAGAAGTACACATTTCCTTGGTACAAGTACGAGTTACTTTTGCACCAAATTTACCTCCATATTATTGGGCCGGTCGGGTCCAACTTTCACACTCTGCCTGAATGCTGGTATTAGCATAACAGTAATGTGATCAAAGATTCTGATGTGGGGATGTGGGTTTTTTGGTCACTGTGACACAACATTTGTATCCTGCTTGAGGGCATGCGTTGAGTGAGTGACATAAGAGAGGCAAAATAGTCACTATGTCCGTTATGTGATGTTGAAAAATTTCAGCAGGAAAATTCACTTGGGATGTAAGCTCAATTATTAGTTCACAAACAACCATTTTTCACTGCGTGTTAGTTTAATCTTTCAAGAAAGCATCCAATGTAAATCAAGACTCACACAAGTTGATTGAATTTGCTCGTCCATTTCTCTCAATCTCTGAAATGCAGGAATCAGACAAGGTCAGATCTGGGCTTCTTTTCTTACCTCGCGAACATTCACACCCATAGGGGCGAAGTGAGAAAAGGGCAGGAAATACTTTGTAATACTTTTGTCTAAGATGCAACCCACACATATGTAATCAGCCAAGACCTACAAAACCAAGACCTGTGTTATACTGTCAGATAAGTCTAATCAAAAATGTTGGTTCTGATCTTCTCCATCTATGGTTAATCACTTCAAGGACCAGGTCATCTGGCCAGGAGACATCCTTGGTCACAAGGACTTCTAGCTCTGTCAGATATCCCTCAAAGCCACATTTTCCATTACATTAGACAAAGCTGTTTGCGTGCAGTTATGTGAAGGCCGGTAGGTGTGTATGTTAAACAAGACACAAATAGTTTTCTTCCTCCCTTTCTATTGATTGTTATATGACTGCTTATTTATAAGGACATTTAGGGTTTTGTGTGTGATGACCAAAAATGTGTAATGCAATTACTGTCTGATCAACATATGGATAATATATTGGCTATTATTCAGCCATCCATCAGTAATTTACCAGCCTACCTTCCAAACTGGCCCCTCTACCAACAAAGAGCCTAATATTGGACAAATCCTTCAGTGATTATAAAACAAATTATTGAAGAGATTTATTGAACATAACACAAAAACATCCATCCATTATCGATACCGCTTATCCTCACAAGGGTCGCGGGGTGTGCTGGAGCCTATCTCAGCTGTCTTCGGGCAGTAGGCGGGGGACACCTTGAATTGGTTGCCAGCCAATCGCAGGACACACAGAGACAGACATCCGCACTCACAATCACACCTAGGGGCAATTTAGAGTGATCAATCAACCTGCCCTGCATGTTTTTGGAATGTGGGAGGAAACCGGAGAACCCGGAGAAAACCCACGCAGGCACGGGGAGAACATGCAAACTCCACACAGGGAGGCCGGGGCCGGGATCGAACCCACAACCTCTGAACTGTGAGGCGGACATGCTAACCAGTCGACCACCGTGCCGCCAACACAAAAACATATCCACACATAATTAAAAATTATATATACTTTATCTGGATACAGTGTGTATGTATTTTTTTTTTAATAATCACATAACAGACATATTAACTATTTTGCCTCTCTCATGTCATTCACTCGACTGCATGCCCTCAGGCAGGAGGCAGGATCCAAATTTTATGTCACACAGTGACAGAAAAAAAACCAACCATCCCCCACATCAGAATCTCTGATCACATCACTGTTATGCTAATGCCCTATTCATACAGAGTGTGAAAGTTGGCAAACCAATTGGACCTGACCGGCCCAAATAAATGTGCAAATATTCCCTAGTATTCAGTATTCTGTTGTCCACTGTTACGCCGAGGATTAATTTCAACAATATGGAAATCAATTTCTGCCAGGAAGAGGCCAAACGTGCTGTTGCTGTTGACGAGCAGAGACACCTCTGCAACGGACAACAAAACAGTTGTTTGCATCCCAAAATCAGTGTAGAAATGTGCCAGCTGGAGAACTTGTTTTTACCAGCAGAGGCCTCTCTCCAAGACACCCTACGACAGCCTTTCCAAAACATGTGTACCAGTGTGTCACCTGTGAAAGCACATTTTCAGGGCTTCCATGGACATCATGGCTGGCCTGGAACTATGTTCATGTGTTTTCCAGTACTGGTGAATAAAAAATACCTTATGACAGTTTAGAAAATTGCTAACGACTGGTTTGCTACTGTTTGCGAGGAGTAAAACTATTTGCGAAAATGGTTTCAATAAGCCAGCTGACAAAACGAAACATTTGCTATCCTGCAAGCACTCGTTGCGCAATGAGATATGGCCTTTCGGTTCCTCAGTCATGGCTACCCCTGACAAAAATGGTCAAAAAAGTATTATAGTTGACTATTTATGCGCCAGGTAAAAGAAAAAAAAATCAAGATGTGTGGACACGGCTGAAGTCATTTTGGGCTTTTCTTTTCTTCACCTCATTTTTGTTATTTTCACCAGGTTTTGTGTATGTGCTTGTGAGCAACAAAGTCTATTGATAGGTAGGTTACAAAATGTATGCTTCCCCTCCAAACAAATGGTCAACGAAGTGAAGTCTGCTTGTAATACCAGAGAGCAGCCATCTCCCCTGTGGCTAGTGTTGAGGTGGAAAAACTGGAATTTGAGGAGGGTGATAGAGGGGGTCAGTTGCATTGCAACATGCACAAAATCTGTGGAATTTAAAATAAATTGCTCACTAGCGCCCCCTAGATTTTTTTTAACAAAACAACCCACATTGTACGTTTCACCTAGATCTACAAAAATTTAGTGGTGTATCTAAATGCCCAAGACCTACAAAAAGTCTCCTGGAGCCAATAGCTAAACCCGACAGGGAGTCCGCCATTTTGAATTTACTATACAATCCGGCATCACCTTGAGTATAAAAGCTGCTGGAACTTAATACTTATGATCATATCTTGTCAAAGGTTCACACATTTGATGAGATTCTACGCCTGAAGACATCTACAAACTAATTGTTACCATACTCATAGCGCCACCTACTGGCTAAAGGAAATACACGTTTTATTTTTTTTTAATCTTTTTCTCCCAGCAGCTAACTAGATTCACCTCATATTTGCTCAGAAGAGTGTTTAGGCCTTCATAATGTTGCAACATGAAGTTTGTGAATTTTACCAAAAACCTGTTGCCATAGCAATGATCTGTTCACCAAGAAAACAACACTACGTTTGAGGGTCTGAACATACACGAATAACCATGAAACTTTGCAAACACATAAGGCCTGGCAACAGCATCAATATTTGAGGTTATTTGGCGATTTTTTTTTTAACAACCCATACATTTTTTTTGTGAAACAGCCCTGGTTGTTCATGTGATATTTCTTGTTTGCAATAAAATCAATGATCAGACAGACAACGACATCGTGAATAGTGGCCCTTTTTATCCATCTTCCCGCATGTACATAGATGTAACTGGTCAGTTGTCCACTGACTGCAGTTTCAAAACTTCACCAATCGAGGGTGCAAACACACTGTGAAACACCCATGAAATCCGATTCACATTTAACTGTATGCAAACATTAAAGTATATGTCACCAAGATCTAGCAATAATTTGAGGCACATGTAACAGCCCAAGAAGCCTGGAAGAAAAATATGATTGGACGCTACCGTCCTTATCAGCACCCAATTCTTCCCGGGTCCGATATTGGTAGGCCAAGGACGTCTCCACAACGTAGACGATCGGTTTGGCGAGCCGCGTGGACGCTTGACACACATAGACATCCATGGTAATCACGTGCACATACATCCCTGTTCTCACTGCCTCCTGTTTTCCCCCATGACGAGACCTGAGCTGCGGAGCGCTCGAATGGACTGAGCTGTTAGTCAGTGTAACGAATATCGGATGCCAGATATATGACCCCCTTTCCTCCGCAGCAGACCTTCAAAACACATATATGGCCCTTTTGAAGTGCCAGCACACAGACTCTGGAGTGACATTCCAGAGCCCATGAAAGACCGATTCCTGGTCTGCACAATACAACCATAGATAGCAAGGAAATGCTACCTCAGTAGGGAATCACAAAAAGGCCAAAACCAGCATAAAGATGTCGGACCCCCTGCTCTGTTTCCAATCAAACCGTCTAGTATTTCATATAAGTATTTGAACATTTATTCTGATTTGTGCAAACTTCTAAAAACTTCACAACTACAGAAATTAGGGAGTACTTTTCTTCCAGGCAACGCCCAGATGTGGGGGAAGAAAGCGGCCGATCTCATTAACATGTGTGGCCTCTATAAAAGGCCGTGCAAAATCCCCCTCCCTCTCTTAAAAAACTTGCTCTTGAATCGCGCTCTTAAAACTTCCTCTTGAAACTTGCTCTTAAAACTCCGTTCGTGAAAGCTCACTCCCCTGAGAACCTCTCTTGAACTTTCAAATTGTTTTAGCGTGGCTTACTAACTCCTATCCGCCATCAGCCACCCTCTGACCCGTCCCGGGTCAGAACATTTGCTCCTTTCTTTTGTTACTCTTCCTTTTGTCCGGCTCACCCACCGCCCGAGACCACCGCACGTGGCGACCTTCAATTTTTCTTTCGGCCCGACCCGGTTGTTTGCCATCACCAGCTCAGACAGCACACCGTCCGGCTGCACCCAAAGAAGGTGCCACTTCCCTCAAAACGGGGATCACGACGTGCGTGCCGGCAAAAAGCTGAAACGCTCTGACGACCAGTGTCTGCGCGCCCGGAACGGGTAGCCCAAATCGGTCTGAACCATGCCGCGTGCTGAGCCGCAGGATCGCCGGGGCCGTTTCAATCATTTTTCTTGACGATTTTGGACTTGAGTTTTCCTTCTTCCTGCTCGTTTTTGACGTCACTCCTCCCACTGCACGGCATAATTCAATTGGGAATCATACAGAACTTTGTACAAGTCAGTTAACTTTACTTGGTACGCCAACTCACCTTTCATCACATGCTCACACTCACCCCCCCACATGCATACATGCACACACACACACGCACACACAGTATCCTGATAATGTACGGTTGAAATGGGAAACAAGGGAAAAATACCATGTGCGTTAATCTCTTTTTTTCGTTTTTTTTTTTACTTTGTGCCATTTTATTTTTCAATAAATCTCAACAACGGGTAACACCCTTATGTGTTGATTTCAAGAATACAAAAAACAAACACAAAATCAAAACTAAAAAAAAGAACAAAAATGGGAGGTGAGTCATGGTGGTGAATTGGGCAAGGGAGGTTTATCCACCTCAGCACAGAAGCACACACAAAGCCACAGTCGTTCCTTCCAACTTTTGCCCAGTTCACATCACAAAAGCATATGTTCATGCATTCCAAATGGCCTAAAGGACTTGATTTTGTCATTCTTTTGGTTTGTATTCTGTATGTCCAGGGAAAACATGTTTTTCACAGGACAGTTCATATCTTACTTGAAACTAAAGCTGTTACTGTCTTTTTATACAGCTGGTCTTGCAATTTCCTTCAGACTTAGACTTCCTTTTATTGTCATAAGCCCCTTTTCCACCAACAAGCCCAGGAACCTTTTGTTCCTGGTGATATAAGTTCCTGGTAACAAAGGTTCCTGTGGCCCAGGTTGTTTGCGTCTCCACAGTGTCAAATAGTCATTGGTAAATTATGCAAATGAGACTGATGACAATCAGTGGGAGGTGTTGTGTTACTTCCCTACTCATTACTGACACCCGACATCAACGTCATTGCAGGTAGAGAATAATTAAGTGACCTTTAAAGCTAGCATATTAATAATATAAATTTAATATTGGTTAACTTTAAAATATACAATCAATATTAAAGTGTGTCACCATGAATATCAGAGTGAAAGTATTGTTGTCACGATCACGTGCCCAGAATTCCAAAACCCCAAAGCAGAGCCAAACAAAACTTATGAACAAATACAAAGCTTTATTAAACCATAAGAGAAATAAATTCAAACAAAAGGACAACATCAGCATAAGGCTGACGCGATTACACGAAAAGCCAGTGGATGGGCGGAGCACAGTGGAAACTAGACGCCGGAAGAACAAACAACACTAAACGGAAATGTATGTAACAGAAGTGCAGCAAAAGATTAACAAAGGAACTCAGCCCAATTGGGAGAAAGACAGACGAGTGCAATAAACAAGTCAGAAGGAAAGACAGAAGCTAAATTAGATGGGTTTGGAAACAAAAAGAAAACAAACCTAATCTAGAATGATCAAAACCGGAATTACTTACGTGTGACAAAGCTAAACGACGTATTACGTGGCTGTGGAAATAAGCACGCGATCGACAAAGGGAGAACAGACCAACAGCAACAATATTCCGGCGACTAGCTTCCACTTCTCCAGCACCTATATACCCAGCTGATTGTCATGCCAAACAGGTGTGCACTGGAGGCTCCGCCCATCCACCAGACCCAGGGACTGAAAAAAATAACAATCAGCCACAGAACATGACAATTGTTGCTTAATGCTTATGTAAACTTCCCTTTTTATTTACTCTTTATCTCGATAAAGCAGTTGAAAACTATTCTCATTTGCAATGTCATCCAGGCTGCAAACAGTCTTTGAGGCAGAGATTTACAGACATATTTATGTATATATTTTTTTATGAGAAATATCTTCCCTAATACACATAAAAGCTGAACCTATTTGTAGTCTGTCATTGAAATTAATATGTACGAAAGATATAGCTTGCGAGTACATCATGTTGTTTTAATATGAGTATATGTATTTGTTTTTATTTTGCCATGTTTTAATCTGCTGTCTGTAGCCTGGTCAGCATTGCAAATTTAAGAACGGAATTGTCCTACAAGTTACTGTAAATGAAACATCTTACTGACACGGGCAAACGCTGGATGAGGGATGCTTCTTGGTAGCCTGATGGAGAGCTCACACTTGTCCCTGCATTGGAAAAACGTGCAAAAAAATGTCATGGTTTTAGTATGAGTGGATATAAGTCAGTGATTTATGCAGACATTTGCATTTTATGTTCAACAGTTGTTTTATTTTTTTTAAATATATTTATTCAGGTGCGTCTTTTTATTTAACGTGCAATATTTTATTTTTTCATGAGTACTGTACCTGAGTTTATAAAGGTGGAAGCTATGTTGAGGAGGCAGAGCCTTTACCTTTGGCATCAGCCTGTTATTGCTATAAGTAACTAAAAAATGCGACTGATCTGATAATTGCTGCAACAGGTGACAAACTAAATAAAGCCACAAAGTATTTCTGTGAGTATAACAGGTATTTTACCTTCATGCCTCAGAAACAGCAGCGCAGCACATGCAGGATCCAGAAAGGGTTGATTGGGCTCCTTTTCCGCTGACATTTTGACATGCAAAAGCAAAATGAGTAACAGTAAATAATTTAAGTGCCCTACAAGTTATTGTAAAATGAAATTTACCAGGACTGGCGATGCTTGAGTCGCAGGAGACACTGCACTTCGGTGTAGCAGATGATGACGGCTCATGATTTCTTCACTTGAAACTGTCTCAAAAAGTCCATCCAGAACAGCTGTAAATCAAAAATACATGCCCAAAAGAGGTCAGAGTTCACTATTAGACTAGAGAATGCAATTTCTGGAGAAATTGCGTGTGAAGGAAAAGAAGCTGAATAAAAACTGCGGAATGCGTTGGAATGAAGTTGAATGATACTGAATGAAGTGGAATAAAGTTGAATGAAATGGAATGAAAAGGAATTAATTGAAATGAAGTAGAATTAAGTGGAATGAAGTTGAATGATACTGAATGAAGTTGAATGATACTGAATGAAGTTGAATGACCTATGAAAAACTGTGGAATGCGTTGAAATTATACTGAATGAGGTTGAATGAGGTTGAATGACCTCAAATTATATAGAAAAGCCTGGAATGAGGAGGACAAACAACCAGTAGGGAAGTGTCATTTGGGTCACTTCCGGTTCATTTCCGGGTCATTTGGGTCACTTCTGGATAATTTCCGGGTCATTTGGGTCACTTCCAGTCCATTTCCGGGTCATTTGGGGTCACTTCCTGATGAATATGGGTCACTTCCTGTTGATTTTGGGTCCTCCCCGAAGATGGCCACCGCATTGGAGAGACCTCGGGGTGAGTATCCACAGTCTAGCTAATGTCCCTGTCCAAAATGGCCGCCGTACTGGGGAGACCTTGGGGTGAGTATCCCCGGTCTAGCTAATGTCCCTTCTAGGAGGTTAACGGTACACTCGGATGTATTAATACGTTTCGGTATGACATGTTCGGTCCGGTCCACTTGTGTTTGGTTCAGTCCACTTATTAGCGCGAGCTTACACATGGGCGCTGACTGTTTGCATGCGGGAGACAAGAGTGGCGGCACAAAAGAGAGAGCCAGAAAAGAGCCACAGCTCGAAGGTGCCCGCTTACACTGCGGTCTCCTGTTTGGGAACATTCTGGCTTTCCTGTTTCCCATCGGCGATGGGGAAAGGTGCGTGGATAAGTCCGAAAGTTGTGTGCCGACATTGCTACAATGTTGCGGCTAGCTGCTAGCACGTCTAACATGCACGACATCATCCGACTGTGAATGTTTCTTAGAAGAGGAATCAAGTCTTTTTAGCCCAAAATGTCAAACTTAAATAGAGAGATTTATCATATTGTATGATCTTCCATGAACACGCCAGACGTAGTTTAATTATCCCGTTTTTTATTAATCCAAGTACAACTGCTTGCGTTCTTCTTTCTCCGCTGCTCTACTCGCTTGCCATACTATGCATTCATGAACCTCGGAAACATCACAACTCAGCAACACACAAATCCGCCCACAACACAGAAAACCCAATTCTTTACAATATGCTGTTGAACATTCAAATATTTCAATGCCTAAAAAGTGTATACAATTTCATAAAGACTTTTTAAAGTTACTGTATTTTTTTCATTATAAAAATAGTTTTTATATAGTTAGCAATAATTGTAACTGTTATTGTATGTATTTTTGTTTTTATCACAAAAAGTGTATATATGTATACATAACAACTTGTCTTTAACTTGAATACTTAGGTGTGTAATAGGCTATTGCTGCTTAGTGTTTTCAGTGTCTTAATAATTTACAAAATTAAGAGATCTTTATTGTTAGTGTATTTTTTATTCTAGCGTAATTTATTAGAATATCAGACGAATGGTTCGCTTTTATTTATTTTTTCTAAAAAATGTACCATTTACTTGTCATCTTTTCAAAATAAACATATTTAAAAAAAGAAAATCTGTTTTTTTTTGGACCGAAAATATACCGAACCGAAGTTTCCAAAAAATCGAACCAAACCGAAATGTGATTTAGCGTACCGTTACGCCCCTAATCCCTTCCCAAGATGGCCGTCGCACTGGGGAGACCTCGGGATGAGTATCCGCAGTCTAGATAATGTCCCTGTCCAAGATGGCCACCGCACTGGCGAGACCTCGGGATGAGTATCCGCAGCCTAGCTAATGTCCCTGCCCAAGATGGCCGCCGCATTGGCGAGACCTCGGGGTGAGAATCCTCAACCTAGCTAATGTCCCTGCCCAAGATGGCTGCCGCACTGTGGAGACTTCGGGGTGAGTATCCCCCGACTAGCTAATGTCCCCGCCTAAGATGGCCGCCGCACTGTGGAGACCTCGGGTGAGTATCCCCAATCTAGCTAATGTCCCCGCCCAAGATGGCCGCCGCACTGGCGAGACCTCGGGGTGAGTATCCCCAGTCTAGCTAATGTCCCCGCCCAAGATGGCCGCCGCACTGGCAAGACTTCGGAGTGAGTATCCCCAGTCTAGCTAATGTCCCCGTCCAAGATGGCCGCCGCACTGGCGAGACATCAGGCTGAGTATCAGTCACACAATTTGTGTATCTGCTGGAAATTACTACAACAGGTAACTAAATGAAAATTCCAAGTACTCCTGAGTATTTCGTCTTTACCTTCGTCAGTAGCGCCACACCAGAATCCATTGCTCTGGTATCCAAGAACGCAACATATGGCGTCTAGTCGATCGTACAATTTGCTCACTCTACAGTCATTTCCACTGTTGTGATCCGTGAGCATTTTATTCGTCTTGTTTTACCTTTACATCTTCCACGGACGTGTTTTGCCGTGCAAACAGTTTAAACTCGCCTTGCTCTGCAGTAATAAGCTGGTGCATTCTGGTCGCTCCTTTTCGCCGATTCAAAGTTGGGTTGGATGTCTTTGTCCCCCGAAAATGCTCAGAAGAGCCTGCACATATTCGTCCGTCTAGATATTCATTCATTTTTCCTTCACTTTTGAAATATTTGACAAGCGAGCACAGCAATGGCACACGAGTTCACAGTTACCGGAGCTAAAGGCTAATGGCGTCGTGAACAACATACCCCCAAGTTTGACCAACCAATCGGCGTTCGTCAGCGCAGCCCAACCCCGGGAGGGCCATAATGGCCCTGGTCGCTTGCAGGGCCGAGATGGCCCCAGGCCAATCCGTTACCCTGGTAAATGTTTCGGGTGAGAAAAAAAGGCGGAACCACTTTACCACAGGGTAAAGTGAAAGGTTCCTCCATAGGTTCCTGTGGTGGAAAAGGGGCTAGCGATTGCATCATTCATGTGCCTTTTCAGAGGTCCCTTCTTGGGCTTATATCCTTTAACATAACAAAAGCTCGGCTTATCCCCAATACACCCCTTCCTTTGGGTCCGAATGTCCCTCTCTGGGCACTGATGTACGTTGAAAAAAGCGGGACTTTTAAGTTTACGTGGTTCCAAATCACCGCTCAAACTCAACTTGTCGGCATACCACACACTCGCCTGCCCGCTCAAAGTTTCGGTGCATTTGTCCATCTCAACAGAGTCCAAGTGACCAGCAAACATGTTCCCAAGGAAAAGGAGGCGTAGCCATCCAAAATGGACCTCAAAACACTCTATTGACAAAATTCTCTCGACGAGAAGAACAGGCATTGGAGGGCTTTCTTGTCCCTCAAAGACATTTGCTGCCGGTTACACTTTAGATTCTTGGAATTAGTGGAAAATGGTGTGCCTATCACTATTGTCCATCGGGGATGCAGAGGACACTTACATTATTTGAATTATGATAGCATATATCTTGCGTTTTGGATGTGGCAGTTTCCTGATCACAAAATTCAGCAGATGGGAGTGATTTCAGTGGAACAAGCTGCCAGTCTTTTTGGCATAGGTGGACACTTTACCCTTTTTTGCCGGTCCGTCCTTCGTCCGTCCTCACCAGCTGCTGCCTTTTCACTGGGAACCTCTCGTGTCGCTTCAATATGATGGGTCGGCCAGGCCATCGCAAGTCCCTGTTTGCCTCCAACCGCCCTCAGACTGCTGACCACCCTTCGTGTAAGCTCTGTCTTTTCTTCCATATCGCTCTCATCTTTGCTTGTCCTAGTTTTGCATGTTCACCTTCTAGTTTAACACAGTTTCATTTTTAGACTCTGATTTTTCTGACTGTGAAGATGGTCACAATTTGGTTAATCTCCTTTCTGATTCAGATTTGGACATAGATTTTTTTTTTTTCCTGGTCACTTCCCCAGTCATTATTCAAGCTTGTTAGTTTTTGTCACGATTTTCCAATGATGACCCCTTTAGTTTGCGATTCGGATTTTGACACTGATTTTGGCTTTCCCGGTCCCTTCCCCAGTCATTATTCAAGCCCTTGTCAGTTTTTGTCACGTTTTTCTGATGACGATCCCTTAGTGTCCACTCCAGAACCCTATCCATTACACCCTTCTTTGGGTGCCCGTTTGGCCATTTACACAGGAGCCACGCGGCGTGGCAAATGTAGGCACTCGAGTAGAGATTCTGGTTCCCGTAATTCAGCCCTTTCCAAGTCATGTCATTCCGAACCTATACCCAAGCCAATTCACTATCCACCTTTTCCGGCACCTCGTTCACGTCTTCTAGTTTACCTTCTTCACTATCTGTGCTCCCAACCCCTTGAGTCACTTGTGCTTCCCACCCTCTATGGTGGCCGACTAATGAAAAAGGGCCCCGTGCTAGCACCTCAGCAACTACAGTCCCCCATGCCGGCTCCTCGGCAGCGCCAGGCCATCTTCCCGGCACCTTGACAACTGCAAGCCCCCATGCCGGCTCTTCCGCAGTGCCAGGGCCCCGTCCCGGCGCATTAGCAAATGAAGGCCCCCGTCCCGAGTCCTCGGCACCACCAGGCTCCAACCCTGCTCCGGCGGCACAAGGCCTTGGCCCGCCCTCTGACTCTGTCCCATCGGTGCAAGCTCTGCGGCTTCCCTCAGATTCTGCTACGGCGGTGCAAGCTCCGTGGCCTCCTTCCAATTCTGCCATGACAGTGAAAGGCCTTCGGCTGCCCTCTGACTCTGCTACGGTGGTGCAAGCTCTTTGGCTGCCCTTGGATTCTGCTACGGCAGTGCAAGCTATGCGGCCTCCTTCTGGTCCTGCTATGGTGCCGCAAGGCCTTCAGCTGCCCTCTAACTCTGCTCTGGCGGCGCAAGCCCTGCAGCTGCCCAAGCTCTGCAGCTGCCCAAGCTCTGCGGCTGCGCTTGGATTCTGCTTTGACAGTGCAAGCTCTGCGGCTTCCCTCGGATTCTGCTACAGCGACGGAAGCTCTGCGTCCTCCTTCTGATTCTGCTACGGTGGCGCAAAGCCTGAGGCTGCCCTCACCCCCTCTTTGGCCATCGGATGGGCCCCGTCAAGAACCTCTCGTCTGGCCTTCAGGATGGCTACCGGATTGGCCCCGCCAAGAACCTCTCTTTTGGCCTCCGGGTCGTCCACCTGACTGGCCCCGTCAAGAACCTCTCATCTAGCCTTCGGGACGGCCACTGGATTGGCCCCGCCAAGACCCTCTCGTCTGGCCTCCTGGACGCCCACCGGACTGGTTTCGCCAGGAACCTTTTGTCTGGCCTTCAATCTGTTGTTGATTTGGTCTTTGAATTTTGTTTTGAAATTTAGTTTCATGTTTTCCTAGTGATTCTTTTATATGTGTCTGTCTCGCTGGGTTATTGTGTCCACCGGTGCCCGGTTACCAAATCCCTGGAGTTTTTCAATTGTGGTTATTGTGTCCACCTGTGCTCTGTTACCAGATCCCTGGAGTTTCTCAATCGAGGTTATTGTGTCCACCTGTGCTCGGTTACCAGATCCCTTGAGTTGCTCAATCAGCTCCCTCTAACATTTTGTATCTTGTCCAGGTGTTTCTTGTCTCATCAGTTTGTATTTAGTTCCTTGCTTTCCTTCAGTCTTTGTTGGTTAATTGTTTTTGTCATATGTTTGTTTACTGTCTTAGTCCAAGTCAAGCGGGTGTTTGTCAACCTGTGCTCGTTTGCCCTTTCCGTTTTGTTACCCAATCAGCTCCCTCTATACATTTGTATCTTGTTCAGTGTTGCTCGTTGTCTCATCTGTATTTGGTTTATTGTTTTCTTTCTGTCTGTTTCATCATCTTTATCACGTCTAACTGCTGTTTGTTTGCTGTCTTAATCCAAGCTTTCCTGGTATTGGTTTAATTGCTTTGTTCTTGTTGTTTTATACTTTAGTTTATTTAGTGTTATTTAGTTTGTTATTTAGTGTTTTTTTATTTTTGCTCTGCTTTGGCTTTTTTTGTTTTAACTTCTGGGCACTAGATGGTGCCCCTTGAGGTGGGGTGGGTACTGTTATGACTGGTTGTTACGTGATTTATCAGTTGCTATGCAGCTGCTATTTTCCTTTTATGCTTTGCCCATTTGTTATGTCATATTACGTCATTATTCCTGATGTTTTAACAGTTTATAAGCTTGAGTTACTCAGTGACACGTCAGTACATCAAACCTTCTTCCAGTGAGGTTGCAAACTCTCTTCCAGTTCAGCTCTCTGTAGTTACTTTGTATTTTCTTTGCTAAAGACTTTTTACTCCACACCTTCCGCGTCATGTCTGCGTATGGGTCCAAATCCCGTTCCTCACTTGACATCTGCAATATTATTGCCCTTGCTGTGGCCAATCAGTCAATGCACATTAAGTGTTTGTAATTGTTCATGTAATGATATGTATTATTGAATCAACTATTTGTCATATTTTCATAATGAATTATAAATGCAGTTCTGAGAAAAAGAAATTAATTATGTGTCCCCCCTCCTTTATTTTCATGTGGGCACTAATTGTTGCACATTCTTTTTTTTCTTCTTTTCTTTGCAGGGGCTGGAGTAAACAATCTCTTTTGGTATTCCGACTTGTCATCTGTCATCTCAAGCAAAAATAGGAAAGTAAACCATTTTACTGCTTGGACTACATTTAAATTCACAGCAAAAAAAAAAAAGAAAAAGTATAGAGTTATGACTACATTGAGGCAACATCTCAGGACTGGACACCTACGTCTTCAGCCCTCTTGTATGTGCAGCAAGAAAATGCAATACATAGGTTTGGAGCGTCACACAAGCACTGGCAAATGGTGGTCCTTTCTATGGCTGGGTATACTGCTAATGCACATGCGTGATGTGAAGGCTGAGAGAATGAATGAAAATGACCCAGTGGTCACTACCGCCAATGGCAAGCTCCGTGGAATCAAGAAGGAGTTGAACAATGATATCTTGGGCCCAGTTGTACAGTTTCTTGGTGTCCCCTTTGCAGCTCCACCCACAGGCGAGCACCGCTTTCAGCCACCTGAGCCATTAGTGCCATGGCCGGATATCCGCAATGCAACACACTTTGCCCCCGTGTGTCCCCAGAATATTGTGGAGGGCCGCCTTCCTGATGTGATGCTGCCAGTGTGGTTCACCAGCAGTATTGACGTTGTATCATCATACGTCCAGGAACAGAGTGAGGATTGCCTCTACCTTAACATCTATGTTCCCACTGAAGATGGTGAGTTAGTCGATTGACTAAGGGAAATATGGTTGGAGGGATAATGGAGGGTGTCAGTAAGATTAATTTGCAATCTACTTAAGAGTTCAAAGTCAGTGTGTTATTGTATCTGTGTGAGTGCAGTTTTGTTTCTGTGTCTATCTCTTAGTAGATTGCATGACTGTGAGCATGTTAAATAAGCATGTAATTAGTAAAGAACTGTGTGAGCGTTTGGACAAAACATTATTTGAGATTTATTTTTCCTTCACCATGTCTGTTTCACCTTTCCATCATTAACAACTTGTTTTATTTTTTGCTCTATTTTACAGTTGCACTTGGCAGAGGTTATGACCGCTTTTTGCAGTGTAAATTAATATTGTATATTTTGGTATTCGGACATCTCACTGCAAATTGTATCGAGTAATCGAGTATTCAGGTAAAATAGAAAAAAAAATCTTAGTTGAGGAACAATTACAATAACAGAAGAGAAAGTAACACATTTCACTTAATAATGAACGATGAATTGGTCTTCATCTTTAGATAATCAACATTTTTTGCTTATTCAGACCCCTTATAATTGTTCACTTTCTTTGTCATTGCAGCCATTTGCCAAAATCAGTTATTTTTTTATTTCTCATTAATGTACACTCAAGCACCCAATCTTGACAGAAAAAAATGTAGACATTTTTGCATATTTATTAAATAAGAAAAACTGAAATATCATATGGTCATAAGTATTCAGTATTGAATAGAAGCACCCTTTTGGCTATTACAGTCAGAGCTGGGCAGTCTGTCCCGGGGTCACCCCGGGTGACACGTTTTAAAAAAGAGGCGGACTAAGCAAGGGTAAAGGTGGATTTTAGTCCGGCCCACTTGTCTTGTTAGTTCAGGAATTGGCCCGAACTATGTTTTCAGGAGGCGTCAGGAGGAACGGCACACACGCTGGAGTATTATTGCCCACCTGTTTATTTGCCCCATGTACAACAGGTCCCTATTAAAGGTTCCTATACCTACACATGTGACCTAATACTACATCCCCCTTTCTGAAGAAGGAATCTTTCTCAGCAAGATGCATGCACACGCATAGGGATATGTATCATACAGTGCCAGTAACCAAACTCAAAACAGTATTATATCAATTAGCTGAGGAACACCTTTCAGCGTGTATATAATAACACAACAAATAAGCCTAATAAAAATAAAAAAAAAGTCAATTACTCATTCCTATATCTTCTATGAGGGATGAGGTAGACTGCCCAAACGCTCCAACTGAGTGTGAGGATTATTTTGCCCCATGCTCACTCAGCTCCTATAACTATGAGCAAACAAATTATTTCAAATATGCAGGAGCCGTCCTCACTCTTGTGGGATTACGCTTCTCACATACTGGATTCTGTTGACTGCTAGCGCGAAGAGCGTCAGGTGTGGCAGGTGTACTCACGCCCTGAGGATCAGCATTTACATGTCCCTCCATACTGCCGCTGCGTTTGTTTAGGTCGCGTGCCACCACGGTGCGGCGCGTGCACGCTGTCAGGCTGTGTGCTGGCGATGTCAACTTTAAAGTTAGAACTCAACATTTCCTGTTGCTTCTTAACGAGCTCACTTTGACGAGCTTTGTTAATGGCTTTCTCCAGTGTGAATTCTGGGATCTAACTGCAGCTGTTCTGATAAACATTTATCTCTCAAGCCAATTACAAATCTGTGTCTCACCATTTCGTCATGAAGAGCTCCGTATCCACAATACTCACAATGCGGCGCCGTGCGAAAGCCATCAGCCGACTCACCCTCTTCTTGTTGCCGCATATTAAATTTTGCCCCTCGAAGATGACATTTCTGCGCGCGACGAAGTGGGCGTCCAACTTTGCTTTGACTGTGTCGTAGTCACTCACTTCCACTTGGCTCAGGTGGAGAGAAACGAGTATGTCCTCTGCTTCCTCCCCCATAGTGTAGATAAGCGTATTCACTTGATTGTCATCCGCTTGCGTATCCAATCCGGACGCAATGCGAAACCTCTCAAAACGCTTCCGCCCTGAACGTAAATCTCTCAGGTGTAGAGACTTGAAATTGAGACATGTCGCCGCTACGCGTGCGCACCACCCCGCAGCCGAATCTCACTGTCTTGCCCGTGCACAGTGCACACACCGGACACTCCTCCGGTTAATGTCAGCCGGTAACAGGAAGATCCCACTCCTGACACCATGTCTTGTTAGTTCAGGAATCGGGCCGAACTATGTTTGCAGGAGGCATCAGGAGGAACGACACACACGCTGGAGTATTATTGCGCACCTGTTTATTTGCCCCATGTATAACAGATCCCTATTAAAGGTTTCTACCTACACATGTGACACGACTAATCGGCACTCATGCGTGTGACGTGGTCGTGAGGCAGCCAAAGTTGATGTCAGCCTTCTCGGCGAAATGGGCTAACGACAAAAAATGACTACAAACACTTTAAACGTGCCACTAGTTACCCAACTGCGCAGGAGATTTTTCAGCATGAGATACAACGTGAGTTCTACTAGTACGACAAGTGATGAGACCGAGTAGCGCAAGCAGCGTCAGAGCCAGCACGGTGAGTTAAGCCAGCATGTCGCTTGACTGTCCTGCTGGAGGAGTACGTAGCAAGAAAGTAAAAACATACCAGGTATAATGAGCTCCTCGCTCACGGTTCTCCAAGCCTGTAGCTGGCCGCGTCATATGTAGCCCAGTAAATATTTTGTTTTAAATTTAGCTATTTTAATTTCGTGAACATTCTCAAAACTCAATTTTCAGGGGTTATTTCTGTGCATTATTAAAGAGACACTGGGAAGAGCTTAGGATTGGCACTTTCTCTAATAGGTTTGCATGTAAAAATGACATCAGTACCAAAGTGTCCCCCCCAAAAGACTCTGTAGTGATTTAAGGTATTTTTTGTGATTAGATTTACGACAAATTTCCCCGCCCCCTTCTGGGGCGTGGCTTTATTTATGTTTTCGGTCTCAGCGGTCTACGTCACACGAGGAAGGCATGCGTGGTAATATTGCTCGCTTTGACAGTTCTGCTGTCTAAAACGGCGACCGATCACCACCAAAATGCAAATGCACATTACTACTCTTGTCCATTTCAGCCTGTGAAAGTAGTTCTGCACAATAGTTTGGATTTATTGACATAAAACGTGATCTCATCATGATCACCTCCACAAAATAAAAAATACAGTGGCGATTGCTCCTCCACTTTCACAAGCTGAAGCGGACAAGAGCATGAATGCATACACGAACCCCGACTGGTTATATTTCTGACATTTAGCTACGCTAAACTAGTGTCAGCTCTCAGGAGGGAGACCGAGGCTTGCAGCAGCAGCAGGCAGATTGGAGCCCTCCTCTTCCCTCCCCGGCTAAAGGTACGATTGGACGGCTAATAGCAAAAACTAGCTTCAGGCCGTTAAAACAAAAGGCTTAGCATAACAACATTAGCTCCTTACTGTCCGCCCGGCATGTGGAGGTGAAGATGAGCCTGTGTCTTCATGTCGCCTCGCAAGCAGTCACGTGCGGTGTCCCTGCTTGCTTGCTTGCAGCCGCCACCTTCTGCCTGAGTGAAGCAGCGTGAGAGTGATGAAAGCCCTCATTGAACAGCGAACAAAAAGTTCCCGCGAAGCTGACTGCACAGCCGAGTGTGGCCGCATTGGAACGTGCCATTTCGGCTGTTATCTTCCAAATTTGACGGCGCGTTGTAAGTAGAAAAACTGGGGCCATTCCTCATCCAAATAATTGTGCACGTCTACTCATTCCCACTTCAGTCTCTGTAAACATCCTGTAAATATCCTGACTGGTGTTTAATGCCTCGTCCGTCCTAACCGTGATCAGCAAAGAAGCAGTTTTTTTTTGTTTAAAGCAAAGAAGCAGTGTTTTTTTTTTGTTTTTTTTTTTAAGCAAAGAAGCAGTGTGCGCTCGCCCAGCCTAAATCTATGTAGCTCTGCTGACTTCCACATTTCCTCATTCTCATATAAATCAGCCACAGAGAGGTCAATCCTTTTGATATATTGAAGTGGGCATTCGTAGAGATGTCCACATAAATTTTGGTGCGAATTGATCGCCGTTTTTGGACGTTATAAGCACAAAAAGTACAATGATTTCCAATGGAGAGTTTGGAATCGGTTCCTCGCGTGACTCTGGCCGAACAAGGATAGAACGGTAGGGAGCGCGGACATTGTGATCATTATCAAGGGGCGTTATTCATGGATTTACTTATTTCCTAATTTCTCCAAAGTTAATGGATAAAATAGAAAATAGCAACTCTTTTCATTTTCCTGATCAAAAAATATATGAAATGAACTTGTTAGTGAAAACATGGCCATCCCGGCCCCACCGTCCCTTTAATCTACATTGACCATTTTGTAAATATGCTTGTTGGTTCTCTATTGTCTGTTGTAGCAAGGGGGGCATTTATTAATGAGACACACAGGGCCACTTGTGCGACGTAGCTGTGCTTTCCCAGCAAAGCAGACACAGCTTCTGTTTGGGGCGTGGATTGCTCTGTTACCTGTGTGAATGTGACATGCTTTCTCTTGCTCCATCACAGAATAAAAAGGTGTTTGTCCTGACTCCTGGACTGGGCGTCTCCGTCCATCCGTTCAGAGACTATTTTATTTTATGCCCTCCAAAAACGCTCATCAGAAGCACACAATATTAAAACTTGTCTTTGTCTTATTTTGTTTATTGAACAAAGGACCACAGGTCAAAAACCTGAAATACAGGTTAAATACAGATAAAAATGATTTTACAATAATTCAGTTATATTTGAATGAATTACATATATTATACTAATAAATTACATTATAAACTATTATTACATATATAGAAGATATATATTTATAACTATTGTCAAGTCAGTGCCACTGTTGAAAATGTATAGCACATATTGTCTTAAAAACACATTTAATTTTATTTTAATAAAACTTATTCAAAATAATTCCCTTTTTCTTTTTTCATATATTTGCAAAAATGTCTACATTACTGTTTTTACTCTCAAGACGGAGTGCTGAATGTACATTAATGAAAATAAAATGGAACTTTTCTGATTTTGGAAAATGGCTGCACTTAAGGTTTCAATTGCTATGAATAAAATATTGTTCTCAGTTACTCTTGGTTTTATTGGATTGTTTAAAAGTTCCCGTTTTTATGTGTCATACAATCGTAAGTGAGTATGGATCAAAGTGACGTCAGAGCCACAGTGGCAATTTTGCCGACTAAACAGCATTTTTACGCAAGCTTGGTTAATTAACATTTGATCAGTGGAAGTGCAACTGTGTGGCTGTCAGCATCAAAGTGTGTAGAGTCATTTTTGCCTATTAAATTGCCTTTGAAATACAGTCAGACAGCTCTTGCCAGCCGAAATCAGGCACTCACTTAGCAGCTAACTGCTAACCATTATCCATTAATGCTAGTAACAGGCGCCGTATTATAGAATACCAGCATAATTAATTAGAAGATTTTTAACATCCTTAATTAGCAATTGAAAATGACTGCAGGATGAAGTTGTGTTGATGTTGGTGGTAACAGTTTGTGATTGCAAGAAAAGTGAAATCAGCCGCCATGTCACCTGGCAGAACAGGAACATCTTCAAAATAAAAGCGTCAAGGCCTTTGTGTCCAATTATATGATCAAATTTTATTCTGAAGTTGGTCTTCTCACCTCATTGTCAGTGTGTTACCATCATATATAGCATGATCGATTGTTGCTGCGGCTGACTTTTACTGTCTTCACGACCATGCACAACAAATAAATGGGCACCCAGGACAGAAATAAATCCTCGTTCACCCCTAGTTTATTTTTTATTTTTTAAATTTGCAATCGCTTATAATGTCCGATAATATACATCTCTTACGACTGATTGTTTTATTTTAATATGAGTAGTATGTTAGATAAAATACTCAACACTTAACTTTAATGACAAGTAGGGGTAATGAGCTTTGCATTGCTGATATGCCTCACAATTTGTAACTGTCACGGTTTACTGAATTCAGCCATAAGTGTCAAATCAATCAAAATTACTGTACCGCATATAGAACGCCACCTTTTTCTCACAAGTGACAAGAATATGGCAGTGAGCTAGCAGCCTGTGTGAGAAGCTATGAGGCAGTCCAAATCTTAGCTTCTTGTCAAGCAGCATCGATTGAAGAGGTTAAAGAAACTGAAAAATTGAATTGAAGAGAACAATTGCTTAAATCAGAAACAGCCACTTAACAGAACCAACTTTTCTGCTCTGTCATCAACATGGCTACAGACTGATCACATGAATGGGCATAGCCCTGAAACCCTTGGCAATGCTGGGCAAAAGTACACTTCGAGAACTTATCTGCTTTAAATGTGTCCACTTACTTTACATTATCTTCCCGTGGATATTGTTTTTCTTCTTTTCTCAAATTCTCAGTCATTCCATCATTCTTTCAGAAAACAAAAGTGAAAAAGCCAAACTGGCAGAGTAAATCATTTGATGCTGGCTAAACTGAGGTCTAGTCTCCAACAAAAGCCACGCCCCTCACTAACTTTTCCATGCACTGTAAGAGCAGGCACAGTCAGCAGCTACAGTATGTATCTTAGCCACGGCTGCTACATTGTAGCATGACTCAATTAACGAAGTGTTACTTTTGTTTTTTTCTTGAAAGCTGTCGAAATCCCTCTTTTTAACTTTGTTGATAATCTGAGCCAAATAATCCAGCCAAGGAAACCGAAGCAGCTGGCTGTCCCGCCAGGCTGCGCTGTGTGCCCACTTGTGGACAGCAAATGATTGAGAAGACCCCTCAATCATGCTTTCTTTACCAGCAGTCTCTGATAGACAATTCTTGTTGTATTTAAAATAACAATTACAATATACTTTGGAGGCATAAAATGGGGACAGAGAAGGATCATTTTTTCCAAGATAATTTTTTTATGATATTGTTTTAATTCAGGCTATAGAAACAGTTTTTATATATGACAAAAAGTATTTAGTTTTTTTCAACTGCTGTCAAATTTTTTGTGGAGGAGGACCCGAACGCAGGAAAGCAGGGAACTGTGTTTCATTTACAAAAGCATAAAACAAACAAGCTAATGGTCTTATCAAAAATACAAGATTAACAAATAAAGTCCAAAACAACAAGGATCAAAGTTACAAACATTCGGCAAAAGGATTTGGACCAAAGAACGACAACTTGACGTGACATAGGCCAAATGACAATGAACCGACAAGGACTGAAAGAAAGCAGGGATCTAAAGAAAGCATGGATCTAAATTCAGACAAAGTGATGAGACAACAATCAACACCTGGACAAGACACAACGGGTTGGATGAACACAAGGGACACGGAAGACAAGCACAGGTAGACCCAATTGCCTAACGAGACAGACATTGACAAAGGAACACAACGAAAACATGAATCTAAATTCTAAACCAAATCAACCTGACTGATCATGACAGTACCCCCCACTTAAGGGATGGATCATTGATGCCCCAAATTAAATGAGCCAAAAAAACAGGGCGGGCGGAAGGGGGCCATGAGATGGGATCACGGGCCACCAATCGGGCCTTTACGTTGGGCGTCCTGGAGGCCAGACGAGGGGATCCTGGCAGAGCCAGTCAGGTGGGCGTCCCGGAGGCCAGACGAGTGGATCCTGGTGGGGCCAGTCAGGTGGGCAACCCGGAGGACAGATGAGTGGATTCTGACGGGGCCAGTCCAGTGCTATGCAGGAGGCAATGGCGGCCACAGGCCTTGTGGCACCAGAGCAGGGTCGGAGAGCGGCTGCAGGGCATGCAGCGCCAGAGCAGGGTCAGAGGGCGGCCGCAGGGCTTGTGCTGCTGGAGCAGGGTCAGAGGGAGGCCCGAAGGGCTTGCGCTGCCGGAACAGGAACGGATGGCAGCTGCACTGCTTACGCCACCAAAACAAGAACGGGTGCCTGCAGTTGCCGAGGGGCCGGTACAGGAACAGGGCCTTCAGCTCCCAAGGAGCCAGCACAGGAATGGGGGCCTTCAGCTCCCCAGCAGATGGCACAGGAATGGGGGCCTTCACCTCCCCAGGAGCTGGTACACGGGGAGTCCTTCAGCTGCCAAGGAGTCGGCACAGGAATGGGGCCTGCAGCTGCTGCGGAGCGGGCACGGTGGCCTGAGCCTCATCGGCATGAAGGGTTTGGCGGTGGTCTGCAGCCTAAGAGGGGTAGCAGGCAGACTGGCGATGTTGGCCACGTCGCCATGCGCTTCCTGTTGGGTCCAGTAGTGTTCGATTCACTCTGACAGGTTTGTCGTGGAGGAGGACCCAAACGCAGGGAAGCAGGGAGGCAATCAAAACAAAATGTGATCTATTTCCAAAAGAACAAAACAATAAATTGAACAAGCTACAGGATTTTTCAAAAATACAAAATGAACAGAAGTCAATAAAACATCGATCAAAGTAACAAAAATTCAGCAAAAGGATTTGGACCAAAGCTAAGCGAACAACAACTTGATGTGACAAAAGACAAATGACATGAACAGACGAGGACCAAAAGAAAGCAGTGAACTAAATACAGACAAATTGACGAGACGAGGAACACCTGGACAAGACACATAGGGTTGGACGGAGCTCATTGGCTAAAGCTTGGTTCACACGGCAGGATTTTAAAATTGTCGGCCAACTTCCAAACTCTGAGAGAGCCCACACGTGACTAGAAAAAAAATCACGCGTATTACAGTTTCGAACGCATTGTGTGGTGTGCAGCCACAAGACAAAATCAACACATCACACACGAAATACAGTATTTGAGGAAAATGATGAGGCGAGGCTTTTTCGATCTCATTTCATACATACATACGAAAGAGGACGTCACGTCATTACCGCACGTAAAAAATGAGCCGATCGAGCCGTGGCTGAATTACTATTACCATAAATGTCCACTTTATGCTTCAAGTTTCAAGTGGGATTAAACTATTGTCAATTAAAAAGTTAATACTGTTACTTAAAACAACTGCAGAGTCGCTGTCAGCACTGATTCCGCCGCCCGCGTGGAATGCATTTTGCCGACCCCTGTTCTAAACAAAAAAAAAACAACCGTGACAGATGGTGACAATTCCAGACGGCCAATTTTATTTCTATTAGAGCTTAAAAACACCACTATACTTTAAATAAACTTAAAGGCGTGTCTTATCAATCATGGAAATTTGACAGAAAATAGAATGACTTCAAAAACCCCGGCTTCCAAAGATCCTGAATAATATATTTGGCCTTTGTACCACCTTTCTTCTGTTGAGCCACTCAACAAATACAGCTCCTTAACCATATTATGTATGTATTGTTTATGTATTTCATAAACAAGGTTAGGTGACCAACTGAACGGTCCTCTGATGCTGTTATTCATTTTCCCCACATTCGTTTTTCATGTTAGAATTTCATTTTAAATCCCTTTGTGTGTGTGTGTGTGTGCGTGTGGGAGTGTGTGTGTGTGTGTGGGTGTGTGTGCGGTTGTGTGCGTGTGTGGGTGTGGGTGCGTGTGTGTGTGTGTGCATGCCAATATTTCTGCAATGTGTGTTCAGGGGACCACATGTTATTTTTTAGTCTTCTATTCATTTTACAGTCAAAAGAATATCCAAGGAATGTGCAAGAAAACCGGGCAAGAAAATATGTAGGAAAGGAGGTATGTATGACATGCACAACAATATAGAAATAAAGATTTATAGAGAGGAAGGAACAAGAAAGGAAGAAAGGAAAGGAAATAAAGAACCGAATTGTACAATGAAGAGCGCTGCAGGTGGAGCTTATATTGTTAGCGTCGTACAGAGTTGGGCATTCCGTCTATGTGACGGACCGGTCCGTCTATCCATCACTGACGGACGCCCGTATTGCTGACGGTTGACGAATGATGGGATGACAGATTAAGCATAGACGGAAGCAACCTTTATTTAGTCCGGCATTCGTCTGCAGACCGTCATTAGTCTATTTTTTGCAGCGAGGTTTCGATGGCTGTGGCGAGTGCGGGGAGGAAAATAGTGAGTTGTTGTTGCTTGGGGGACAGACTTGAGTGAGGGCCCAGGCTATGAAGAGGTTTTCAAAGCGCAGTGAGTCACTATTTCTGTTCAAACATCATCCAGCAGGATGGGTGGGGTGGTGTGTGTGTGTGTGTGTGTGGGGGGGGGGGCTCTTATGGTTGGTAGTGAAAGTTTAGTCGGATTCACCGACGGACGGACGTTCAAAATTAGAGGTGGACCAGCGTATAGACGGGTACTATTTTTTTCCCCTCGGAAAAAAATGTGAATGACGGATGATGGAAGGGTAACTACGCTGCAGACGAATGACAAATAAAGGAGGCTCAATTTTTAAAATGCCCAGCTCTGGCGTCATATGTGCACAATGGTAAAATTTATGCAGGACAGAGCTTCCCTGTCCCCTGTCCGGCATGTGAAGAGTAATAAAAAAGAAGTAAAACTAATGAAAGGTTCTAAGGG
Organism: Filicampus tigris; assembly: GCF_054856515.1. Lineage (NCBI taxonomy): Eukaryota > Metazoa > Chordata > Actinopteri > Syngnathiformes > Syngnathidae > Filicampus > Filicampus tigris. Next base: position 309,461 of record NC_141228.1, on the reverse strand, counting down.
GAATATTTGCCTGGGTCTTTTACCTTTAAGGCTCGCAATGCTAAAAGTAATTACCAAAAGACTGTATATTCCCTTTTGAACTACTTAAAGTATGCCAGAAAGATCGATACATGGCTGTGGAACCTTTCTGTGAGATTGCCGAAGAAGGTATAATCCGTGCAAAATGGTTCCCACTCTTTATACTCCCTTGGCCACCCACCCACAAGAAGGACAACTCCCGAGTCCATGTGACTTCGTGTGACTCCTGATGTGTGACACTGGATGTGTGCCAAGAGGGTCGTATACTTGGTTTCCATTACCCGCAGAAATGCGCGAAATGCAAATTGCTGAACAGCAAACTGGTAATGGATACACAGAAATTTCAAAAAACCTCTCATATACAGTAAGTATTCTCTAGTAAGGAATTATATTTGCATTGTTCAATATTTCCTTATAACAGAATTTCCTTATGTGGGAAATGACGACGGTACATGTCCTGTATGGATGTGCAAGTAATTAATAAACGTATTAAATTTATTTAAAAAAGACTGAACTATAAAGTACAGGTATATGAACAAAATACAGTACAGTATAGCAAACAAGGCCCAAATACTGTTGAAAAAATACTGTAAATACTGTAACACCAATGCAGTACAGTACTGTATTTAACTACACTAAACTGTATTTTACTGTATTTTAGTGTTGATTTTTCTCAGACTTGGGGAAAAAAATGAGTCTATTCTGAGTTGTTGTGTTGGCTTCATTCTTTGCCGTATGAAAATATTTGTCTGCGTATCATACAGTTTTGTTGCTAATTGCAAGTAACTGTCCTGTTGATCATCACTGATGTCTGGTGATTCTTGTGCATACAAAAGCATTTTTGATGCCATCTCCATGGCTTCCCTGCTGGACGGTGTCTTTACATCAGGACTTTTTCAAAGTCGCGTAGATTTTAGTTTTTCCGACTCCAAGTGTCTCCTGGATGTTTTTTACTTTGTGTCCAGATTCGCTTAATCGGATGCATTTCACTCTCTCTTCCACGGTCATTACCGTTCTTCGTTTGGATTTCATGATCTACAGACGAAAATGTAAATGAATACATTTTAAATCTTTCGCAATTTCAGTAAAACGCATGCCAAAGAAGTAACTTACATGTCACCGTTTTGGATCCGATGATGGCGGAGCGGTCAAAGGTTGTCCATAGTATCGAGCGGGAATTGCTTGAGTGTGCGCTACTGCGGGCTTCACTATGGGATCCGGGTTCCGGACACAGTAGCGGAACTTTGTTGTAAGGAATCGATCGTTAATATAGTAGTAGAAAATGTAATGCATATGTTTTTTTCTGAGTGCGGTAATTTCCGTTTGATCCGATGATAGCGGAGCGATCAAAGTTTTTCCATAGTATAGAGCGGGGACTGCTTGAGTTTGCGCTACTGCGGGCTTCGCTATGGGTTCCGGATTCCAGATCCCGAAACTTCTGTTGTAAAGATCGATCGTTAATGTAATATACCGTATTTTCCGAACTATAAACCGTGACAAATATCCTAGGTTTTGAGCCATGCGGCTTATAGTCCGGTGCGGCTATTCTGTGGGTTTTTCTTCCACCGCTCGGGGCGCTCTAACTGGAATTACAGTACAATTCAATGCATTGCCATTAACTGGATGTGACTGCAGGTGGAGGAGTTCAACAGGCCAGGGCGCTATGCACTAAGTTATTGCATTAGGTGCTGTAATGCTTTGAGTTTGTTTGCCGAGAGGTCCCTGAAGTGCACATGAATGCGATTAGCTGATAGTACGTATGTTCCGTTGTTTCGAAATGCTATTGTTGATTTAGTACAGTTGGCAGCACATCGTATGTTAGATTGGCTGACTTTATTAACATAAAACAAGACAAGTGCATATGTAGAATGTAGTAGAACAATAGATGGGGGAGTCTGGTGGACATTAGACAAACTGGAGCGGCAGCCGACAGTGAAATGACAATAAGTTCTGTTTATTTTCTCTTGGTTCTGTTCCGTTTTAATCAGCAACGTTGCTGCAGTGTTAAAAGGCACTGTTAGGAAATAATCTGCTCAGGTACATACATGTACATTTACAGTTCATAATCGTTCTGTAAATGCAGTAAATATAAAAGTTTTCAACATAGATAGGTGCGGCTTATATAAAGGTGCAACTTATGTTTTTTCAAAAAAATTTCTAAAAAAAAATAGCGTGTGCAGCTTATAGCCCGGAAAATATGGTAGTAGTAGAAAATGTAATGCATATGTTTTTTTTCCGGGTGAGGGAATTTGACAGAGGTCCGTGGGAATACTTACTGTATCACAAATACGTTTTTTACACTCTCATGGTTTTTGAGACTTCTGTCAAGGAAACAAATTTGTCATGTTTCCACGTCATGTGACAACTCCTCCAGCAGCCATAGTGATGATCGCTGGTTTTATGAAGGACTGGCGGTTGACAGAACTGTCCCATGGTCCTGGGGGAAGCAGCGAGGTCTGGGCAGGGGAGCACTGTAGCGCAGGGAGCTGTGGCAGAGGCCCCTGGGCCTCTCCACACTGTCGTCCCAAGACTTTCCCTGGTTGCAGTGCACTGCGGCGTGAGAGGTGTGCCCAGCCTGCCGTGCTGCTCGACAATAGTGACCGCGGAGGGTGACCCTGCGGCGCCCCCGCGCGGACTGTGCCAGTGCACGGGCCCGGCCTATTTACCTCACGCCCTGTCACGAGTCTTGTGAGAACATTTTATTCGATTTTACGAGAATTACGAGCTCTTGCAAGATGGTCGTTATGAGAATTACACCTCAGAGGGAAAACACTTTTCAATGGAAACATGTACAAGTCGCAGTTGTACTTTATCAAGATAGAAATATTGCTTTTGTTTTGCGAAAAACTGTAATGGAAACCCGGCTACTGAAAAGAAGATGCTAAGCCAGAAGTAAAGGTCACATGTGACATAACAGCCAAGCTCAACTCACCTATATGTCTGTATCACTAACGGCACTTATTTCAGAGTTCCTGTGATCGTCTACGTCCGCCATTAACTGCTCGAAAAAATTCTGGGACATCATCTGAGGGCTCACGACACTGTCACGTGTATATTCTGATGCACTTCATTGGCTAAGAGACTGAGTATTGGATAAAAAAGAAAACGACCTCTATGCTCTCCTGGCTCTGAAGGTAGAAAGATGTAACAGCGCTCCTGGCTTTAGTGGTACAAATGCACTCGCGGCCTAAATGGGTTAATCGAGACAGCATGACCAAAATATGTGTAGAATCACCTGTCACAGGCTGGAGAGAGATTGTGTTATTTTGCAAAATTACAAAATACCTAATGTAATTTTTTTCAGTTTTCAAAATGTTTTTTTATCGAACAGACTGCAATAAAATTAATAATCTAGCTCTAAAGTGCAAATGCAAACAGGAGTCACTTTCGTTACATACTCTCAAATATTGCTGCAATAACAGCTAAATCTGAGATCTTTCCTCTTACTGAATACTTTGACAAAATCCAACTGTGCTCGTGGGGCAGTAACTCAATTGTATAGAGTGTTTTATGTTAATTTGTTGGCTTTATTTATTTATATTTTATATGTTTGTTAATATGTATTGATATATTAATAGATGTATCACTGCCTCTTATTGTTTTTATTTATTGTATTGTTTTTAAAGTGCTTTGTTACAGCTCTAGCTGTTATGAAATGCGCTATATAAATGGAATTGTATTGTATTGTAGAGTTCAACTTGTTTCTTAGTCGATCTTCAACAAGAGGAATGTCACTGCGTCTGTGTCAAGATTTCTGCAATTCGTCGTAGTTCTGGGCTCCTCAGAGCTGCAGATACGGCACCCCGCTGCTCTAGATCGCGAGCCATCATGTCCAAAGAGTTGTTCTAGCGCGTGATTACGTCCATAATTAGTTTGTGCGCGGCCAGCTCGAGCTATCTTTGTTTAGACATCAAAAGTGCTGCTGCTGTTGAGCATCGGTGAAAAAAAAGAAACTACACGCTTGACACGTCTAAACAAACATGATACGCGGCCAACTTTAAACCAGCTGCACAAGCGTTGCAAAATTCAACAATTCATCATTCATTTCCATTGGCACATTCAACTTTTCAGTTACACCATTCCAATTTCCACAAATTTAAGTCATTCAACTCATTCAGCTTTTCAACGCCCCCAAAATTCCTACTTCCCACACATTCAACTCATTCACCCTTAAAAAACCCACACAATTCCACTATTAACCATTAATTTCCATTGGTACATCCGACTTTTCACATTTACACCTTCCCAATTTCCACAAATTCAAGTCATTCAACTCATATTCAGCTTTTCAACATCACCCAAATTCCTACTTCCCACACATTCAACTCATTCACCCTTAAAAAAACACACAAAATCAACTATTCACCATTCATTTCCATTGGCAGATTTAACTTTTCGCACTTACACCATTCCAATTTCCACAAATTCCAGTCATTCAATTCATTCAGCTCACATTCAGCTTTTCAACACCCCCAAAATTCTGACTTTCCACACATTCAACTTATTCACACTTAAAAAACCCACAAAAATTCAACAATTCACACCATTAATTTCCATTGGAACGTTCAACTTTTCACATTTACACCTTCCCAATTTCCACTAATTCAAGTCATTCAACTCATTCAACTCACATTCAGCTTTTCAACACCCCCAAAATTTGTATTTTCCACACATAAAACGTATTCACACCTAAAAAACCAACAAAAATTCAACTATTCACCATTCATTTCCATTGGCAGATTTACCATTTCGCATTTACACCATTCCAATTTCCACAAATTCAAGTCATTCAACTCATTCAGCTCACATTCAACTTTTCAACACCCCCAAATTCCTACTTGCAACACTTTCAACTCTTTCACCCTTAAAAAACCCACACAAATTCCACCACTAACCATTAATTTCCATTCGAACGTTCAACTTTTCACATTTACACCTTCCCAATGTCCACTAATGCAAGTCATTCAACTCATATTCATCTTTTCAACACCCCCCAAATTCCTACATCCGACACATTCAACTCATTCACCCTTAAAAACCCCACACAAATTCAACAATTCACCATTAATTTTCATGAGCACATTCAACTTTTCACAATTACACCATTCCAATTTCCACAAATTCAAGTCATTCAACTCATTCAACTCACATTCAGGATTTCAACACCCCCAAAATTCGTACCTCCCACACATAAAACTTATTCACACCTAAAAAACCCACAAAAATTCAACTATTCACCATTCATTTCCATTGACAGATTTACCTTTTCACATTTACACCATTCCGGGGTCACTGATCGTGTAGCGGTACACACACCCGAGTTGTGAGCGGGCAGCGTGGGATCGTTTCCTAATCACTGGTGGTGTCTGTGTGTGCCCTGCGACTGACTGGAGACCAGTTCGGGGTGTAGTCTGCCTTCGCCTGTTGACGGCTGGGATAGGCTCCAGCACCTCCCTACGACCCTGTATAGGATAAACGGTGTGGAAGATGACACATGACACATTTACACCTTCCCAATTTCCACAAATTGAAGTCATTCAATTCATTCAACTCACATTCAGCTTTTCATCACCCCCCAAATTCCTACTTTCCGCACATTCAACTCATTCACACTTAAAAAACCCACATAAATTCACCATTCATTTCCAGTAGACAAGTGTTATTGCCCCGAGGTCTCCCCAGTGCGACGGCCATCTGGGACAGGGATATTAGCTTGACTGGGGATACTCACCCCGAGGTCTCCCCAGTGTGGTGGCCATCTTGGAAAGAGACATTAGCTAGACTGGGGATATTCACTCCAAGGTCTCCCAAGTGCGGCGGCCATCTTGGGCAGGGACATTAGCTAGACGAGGGATACTCACCCCGTGGTCGCCACAGTGCGGCGGCCATCTTGGACAGGCAGCCATCTTGGGCAGGGACATTAGCTAGACTGGGGATGCTAACCCCGTGGTCTCCCCAGTGCGGTGGCCATCTTGGACAGGAACATTAGCTAGACTGGGGATACTCACTCCGAGGTCTCCCAAGTGCGGCGGCCATCTTGGACAGGCGGCCATCTTGGGCAGGGACATTAGCTAGACTGGGGATACTCACCCCGAGGTCTCCACAGTGCGGTGACCATCTTGGGAAGGGACATTAGCTAGACTGGGGTACTCACCCCCAGGTCTCCCAAGTGCGGCGGCCATCTTGGACAGGGGGCCATCTTGGGCAGGGACATTAGCTAGACTGGGGATACTCACCCCGTGGTCTCCCCAGTGCGGCGGCCATCTTGGACAAGAACATTAGCTAGACTGGGGATACTCACGCCGAGGTCTCCCAAGTGCGGCGGCCATCTTGGACAGGCGGCCATCTTGGGCAGGGACATTAGCTAGACTGGGGATACTCACCCGGAGGTCTCCACAGTGCGGTGGCCATCTTGGGCAGGGACATTAGCTAAACTGGGATACTCACCCCCAGGTCTCCCAAGTGCGGCGGCCATCTTGGACAGGCGGCCATCTTGGGCAGGGACATTAGCTAGACTGGGGATACTCACCCCGTGGACAGGCGGCAATTTTGGACAGGAACATTAGCTAGACTGGGGATACTCACTCCGAGGTCTCCCAAGTGCGGCGATCATCTTGGACAGGCGGCCATCTTGGGCAGGGACATTAGCTAGACTGGGGATACTTACCCCGAGGTCTCCACAGTGCGGTGGCCATCTTGGGCAGGGACATTAGCTAGACTGGGATACTCACCCCCAGGTCTCCCAAGTGCCGCGGCCATCACGGACAGGCGGCTATCTTGGACAAGAACATTAGCTAGACTGGGGATACTAACCCCGAGGTCTCCAAAGTGCGGCGCCCATCTTGGACAAGCGGCCATCTTGGACAGGAACATTAGCTAGACTGGGGATACTCACTCCGAGGTCTCCCAAGTGTGGCGATCATCTTGGACAGGCGGCCATCTTGGGCAGGGACATTAGCTAGACTGGGGATACTCACCCCGAGGTCTCCCAAGTGCGGTGGCCATCTTGGGCAGGGACATTAGCTAGACTGGGATACTCACCCCCAGGTCTTCCAAGTAAGGCGGCCATCTTGGGCAGGCGGCCATCTTGGGCAGGGACATTAGCTAGACTGGGGATACTCACCCCGTGGTCGCCACAGTGCGGCGGCCATCTTGGACAGGCGGCCATCTTGGGCAGGGACATTAGCTAGACTGGGGATACTCACCCCGTGGTCTCCCCAGTACGGCGGCCATCTTGGACAGGAACATTAGCTAGACTGGGGATACTCACTCCGAGGTCTCCCAAGTGCGGTGGCCATCTTGGACAGGCGGCCATCTTGGGCAGGGACATTAGCTAGACTGGGGATACTCACCCCAAGGTCTTCCAAGTGCGGTGGCCATCTTGGGCAGGGACATTAGCTAGACTGGGATACTCACCCCCAGGTCTCCCAAGTGCGGCGGCCATCTTGGACAGGCGGCCATCTTGGGCAGGGACATTAGCTAGACTGGGGATACTCACCCCGTGGTCGCCACAGCGCGGCGGCCATCTTGGACAGGCGGCCATCTTGGGCAGGGACATTAGCTAGACTGGGGATACTCAACCCGTGGTCTCCCCAGTGCGGCAGCCATCTTGGGTAGGGACATTAGCTAGACTGGGATACTCACCCCCAGGTCTCCCAAGTGCGGCGGCCATCTTGGACAGGCGGCTATCTTGGACAGGAACATTAGCTAGACTGGGGATACTCACCCCGGGGTCTCCCCGTGCGGCGCCCATCTTGGACAGGCGGCTATCTTGGACAGGAACATTAGCTAGACTGGGGATACTAACCCCGAGGTCTCCCAAGTGCGGCGCCCATCTTGGACAGGCGGCAATTTTGGACAGGAACATTAGCTAGACTGGGGATACTCACTCCGAGGTCTCCCAAGTGCGGCGATCATCTTGGACAGGCGGCCATCTTGGGCAGGGACATTAGCTAGACTGGGGATACTTACCCCGAGGTCTCCACAGTGCGGTGGCCATCTTGGGCAGGGACATTAGCTAGACTGGGATACTCACCCCCAGGTCTCCCAAGTGCCGCGGCCATCACGGACAGGCGGCTATCTTGGACAAGAACATTAGCTAGACTGGGGATACTAACCCCGAGGTCTCCAAAGTGCGGCGCCCATCTTGGACAAGCGGCCATCTTGGACAGGAACATTAGCTAGACTGGGGATACTCACTCCGAGGTCTCCCAAGTGTGGCGATCATCTTGGACAGGCGGCCATCTTGGGCAGGGACATTAGCTAGACTGGGGATACTCACCCCGAGGTCTCCCAAGTGCGGTGGCCATCTTGGGCAGGGACATTAGCTAGACTGGGATACTCACCCCCAGGTCTTCCAAGTAAGGCGGCCATCTTGGGCAGGCGGCCATCTTGGGCAGGCGGCCATCTTGGGCAGGGACATTAGCTAGACTGGGGATACTCACCCCGTGGTCTCCCCAGTGTGGCAGCCATCTTGGGTGGGGACATTAGCTGGACTGGGATACTCACCCCCAGGGCTCCCAAGTGCGGTGGCCATCTTGGACAGGCGGCCATCTTGGACAGGAACATTAGCTAGACTGGGGATACTCACCCAGAGGTCTCCCAAGTGCGGCGCCCATCTTGGACATGGACATTAGATAGACTGGGGATACTCACCCCGAGGTCTCCCCAGCGTCGTGGCCATCTTGGTCAGGGACATTAGCTAGACTGGGGATACTCACCCCGAGTTCTTCCCAGTGCGGCGGCCATCTTAGGCGGGGACATTAGCTAGACTGAGGATACCCACCCCGAGGTCTCTCCGGTGCGGAGGCCTTCTTGGAGAGGAACATTAGCTAGACTGGGGATACTCACTCCGAGGTCTCCCAAGTGCGGCGGCCATCTTGGACGGGCGGCTATCTTGGGCAGGGACATCAGCTAGACTGGGGATACTCACCCCGAGGTCTCCCCAGTGCGGTGGCCATCTTGGGCAGGGACATTAGCTAGACTGGGATACTCACCCCCAGGTCTCCCAAGTGCGGCGGCCATCTTGGACAGGCGGCTATTTTGGACAGGAACATTAGCTAGACTGGGGATACTCACCCCGGGGTCTCCCCGTGCGGCACCCATCTTGGACAGGCGGCTATCTTGGACAGGAACATTAGCTAGACTGGGGATACTAACCCCGAGGTCTCCCAAGTGCGGCGCCCATCTTGGAGAGGCGGCAATCTTGGACAGGAACATTAGCTAGACTGGGGATACTCACTCCGAGGTCTCCCAAGTGCGGCGATCATCTTGGACAGGCGGCCATCTTGGGCAGTGACATTAGCTAGACTGGGGATACTCACCCCGAGGTCTCCACAGTGCGGTGGCCATCTTGGGCAGGGACATTAGCTAGACTGGGATACTCACCCCAAGGTCTCCCAAGTGCGGCGGCCATCTTGGACAGGCGGCTATCTTGGACAGGAACATTAGCTAGACTGGGGATACTCACCCCGTGCGGCGCCCATCTTGGACAGGCGGCTATCTTGGACAGGAACATTAGCTAGACTGGGGATACTAACCCCGAGGTCTCCCAAATGCGGCGCCCATCTTGGACAGGCGGCCATCTTGGACAGGAACATTAGCTAGACTGGGGATACTCACTCCGAGGTCTCCCAAGTGCGGCGGCCATCTTGGACAGGCGGCCATCTTGGGGAGGGACATTAGCTAGACTGGGGATACTCACCCCGAGGTCTCCACAGTGCGATGGCCATCTTGGGCAGGGACATTAGCTAGACTGGGGATACTCACCCCGTGGTCTCCCCAGTACGGCGGCCATCTTGGACAGGAACATTAGCTAGACTGGGGATACTCACTCCGAGGTCTCCCAAGTGCGGTGGCCATCTTGGACAGGCGGCCATCTTGGGCAGGAACATTAGCTAGACTGGGGATACTCACCCCGTGGTCGCCACAGTGCGGCGGCCATCTTGGACAGGCGGCCATCTTGGGCAGGGACATTAGCTAGACTGGGGATACTCACCCCTTGGTCTCCTTAGTGCGGCAGCCATCTTGGGCAGGGACATTAGCTGGACTGGGATACTCACCCCCAGGTCTCCCAAGTGCGGCGGCCATCTTGGACAGGCGGCCATCTTTGACAGGAACATCAGCTAGACTGGGGATACTCACCCCGAGGTCTCCCAAGTGCGGTGCCCATCTTGGACATGGACATTAGATAGACTGGGGATACTCACCCCGAGGTCTTCCCAGCGCCGTGGCCATCTTGGTCAGGGATATTAGCTAGACTGGGGATACTCACCCCGAGTTCTTCCCAGTGCGGCGGCCATCTTAGGCAGGGACATTAGCTAGACTGAGGATACCCACCCCGAGGTCTCTCCGGTGCGGCGGCCTTCTTGGACAGGAACATTAGCTAGACTGGGGATACTCACTCCGAGGTCTCCCAAGTGCGGCGGCCATCTTGGACAGGCGGCCATCTTGGGCAGGGACATTAGCTAGATTGGGGATACTCACCCCGAGGTCTCCAAAGTGCGGTGGCATCTTGGGCAGGGACATTAGCTAGACAGGGGATACTCACCCCCAGGTCTCCCAAATGCGACGGCCATCTTGGACAGGCGGCCATCTTGGAGAGACATTAGCTAGACTTGAGATACTCACCCTGTGGTCGCCACAGTGCGGCAGCCATCTTGTGCAGGGACATTAGCTACACTGGGAATACACTGGGGATACTCACCCCGTGGTCGCCACAGTGCTGCAACCATCTCGGACAGGGACATTAGCTAGACTAGGGAAATACAACGCGAGGTCTCCACAGTGCGGCGATCATCTTGGGCAGGAACATTAGCTAGACTGGGGATACACACCCCCAGGTCTCCCAAGTGCGGTGGCCATCTTGGACAGGCAGCCATCTTGGGCAGGGACATTAGCTAGACTGGGGATACTCACCCCATGGTCGCCACAGTGCGGCGGCCATATTGGACAGGGACATTAGCTACACTGGGGATACTCACCCCGAGGTCTCCCCGTGCGGCGGCCATCTTGGACAGGCGGCCTTCTTGGGCAGGGACATTAGCTAGACTGGGGATATTCACCCCGTGGTCTTCCTAGCGCCGTGGCCATCTTGGTCAGGGACATTAGCTAGACTGGGGATACTCACCCCATGGTCGCCACAGTGCGACGGCCATCTTGGACAGGGACATTAGCTACACTGGGGATACTCACCCCGAGGTCTCTCCGGTGCGTCGGCCATCTTGGACAGGGACATTAGCTAGACTGGGGATACTCACCCCGAGGTCTTCCCGGTGTGGCGGCCATCTTGGGCAGGGATATTAGCTTTACTGAGAATCATGTTCTCACCCCGAGGTCTCCCCGGTGCGGCGGCCATCTTGGGCAGGGACATAAGCTTGACTGGAGATACTCACCCAGAGGTCTTCCAAATGCGGCGGCCATCTTGGACAGGCAGCCATCTTGGGCAGCGACATTAGCTCGACTGGGATTACTCACCCCGTGGTCACCACAGTGCGGCAGCCATCTTGGAAAGGGACATTAGCTAGACTGAGGATACTCACCCCGAGGTCTCCCCGGTGGGGCGGCCATCTTGGACAGGGACATTAGCTAGACTTGGGATAATCACCCCGAGGTCTCCCCGGTGCGGCGGCCATCTTGGACAGGAACATTAGCTAGACTGGGGATACTCACTCCGAGGTCTACCAAGTGTGGCGGCCATCTTGGGCAGGGACATTAGCTAGACTGGGGATACTCACCCCGAGTTCTTCCCAGTGCGGCGGCCTTCTTGGACAGGAACATTAGCTAGACTGGGGAAGACCACCCCGAAGTCTCCCCGGTGCGGCGGCCATCTTGGACAGGAACATTAGCTAGACTGGGGATACTCACTCCGAGGTCTCCCAAGTGTGGCGGCCATCTTGGGCAGGGACATTAGCTTGACTGGAGATACTCACCCCGAGGTCTTCCAAGTGCGGCGGCCATCTTGGACAGGCAGCCATCTTGGGCAGCGACATTAGCTAGACAAGGGATACTCACCCCGAGGTCTCCAAAGTGCGGCAGCCATCTTGGGCAGGGACATTAGCTAGACTGGGGATATTCACCCCGAGTTCTTCCCAGTGCGGCGGCCATCTTAGGCAGGGACAATAGCTAGACTGAGGATATCCACCCCGAGGTCTCTCCGGTGCGGCGGCCTTCTTGGACAGGAATATTAGCTAGACTGGGGAAGACCACCCCGAAGTCTCCCCGGTGCGGTGGCCATCTTGGACAGGAACATTAGCTAGACTGGGGATACTCACTCCGAGGTCTCCCAAGTGCGGCGGCCATCTTGGGCATGGACATTAGCTAGACTGGGGATACTCACCCCGAGTTCTCCCTAGTGCGGCGGCCATCTTGGACAGGAATATTAGCTAGACTGGGGAAGACCACCCCGAAGTCTCCCCGCTGCGGTGGCCATCTTGGACAGGAACATTAGCTAGACTGGGGATACTCACTCCGAGGTCTCCCAAGTGCGGCGGCCATCTTGGGCATGGACATTAGCTAGACTGGGGATACTCACCCCGAGGTCTCCCTAGTGCGGCGGCCATCTTGGACAGGCGGCCATCTTGGGCAGGGACATTAGCTAGACAGGGGATACTCACCCCGAGGTCTCCCCGGTGCGGTGGCCATCTTGGACAGGGACATTCGCTAGACTGGGGATAGTCACCCCGAGTTCTTCCCAGTGTGGTGGCCATCTTAGGCAGGGACATAAGCTAGACTCCGGATACCCACCCGGGGTCTCCCGCTGCGGCGGCCATCTTGGGCAGGGACATTTGCTAGACTGGGGATACTCACGCCGAGGTCTTCCCAGTGCGGTGGCCATCTTAGGCAGGGACATAAGCTAGACTTCGGATACCCACCCGGGGTCTCCCGCTGCGGCGGCCATCTTGGGCAGGGACATTTGCTAGACTGGGGATACTCACGCCGAGGTCTCCCCGGCGCGGCGGCCATCTTGGACAGGGACACTCGCTAGACTGGGGATACTCTCCCTGAGCTGTCTCTGGTGCGGCGGCCATCTTGGACAGGGACATTAGCTAGACTGGGGATACTCACCCGACGTCCCCTAAATGCAGTGGCCATCTTGGGGGAGGACCCAAAATCAACAGGAAGTGACCCAAATGACCCGGAAATGGACTGGAAGTGACCCAAATGACTCGGAAATGGACCGGAAGTGACCCAAATGACCCTGAAGTCCGGAAGTCTTTTCAACCCTTCTGATTTTCATCCCTCCTGATTTTTTGTCCTCCTCATTTCAGGCAATTCTCTATTATTTGAGGTCATTCAACTTCATTCAGTATCATTTCAACGCATTCCACAGTTTTTCATAGAGGTCATTCAGCTTCATTCTGTATCATTCAACTTCATTCCACTTTATTATTATTCAACTTTATTCAGTATCATTCGACTCTATTCCACTTAATTCAGTTTCATTCAACTTCAATCCACGTTATTTAATTTCATTCAGTTTCATTCAACTTTATTCCACTTTATTCAACTTCATTCCAACGCATTCCGCAGTTTCTTTTCAGCTTTCTTCGCCTACACACGCAATTTTTCCAGAAATTGCAATCTCTCGTATTACTATGATATTGCTCCTTTTTTGCCACTACAAAACTTTGGCGTGCCGCTACTCCACATACTTCATCTGATTCACCCTGTTCAAACTTTAAACTATTCCAAAAATTCATGCCATGGCTGCTCCGTTTTGTTTTTACCCTTAACATTTACGGTTCCCCCAAAATTCAATCTTTTTCACACCCAAAAACCCTATTCGTTTCCAATGGCAAATTCAAATTTGAATTCATGCCATCAAAACTTGTATTTTGTTATGCCCCTAACATTTACGGTTCACCCAAAATTAAACTTTTTTCACCCCCCAAAACACCATTCATTTCCAATGGGCACATTCAACACCCCGAATATATATATATATATATATTAAGCTAAATAGATATTTGTCTTCATTTATTTTATAAAACGCTTTTGCCCATAAAAAAAACAATTAAATTCAACTCCTAATGTCAAATATGACCTTTGAGGATTTAAGTAGGCAATTTAATGCAATTTTGTAAGTGGTACAGTGTCTACATTTCAAGGTATTCTGCCAGATATTTTGAGCTGAATGTTTTAACAATTATGAGACAAAAGTGTTGTTATAAATTAAATGAAGACAAAGTTTTATTTATTTTTTAATTTTTTTTCATAATTAAAAAGACTTGAAGTGCAATTTAAGGCACCTTTCTTAAAACATGGACAGCACATTACAAAGTAATTTAGGTCCATATTATAGAAAACGTAATTTAAAAGAAAAAAAAGCAGAAGCTGTTGAAGCTAATGAAAACAGCTGCTAGCCACTAACGCCGAAGACATGTGCCGTATCATACAATGACAGCATAATTAACCAGTTGTTTTTTAGTGTCCTAAATTAGCGATGAATATGATTTTGTTGTGTTGGTGTTGGTAGCAAGCGTTAAAACTGCCGATACGTCAAAAACGAAAATCAAGTTAGCCTTTACACCACCACGCGGGCCAACGTCAAAGTAAAAGTTCACTAAGGCTATTGCATTGGCATGAATGACTCAATGTATTATTTGGTAAGCTTTATTTTGAGTATGTTTGCAAAACGTTCTTGTACATTCAACTTACGTGATCTTGAGGGTATTCAACTTCCTCTACTGAATGCGGACTAATCACGTTGCCTTATTGTGAACGTTCAGTTTTTTCACCAACCATTCTGCGGATCGTGCCCATCCTGAACCGATGCTTGATCCTTACCAATCAAAGATGATTTGTTGCATTGCATTAGTGTGTACAGGTACACAAATGCGCGTTGTGACGCAAATGACAGTACGCATCAGTGATTTCTGTTGCTCAAGCGTACCCCTGTGAGCGAACCCCTATATATATATATATATATATATATATACACAGTAAGTATTCTCTAGAAAGGAATCATATTTGCATTGTCCAATCTTTCCTTATAACGGAATCTCCTTATGTGGGAAACGACTAAGGTACATGTCCGGTATAGACGTGCAAGTGTGTTATACAAAATATATGTGTAACAAGTTAACAACTCAAGCAACATCCATCCATCCATCCATTATCTGTACCGCTTATCCTCACAAGGGTCGCGGGGCATGCTGGAGCCTATCCCAGCTGTCTTCAGGCAGTAGGCGGGGGACACCCCGAATTGGTTGCCAGCCAATCGCAGGGCACACAGAGACAAACATCCGCACTCACAATCATACCTATGGGCAATTTAGAGTGTCCAATCAACTTACCATGCATGTTTTTGGAATGTGGGAGGAAACCGGAGTTCCCGGAGAAAACCCACGCAGGCACGGGGAGAACATGCAAACCCCACACAGGGAGGCCGGAGCCGGGATCGAACCCACGACCTCTGAACTGTGAGGCGGACGTGCTAACCAGTCAACCACCCTCAAGCAACATAATAATTAAAAAAATATATCAAACAAAAACTGCATTATAAAGTACAGGTATATGAACAAAATACAGTACAGTATAACAAACATGGTCCAAATACTGTTGAAAAAAATACTGTAACACCAATGCAGTACAGTACTGTACTGAACTAGAGTAAACCATACTGTATTTTAATTTAGACTTTTCTCAGACTTAGGAAAAAATTAGGCTATTTTGAGTTGTTGAGTTGGCTTCACTCTTTGCTGTATAAAAATGTTTGTCTGCGTATCATACAGTTTTGTTGCTAATTGGAAGAAACTGTCCCGTTGATCATCACTGATGTCTGGTGATTCTTGTGCATAAAAAAGGATACGTTCATTTACGCCACTGTACTTCGTCCGTAGAGCCGCAAGCAATTTCCTTTGAGCAGGCAAACTGCTGGAATCGTACTGAGCCAGAATTGATTCCTTGTTTTTCAAAGTCGCGTAGATTTGAGTTTTTCTGACTCCAAGTGTCTCCTGGATGTTTTTTATTTCATGTCCAGCTTCGCTTAATCGGATGCATTTCACTCTCTCCTCCACGGTCATTACCGTGCTTCGTTTGGACGCCATGAGCTACAGACAAAAATGTAAATGAATCAATTTTGAATATTTTGCAATTTCAGCAAAACGCATGCCAAAGAATTAACTTGCATGTCGCCGTTTTGGATCCGATGATGTTGGAGCGGTCAAAGTTTTTCCATAGTATCGAGTGGGAACTGCTTGACTTTGCGCGACTGCGGGCTTCGCTATGGCTTCCAGGTTCATGATACAGTACCGGAACTTCGTTAAGGAATCGATCGTTAATGTAATAAAGTAGTAGAAAATTTAATTCATACGTATTTTTTTTCTGAGTGAGGGAATTTCCGTTTGATCTAATGATGGCGGAGCGGTCAAAGTTTTTCTGTAGTATAGAGCGGGGACTGCTTGATGTTGCGCTACTGGCGGCTTCGCTATTGGTTCCGGGTTCCCGATACCGGAACTTCCGTTGTCAGGAATTTATCGTTAAAGGGACGGTGGGGCCGGGATGGCCACGTTTTCACTAACAAGTTCATTTTATATATTTTTTTGATCAGGAAAATGAAAAGAGTTGTCATTTTCTATTCATCAAAAAATTTGGGAGAAATTAGGAAAAAAGCGACTCCATGAATAACGCCCCTTGTTAATGAGCAGAATGGCTGCGCCCCCTACAGTTCTATCCTTGTTCGACCGGAGTCACGGGATGAACCGATTACAAATTCTCCACTGGAAATCATTGTACTTTCATTGCTTATAACGTCCAAAAATGGCGATCAACTGGCACCAAAAGTTATGTGGACATCTCTACTAATGCCCACTTTAATATATCAAAAGGCCGTCCCATTTGGAAGGTAACAGCCGAAATGGCACGTTCCAATGCGGCCATACTCGGCTGTGCAGTCAGCCCCGCTAGAAATTTTTGTTCACTGTTGGATGATATCTTTCGTCACTCTCACGCCGCTTCACTCGGGCAGAAGGTGGCGGCTGCAAGCAAGCAAGCGGGGACATCGTGCGCGACTGCTTGTGAGGCGACATGAAGACACAGGTTCATCTTCACCTCCACAAAATGGACGGACAGTAAGGAGCTAATGTTGCTGTGCTAACACCTTTTGTTTTAACGGCCTGAAGCTTGTTGTTGCTATTAGCCGTCCCAATCCTACCTTTAGCCGGGGAGGGAAGCGGGGGGCTCCAATCTGCCTGCTGCTGCTGCAAGCCGCGTCTCTCTCCCTCCTGAGACACGAGTTTAGCATAAGTAAATCGTGGTCGTGGGGCGTGCTGGAGCCTATCCCAGCTGTCTTCAGGCAGTAGGCGGGGGACACCCTGAATTGGTTGCCAGCCAATCGCAGGGCACACAGAGACAAACATCCACACTCACAATCACACCTAGGGGCAATTCAGAGAGTCCAATCAACTAACCATGCATGTTTTTGGAATGTTGGAAGGAAACCGGAGTACCCGGAGAAAACCCACGCAGGCACGGGGAGAACGTGCAAACTCCACACAGGGAGGCCGGAGCCGAGATGGAACCCACGACCTCTGAACTGTGAGGCAGATGTGCTAACCAGACGACCACCGTGGCACCCTAGCCAAAATATAATCAAGCACCATATTATGCTTAAGCAGAGTCAATCTATGACTCTTTTGTGTAATAGACAAATATTCAAACCTCCTAATAGTTTCATTAGCAAACCCCTGAAGAGTGTAAGTAATCATCAATATGATCCGCCAAAAAGGTAACACAATACAATGGAAAAAGACCTATTCCCCATTTCTCACTCAAACTAATTCTCCAAGAATATGATTCCAAATTATGAAATTGTACCATGTCTCTCTTTCCTCTATTATTCTTAACACTATGGCAAGCCTTCACGGGTTTCTTACCGCTCCGAATTGTCATCACGTCATGTTCCCAGATTGTTCATGCACCAACCACAGTAGTAAACAAAATTGACAGGTGTGTGCTAGCGGCACTGGAATTGATTCAGAAACAGAAAATAATGTACTAGGGGTCTGAACCCTAACGAGACACGGACCCTTCCTTGATCCTGGTTCTCTAACCGAATGTGCCAATTGTTGACACCACATATTTCTACCAGCCCACATGTCAGCGCCTCGTAATGCCAAGGAATCAAACCCATAAACCTTCCATTTACCTTCTCGTCTTGACAAAGCACGCAAATTATTCCTCACCTCTGCAGGTGACCAATCAGACTCTGACAAATAATCCTCCACTTCCATTCCTAGAGTCTGCTATTGCTCAAATGACTCTCCCCCTTTCATTAATATTTCAAAATTTTCAGACAAAACTCCAGTTATGTTATAAAAAGTCATCGTGGACGACTGTACTTTCCCTTTATTACCAGAATGAACATGCTTATTTCTAGTCATTGGCATCTGTCTCTCATTAGTTGGTTTCTCTTCCACCAGCGATGCTAAATAAATCATGTAGCCAATAATTTTCTGATCAACACCACTACTGATTTTTTTGTGGATCATATTCAAAACAAGAACACTTCTATTGTCCCCAATTCGTTGCTTGGATTTTTCAATCTTTTATTTGATAGTAAATCAATTTATTTGCTTTTTTATTGACTCTACACTAAAAATCTATGCAGGACGAGTCTGTGACACATGGTATCACTATACTGTCTCAGATGCTTATCAGTAAACCAGATTATCATTTCTGTCCTAGCAGTGTGAGATGGGGGGATCGATCGGAGGGCTATAGAGGCATGAGAGTCAAGCCTGGGCTTCCATCTCAGGAAGGCCAAGTAAACGCCGCCTCCCGCCTTTTGTTTCTGTTTGAAGTTTTAAATTAAGTTCTGTTTGTTACGCCTTTACATCTCACGGACAATTTTGGTCCTCAGTTCATCACGGTCCCCTCTGGGAACTGTATTGTCAGTCTCTCTGGGCTGCAAATGATGTTAGCCCCAGTTTTGATAAGATGATCCCTGCCCATCAGCTTCACTGGAGCTCCCCCTCTTTCTCAGGACACATTAGTGGTTGTGTGTATGTCCATCAATGTCTGTCTTTAATGGTATAGAAATCGGCAGACTCATGGGCACCCCTGTAAGGCCCATTAAGGTGGTCGTCTCCCCTCCATGGGCTGCATCCACCTCTGCCGCGTGGAGCTCCATAGCCTCCTCGTTGAGTTGGGTTCCTCCAGGTTCCACTGGAGGTGCTGTTGCATCTGTGGGGGGGGGGCAATACATTGACAGTACCAGTGTACATACTGAAGCATGCTTGACTCCGTGGAGGTTGGCAAGCGCTTCCCCTGCCTCCGTTAGTGTACCCCCCTTTCACGATTTCTGCCTCATCCTCTCGTCGATCCCTGCGCCATCCACATCTGCTTTTCTGCTTCCAATTTCTTATTCCTTTTTCCATTCTTGTACGTTGTCAGTGGCCGCTTGTCAGGCCTGAGCCAATTGTAACTTCAAAACTTGTCCTTGCATGTCCTTTATCTCTTGCATGTCCTTTATTCACGTGCGATGACCTCCAGTCCTTCACTTCTCACTTCAAAGGCGTTTGTCTCACCACTGTTGTCCTCCTTCTGTTGAACTGCCAGCACACATCAGGTCCCAGTTGGCGGGTCGAGTTCCAGTCGTAGAAAAGGATCTTAGGCTCACTCTAGGGAACCTGCCGTGGCCACGGTCTTTCTGGAGTCCACCACGCCTGCTGGAATCCTTAGGTGTATCGGCATCTGGCTCGCATCTCTCTAGTGTTTCATCTTGCTTCTGCCTTTTAGCAACACCTGTAGAAATGTTCCTATGTATCCTTGTTAAATGCTTGACTTACACTTTCTCTTCGTCCTCCAACGTTAACAAACCTGGGCTCTCTTTCACTCGTTCGCAAGCACAGCGATGCACCTGCCTGTACTTAACTCATGCGGCGTCATATGTAACTCACGAAGCTCGCTAGATCGGCGCACCATCGGTGCAAGTCGAAGCGCCACCACCCAGTCCAATCCTGTGTGCTGACAAATTTTAGCAATTCGTTTTTTAAAAATCCCATTCATTTTTTCATAAACGCCTTGGCTTTGCGGGTGATATACTGCTCCTAATCGCTTTTCAATCCCTAATTTTTGTACGATAATTGTGATCGTTTTATCCACAAACTATTTCTATCTTGAAGACATTCAATCAGGAAGCTCCCACCGGTTTATTACCTCCTGACACAAAAACTTGGCAACAGACTGAGTGTCTGTTCGGCTAGTGGGACATGCCACAAGATAAATTCCTCTTGAATCAAACTAAATTAAAGAGTGGGTAGTTGCACAATATAGTACTGCATCAAACAAGAGAACTGCACAACGTATTTTGCCAACCTCAGAAGATTAATGAAACTACGACACGCTACCCCCCCATCATCCCTTAGATTCTGTCCAATGTTAAGTTGTAACTGTCTTACTAATAAATTAAATGTAAGTCTCCAACTCTAAATAGTAATTGTCATTACACTATTAGGTATCTCATACGCATATGTCCAGCAAATGACCTCCACTGTCAGTTACCATTATTATTATTTCTTTTCTATTTATTTGTTTGATTTCAGTAGAAAAACAGTTCCTTTGATCACGATGTAGTCTTAAATAATTTCTATGAATACTTGGAATAATTTTTGGTTAAATAGAGCCGTCTAAAAACAATCAATAAGTGTATCTTAATCAGTCTGAAGCCAAGATCATTAATAGTAATCCCATGTCACAGTTCTGAAAGCAGTTTGTGGGCCTATTTCATACAAAGAATCTGTCGACGAAAATCACGCTGGCCTTGCTTATGGAAACGCCCTGTTTTGCGACGCTTTCTCCTGGATGGTTGTAGACCCGATGCGTGTCTTCATCCTTTTGGAAATGTTGTCCACAATTCTCGGCTTCTCATGCAAAGAGAAAAGGTGTCAGTTGAGAAAAAGCCATCATTGCATATCCAATCACTTCCTCATCAAAATCCAACATTGCATATCCAATCACTTCATCAAAGGCACATGCTTGTATTTGAAAAATCTATCCATTGTCTCTATTGCTGCACCATCTAAATTCAAACTGTTACTATTAGTCTGTGTCTATTCTCACAAGGCATTTCCACATGACCAAGTCACATGCTCCGTGCACTACCCCCCTTCTATCTGTGAGTGAGGGGTGCCAGGATTAGAGCATTTTAATTCTAGCACTCCTAAATTCCTGACTTGCATGGTTCTACTTAACTCATTTATTCCATATACTTATCAATACTGCCTTGTAGTGGCTTCCTATAATTGCAGCTTGTAAATCACATTTATTCACTCACACATTGCTCCTCCACACCAGCATGACTGCTCCCCCTTCCCATAGGGAGACGCGAGCCCGCTCCACGCAACATCCTCCCAGCAATGCCCCTGCTACCGTGGCTAAAATGCTCCACCTCGCTGCCACTCTGTCCCCCCAAAAAGGGCCCGGCCGACATGGCTTCATCGCAGGTGTGCACCCCTGCAACGAGCACAGTCAGTTGACCGTATCCCCTCTGGTCACGACACATGGCCTGGCAAGGAAGCAATTCACAGCTCGGCCGCCAGCGTGCACTCGGAGAGGGGCATAATAAGCACACTCTCCCCCCCTGCTCCCCCCACCAAATATTACCGAATATTAATTTTAACATCTTAATGAGACTATATATTGCTCGGCCTCCTAGGAGCGCAATGCCGCTTTCGCTCGTCGCAGCAGCTCGTTTGCATTTTGAATGATCGGATTCTAACTACAATAAGTATTATCATTACTTATAATCATATCACTATCGTCATATTATTAGTATTATTATTACTGTCATCATAATATATTAATATTCTCTATAGCGCTTTCTATATCTTTAACATTACTCCTGCAGGTTTCTAAATATTACTGTGGTGCGAACCAAATAAATGTATTCTATTTATTGGTGTACCATTATTAACCCCTTAATTTGGGCCCAAATTACACGTACTCATACACTTCTTCTCAGACCCCGCGGGTACTCCACAAGCCAAACTGATGGTCCGCTTGCCGGGTCAAATTTCACGCGGCTTTGAATAGGGCACAATTGATCACCGGCTGCTTCTCATAGTCTCGGAATTGCACTGGCTCAGACACGACGCAGTCTAAAAGCAGCAGAGCCACCAATGACTACGTCATTACTGTTGTGCCCCTTGTGCCTCAATTATGCCCCGTGCCCGTGCTGTCCCCAAACACTTGTATGTGGCAGCGCGCTTTATTCTCTCTCTGTCCGGCATCCATTTCCATTCCAATTCTGCACTCATCCGAACTTTCTTGACGTCATCTCTTTTCTCTCCTTGGAACATTTTCCTTCATCATACAAAATGTTCACATGCCCTGCAGAAAATTTTCAACACCATACACAAGATGTCCATTTCCTCAGAACATCTTCACATCATCCACGAATGTCCACGTGCCCTGCAGGACATCCTCAACAACATTTTTCAATCACACTTCTCATTTCATTTATTTTCCTCTCATTTCTCATCATCTCCTAGACATGTCTTTCCATTTCTCTTGTGCACATTTGTGCCCCATTGTCTTATTTTGTGTTTGCACTATTTATTTTATTCTTATCTTATTTTATTATTACTTCTTACTATTATTTTATTTTTCATTTAACGAGGGGCTTTCCCCCTTTTATTACTTATACTTATAAAAAATCAAAACTCAGGGAGCACATTTCCATGATCAACCAGCCATCAGACCTGCTCACAAACAGGCTCCTAACTGCCCCGGGGACCACAAGCAGCCGCTCGACACAGAGGTACAACATCCAAAGTGAGCAGAACGACTCACCTTATTTTCAGCTGGCTGTGTGTCGCACGTCCGTGTCCCAGCGGGTCGCAGCCTCCCGAGTGGAGCACGAGTCCGGTTCGTGACGCCATTTATGGAGTGTATTTTCTTCCAAGGAGCAGGGTCAGTCTGTCTGGAGCAGACGCAAGGCCAGGCTGGATTGATGATGCAAAAGACTTCGCCGACAATTCAGTTGATTGGACAATAAGATTTTACTTAGACCAATACAGCTGATGCCAAAAGAAGTTGCTCTTTGAGTTGCCGCGCGCGCACGTGCTCATCCCGTCTTGCGTCTTCCTTTTTATGGGGAGCAGGATGAATATTCAAACTTCATAATTACATATGCATTGGTTACACTGAATAACTAATTTATTTGTCTGTTTCCCGCCTGAAAACCTTCAAGACCACATGGCGAGAGGCACCCCAAAGTCTACTTCAAATTGCACCCCTCTAAGATTGATTACCTTGAGAATGATCAGTTTACGACAGGCAGGCCCAAGGGCTGCTTACACGCATGTTCACTTCCTGAGCGCCCCTGGCGCTCCCCCTGAAGAACTAGAGACCTATTGACCCCCCAGGTCTATGGGAGATGTTTCCCCTGAGCTAAGAGCATTCCAGTGGTTTAATGGCGATATCTCCCAACTAACTATAGGGGCATTCCAACTATGACTGTATTGATCTATTTTGAAAAATATACTTCATGATCAACGCTGTTTCCAGGATGTAGATCCAGCATTAAAAAAAAAAAAACAATCTACGTAGCAGGAATTCAAATTAAGAATCAATCAATTATTGTACAATATTATATTTTCTTTCTCCTGTAACTTCAAATACTGGTTACAAAATTAATGACAACCTATTCAGATGTCATTATGCAATTAACAGTATTAATAAAAATGTTACACAATTTACAGAATATATTCAATCAACAATCTTTTTACAATTCACATGACATTGAAGCAATTGGTATTTTCCTCAAAATTAATGTACAATATCTATATCAAAATGTAGGAAAATGTGTACAAAGCACAGATTCAACTTACATACGACATATTTAACTGTGGCGGCACGGTGGTCGACTGGTTAGCACGTCCGCCTCACAGTTCAGAGGTCGTGGGTTCAATCCCGGCTCCGGCCTCCCTGTGTGGAGTTTGCATGTTCTCCCCGTGCCTGCGTGGGTTTTCTCCGGGTACTCCGGTTTCCTCCCACATTCCAAAAACATGCATGGTAAGTTGATTGGACACTCTAAATTGGACACTCTAGGTGTGATTGTGAGTGCAGATGTTTGTCTCTGTGTGGCTGGCAACCGATTCAGGGTGTCACCCGCCTACTGCCCGAAGACTGCTGGGATAGGTTCCAGCACGCCCGCGACCCTGGTGAGGATAAGCGTTATAGATAATGGATGGATGGATATTAAACCATAAACACGACATCCAGAAATGATGCCGTTAAAATGAACTCTCATAAGGAAAATAGTTGCATTCCAAGACTCAAATCTCAATATACTTAACACAACATGCCTACGCGTACATATCTTACTCCAATTGGTCTTAGACGACAATTAAAAATAACTAAAGACTTTGCAATCATAACCGTACAGAACAATGTCCATTAGACAATCACTAGCATTAGCAACGTAGCATGCTAAAAGATAGACACACCGGAGTAAATCATAAAACAAGCAAAACCAATCCACCGGTCAGAGCAGTCTGAAACTCCCCAGCAACGGCTTCACAGTGTATGGACTCAAAAAAAAAGAAATATGACAGTATTCTTGACAAAAATATCCTCAGCTTCTCATAAGACTTATTGTGCTTTGGTCAGAATGGGCTTTTTTTTCTGCTGCGTAACAATCCCAGCATACAACGCTCATATCGCCGTATTGGCTGCATAACAAAGATATAAAGTGCCATCTAGTGGCTACTTTAAAGCACAACTTAAAAGTCATCTTAAAACAGTTCTCATTAAACTCAAGGCATTCAAATATTAAGCATGTCATGTCATGTCATCTTCCAAACCGCTTATCCTATACAGGGTCGCGGGGAGTTGCTGGAGCCTATCCCAGCCGTCAATGGGCGAAGGCAGACTACACCCCGGACTGGTCGCCAGCCAGTCGCAGGGCACACATAGACACTGTCACTGAGCGGGAATCGATCCCACGCTGCCCGCACACAACTCAGGCATGTGTGCAAGTACAGGCAAGTACACTATCAGCGGACTCAAATATTAAGCATAAGGCAAAATCAACAATCAATACTCAATAAACTGAACTGTACTTTTTATAGGGGTTACACCTGTTTTGCTGTTACCTCAATTTTCTAAAATACTTTGGGAGCCTTTTGTAGGAAAAATGTAATTTTGCAAATAACCCCCTATAGTCAACATCTGTAGCAGTGATGGGATTTGTAAAGAAAAAAATGTATGACTTGTCTCCAGCTGAATCTATTTCAGAGTGGCAAAGGCTTGTATTCCACTTGACAAGTTTATTTATTGTGGTCTGCGACTACACAGATAAGCAACATTAAAGTAAAATCCTCCAATATACATCCATTAATTCACAGCACGCCTAGACTTCTCAATTCACTGTATCTAATAATTAAACAACCAAGCCATATAACAAATTCACGTTTACCCGTCTTATCACCACTAGAATTTTTAACAAACTTGCCAAAATTACTAACGTTTATTGACGTGACATCACTCACGAGCACATGGCTATGCAGTAGTGTACAGTAATCACCTAACAGGATTCAGGAACATTATAAATGATTTAACTCATCTTTTGGTATTTATACATAAAAAAAAAACGTAACGGAATATAGTCAAAATTATGGAGTCTGCTGGCTATGGAGTCTGCTGGCTCGTTAAAAATAAATAAACAACCCCGTCTCCGTCTCCGACATTCCACGCTGGACTCGAAGTGCGTTCAAAGCCCACTCACTGTGAAGGACATCTCAAAAACTGCACAGATATTCAATGAAATTATCAAATGCCAACAACTACGACATAATGAAACAATGTGGGCTTTCTAACAGACTTGATGGTGTGTTGAAGCTGGGCAGTTGTTTATTGGGGTTTAAGAAAAGTGTGCAATGGAAAATAGTTCATGCTTACTGTAGTGCCACTGACAAATAAAGAACATTTATCAATATAGTGGATACAATACAATACAATTTTATTTATATAGTGAATTTGCAAATTATTTATTTTACTTTAAATTTGAGTTGATTTCTGGGACATGTAGGATAAGCAATACTAAACCTGGCGCTTCAACCTATTCTAACTTTTTGTCAATTGGTGTTCACAATAGTTTTTGGAGATAGATTTTCCTCTACTATGTATACAACTGAACGATAAATTACTACTACAATATTGAATAAGTCTCCATCACACTTATATTTAAACTTTAAATATCAGGTAAACACATTCCAAGACAGTACAATACAATATACTTGAACAACACACTTTCCCCTCATGTTCGCAACGGTTTAATTAATACAATAGGATGCCATGCCCAAATATTCACACCTGTTCCCTGCGCTCCCTAATGCAGCACATCAAAGAACTCTCTTCTAGCACAACCAAGCTCCTGCGATTACAGTTTATTACCAGCTCGTATCAAATATTCACATTTGCTACTCATTTATCATGCCATTTCTGCTTCGCATACAATATTTTGAATATTTACTTTTTTAATGTACTCTTTTTAATAAGACAATATTTATCTTCCTCATAATCTTATGGCCACCGAAGTTTCAAATTATAGTGTCCAAACTTGGTTGTACGCACATCAGGGGGAAAGAGTAAGAGAGAGAGAGAGAGAGAGAGAGAGAGAGACAGAGAGTTTTTGTGTTGAGATAAGCAAGAAGAAAAACAAAATAATACAACAGAGAAATGCTTTTAATAATTTGAGTGGATATTCACATGATTTTTTCTATTGAAATAATGAATACTTAAAATTGAGCAGGTCTTATCAGGAGATTTGAGTGGCCAGTGTTTACGTTACTGGAAGTCCTTCCCAGGTCACACATCAAGAATGACACTCTGACCCGAGCAAGGCTCATGGATTGCTTATGGGGAACATAAACTCCTTTATTGACCTTTATTCATGCCAATGGAACCCTGAAAATGTAACTTCATGCAACACAATATGAAGAGTCAACAATAACATACCGAAAGTGAGCAGCAAGAAAAGAAAACAAAAGTTGTAGACCAAACAAGCATCCTTTCTTACCAGCTGAAGAGGAACAGGGAGACACAGTGAAATGGCGACTGGGTGGCGGTCAGGAAAAGAGACAAACTGAGGTTTGGGAGACGGTTGGTTTGGAGAGAAACAAACATAGGGACGGAGGGCCAATCGGGGCCTCTGTCTTTTTTTTTTTTCATAGGGCATTGTCTGCCACCATTTTAAGATGGTCCGCCATTTTTTGATCACTTAACTATGACTTAGCACAAATTTCACTACCTCATATCAACGTTTGCATAAGTATAATGTATGCTTCCCTTCACTATTTTTGGCATCCTTTTAAAATTCTTCCAGGTTCTCCACTCCTCCAAGGCAGTCGTCCATCCAATCACACCCACAAAATAGCAATGGAGCCAGTGCCTGCTTATACAACCTCCGTTTTAAACTCTGCTAGATTTTTAATGTAATATGTTTTTAACTGTAACACTTTGAGAGGCCCCCCATGATAAATGAAACACATTATTATAATTACCTAACAATCCCTCTGTCATACAGCAAGGTCACTCCCCCTCCTTTTATTCCGGTTCTCCTTTTTTCACAGCTCTGTCCCATACACAGGCTCGTAACATCACCGCAATGTAGACCAAACATGTCAAGACGTCCATTCCACGTCTTCCCACCTCAATCCGACACTCAAAAATTCAGAATCAAGAAAAAGCGCTTTGTCAACACGCTACTTGATACTAATTGTATTCTCTTATCACACAATCCACAGAAAAGTCAGCAAAAATCGAACACTGTTGAATCAAACCAGTGTTGAGGAGCAGTGGAGATCCTCTCAGGCCAAATTGTCTGCTTCAAAACTGCTTTGGCAACATTCTCACTCTGTCTGCATGCTGGCATTAGCATAACAGTGATGCGGTCTGACATTCTAATGTGGAGGATGGGGCAGGCTTTGGATGTCTTCAGAGTAGAGCTGGGGTGCTGTTGAGTTGGAAAATGTACATGTTGTTGAAGTTTTGGTAGGGCAGTCTTGAGATCAGTATGATTAAAATCTCCAGTGAGGATGATGAGGCAATCAGGGTCTGAGTAACAGATGAAATGAACACACTTTTTTTTTCTTTTTGTTGATATTTATTGAAGAACTAGAAGAGTGTGTGACTGACCAGTGGAATGAAAACACCTAATGGATCAGATAAGATAAATTATTTCTTTCATTTTTACACAAAATGACACACTTGGAGCTCTTGATGGAAAAAAAACCCAGAATAAGACCTGCAACATACTGTACCTGAGTGCTTTTGGCGACTATTGAATGTGCCAACTGAGATTTGGTCTTTAGACTACTCAATCATGGCTACCGCTGACAAAATGAAGTGTTGTCGTTTTCTATTATTGTCATGTCATATCATGTCATATTCTACACCGCTTATCCTGTACAGGGTCGCGGGTAGGTGCTGGAGCCTATCCCAGCAGACAATGGGCGAAAGGCAGACTACACCCTGAACTGGTCACCAACCAGTAGCAGGGCACACAAAGACAATGTCACTGAGTGGGAACCGATCCCACGCTGCCCGCACACAACTCAAGACGTGTGTACCACTACACCATCAGTGACTTACAATTATTGTGCCAAATTAAAAAAAAAAAAAAGATACAAGAGGTATCGACATGGCTGAAGTCACTTTTAGCTTTGTGTTTCTTCAATTTATTTATTTTTGCCACGCTGTGTTTGTGAACAACAAAGTCTAATGACTGCTATAGATAACGTAATTTAGGCTAGTGAATGATGGCTTCCCCCAAACAAATGGTCAATGAAGAGTAGACTGCCTTTCATACCTGAGGGCTACCACTTCCCCCCGCTTTGCAATGTTAGATATCACCCCACAACCCCCCACCACCACAGATCCCTCTACTCCCCCACCCCGCCATACCCCCTGCTGCTTTGGCAGGTAATGGCCAATTTTACAAATGAAAGGTCGCTAATTCTAGCCAGCAGAGTTGTTAGATAAGAATCTGGGTCATATTTGACCGCTTTCTGGGCACTCAAGGAGTTGTAAAAATGTTCTAGTGTGACTGGAGGACTGTGAGATTTTATGTTTACAAGAGACTTTTTAAGCTACACAAGACTTGGAAAAACTGAACTCATTTCATCCGAAATTCCACGAAGTGGGAGCATCAACCACTGATCTTAGCCTGGCTATAGTCAGAGGTAGAATACCAGAGGGTGTGGCTATTCTGTGGGATAAAATGCTCGATGATGTGATCAAGACTGTTGACCTTGATGTTGATTGGTTGTGGGTGTTCATTATACACATAATGATAATGACTTTATTATTATTCACGTTTATACACCATTTGAATCCCGTGAAAATGAAGATGAGTATTGAAATAGATTTGCTTTTATCAATGCTTTTATTCAAAATAATGTCACCAGCTGTGCTTATATTGTGGGGGATCTGAATGCTGACATTACAATTCATCATTTGGTAGACACCTGACTCACTTCTGTGAATATGATAATTTTACCGTCAACCAAAGAGCTCCTGCCCTCAGACAGCTACTCTTATATAAGTGAAGCATGGCATGCTAAGTCATGGCTTGACCACTGCATTAGCACAGCAGATGGGCATACAGCTATTGTGAATATGGGCATACAGTAAGGGTTGGCCACGGCTGATCACATACCGCTTGGATTCACAATAAATGTCAAGGTCTTACCCTCAAGTGCAAGAAATGGCTGCAGTTCTGGAAATAGCACCCTTGATTGGTCAACTTTGACCAAGGAGGATCTATTGTTATACTTTCTAAACACTGATAAATGGTTAAGTAACATTGATCTGCCTATGGAAGCTATTAACTCCAAAAATGCTAATTGTAAAAGTGTTGAGCATAAGGTTGCCCTCTGTTCTTTTTATGATGGCATAGTCACTGCCTTGGTGGAAAGTGGTAAGAGAAAGGTCAAATGTTATATCGGACCAGGCTGGAATGGGCATGTAGCAACTTTCCATGCTGAGGCCAGGGAAGCCTATAAACTGTGGGCTAGAGCGGGAAGGCTAAGGCAGGGGCCTGAGCTTGAGCTTAAATAAATAACCAACGCAAGATATAAGTATGCTGTACGTTTTATTTGTAGAAATGAACAAACCATGAGTGTAGATTTCATGGCCAGCAAGCTGTTGAACAATAACACTAATGATTTTTGGAAAGATGTAAGAGCAATTACAAATAGTAAACCCTCCTTACCTTGCTCTGTGGAAGGAATTTCAGGAGCTGATAATATTGTGGCCTTGTTTCGGCGCCATTACTGTTCCTTTTGGAGGTTGACAAATTTTAAAAAATGGCTGGACTAAGCATGGCCAGAAGTTGATTTTAGTCCGGCCCACTAATCGGACCTCATGCTCAGCCTACTCGGTGAAAGGCTTCTTTTTAGGCTTCTTTCTACTCCCGCGTCTGTCAACTGCTGTTATAGGGATTATGGTATTGCCCCTCCACCCCCTCTTGTAATGGTATGCCCCAGTTGCAGGTGGGAGGCGCGGGTTACGTGATGTGACAATGAGGAAATACAAACACGCTTGAGCGCTCCTTGCTGTCTCACATGTTGCGATGACATACAGTTTCCCACACGGAGACGGATGAGCCACGCAGCTCGTTGCTGCTGCTGCAAAGTCCCATCACTCAAAGTAAACGAGCTACTCACCCACATTCCCCCTTAGCCGCCACCTTCCAAATCATTTTCGCAATAAAATTAAATGCATCGTCTAGTCATCCCTTTATGTTTGTAGCATATGCATTGTTGTCGCTGTCTTTTTGAAGCGACACCTCCAGACTTGTTTCAAAACAATTTGTGTCCACGAGTATATTCAGACACTAGCACATCAAGGTGAAGTTCATGCACTTTTTCTGTCGTTCATTACTTCCAGAAATACGCTATAGCAAACCTGCAGTGTGTAGTGGTTTGCTGGTATGCTTTTATTTTGAAGGCCGGGAAGGAGAGGAAGTGTGCAAAATAAATGAGCAACTTGACTACAACTTCTGCGACTTCTTCTTCTATGACTCTTCTCTATAATTATTAGACCCAAATAATTATATATTTATAATTTTTTTAAAAAGTAAATGCATACTGAACCGAAAACCATGAGCACAAAACCGAGTACCGAACCGAACCGTGGATTTTGTGAACCGTTCCACCCCTAATATATACATTGATTTTAAATATTTAATCTTTGAAAATCAGTAGGTGACTCACAGACATCATCCCACTCACACAATGCAAACAACACAATCATTTGTGGAGTGTACCAAAAAACATAATGACTTCATCTCAACATTATTTTGTTCATCCTAAAACCATTTGAAAGCTTCTGATCAAATAATAATTAAATATAACTTGCAGCCTTTGAATACTATTCCTCTTGGAAAGGGTTCTTACCATTTTTTAAGACCAGAAACGGCTTTTACATGGTGCAGTGAAATAGTCCAATACATTGAAAATAATGGTGAAAACATTTTGAATTTTATTTTATCAGGTGTTTGCACAAAATAAAATAATCTAGATCCAGATACAATTTTGAAGTGGAATATATTACTTAGTAGAGTTAGTATGTATACTTCAAAAAACTATGTGGGGCCAGATGATTTATTTCATGCAATCACTTGATGAAATAAAATTAAGTATATTCAACAAAACCTTTTTTTCAGTGATGCTTATAATTTTTACAAATAAATGTAGAAATATTTCAACACAAGCTACAAAAGCATTTAAGTAACAGTATAATCCAAAGCATATTTTTGAGGCTGTATGTGTTTTTGACGATCCTGTTTTCCTTCCTTCTCCTTCTTGGTCTTATAGGTCCCCTTACAAAGAAACACTCTGATGATTTAAGTGATAATGACCACGCAGCAGAAGAAGGTATTTTCCATTTACTGACAAAATTATTGATTTGCATGAATTACAAAACCAAACCAAACTTCACTTTCTCTTGAAATATTTTATCTTTTGTGATTTTACTAGAATTCTTCTCATTTTTTTGATGCAACTGACTTTTTTTTTTTAGTAAAATAAATTTTTGGGGTGAATGTATTTGACCCTTTTCAGTCTACTATATTGTCTTTTCGCACTGTTTGGGTTTGTTTGTTCTTTCCTTCATGGTTGCTTTTCTTTGTTGCACCTGACTTTGTAAATTTAGTCATTATTAGTTACAGCACCCAACAAAGAACGTTTTGCATGTTATGCATTACTGTGTTTCATTTAAACTATCATTAATAATTGATTTCTTGCTTTAACTTTTGTTAACAATAAGGGTCATATTTTCATGCTCATCTTAAGTCTAGGGCAAAGCACGGTCTAACTGTGTACATGGGTGGAGTTTCATTTATTTTCGGTATATTCGCGTTCAGTTGGAAATAGCCACCTGAACTCAACCAACTTGCCTCATGGCCAATGGAAACGGCTTCTCTCATTCCTTTAATAAAACTGTATTGGTCGCCACACTCCAAACACCAACATTGCCCCTTCCAAATGTGGACCACCTGTGGCAACCAAAGGTACCGCAGCCAAGGAAGCGCTTTGCAACCTTAAAGCAACACTGTGTCATATGTCCGTTTTTGTTGATTATGGCGTCACCATGTGGACAATAGCGGTAGTGTTTTAACAAAAATCAACCACATTTCCCATGCATGCCAGCGCGTAGTGTCGTGAAATCCTGAGCCGTCCTTATAGCGAAAGGAGGAAGTGAGTATGCCCTAAAGCAATTCAGAACATTTGTATTTTTTTGTGTGCCAGGTTTGAAATGCTCTTCAAAGTTGAGTTGCTTTGTGCCAGTAAAAACGATACAGACCCCCTCAGGGCATGAAGTCCCATTCAACTACTGTACTTGCAAGTCAATGTTTTATCAATAGGGTCGCAATTTTTTTTTTATTAAGGTCAATTTCTTGCCCAGTGCTGCTTTAACATATCTACTCCATTTGCAGCAGTAAAAACTAAATATTTTGTCTATAGTCAATTTGATAACTTCATTATTTTTCTAACTTTAAAAACAATTTAAACACTAATATAGCTGGTTGCCAAGTTCATTAAACACGTCAATAGATAACTGTCATGTGTGTAAATGTTAGGCTAGTCTGCAGTGTTAAAAATACTTGGTACAGCATTTGTTTTCAATGTCATCTGAGGGACATCTCTCTTCTCTAACTGTAAATCACTCCTTGTCCCCGAAATTTTCACTGTACACGCATTTACACCTGCCTATTCTTGTGCAGTTGTACACACAGGGACAAAACTTGTGCAAGTACCCTTTTTCTAAAAATTTTGGAATAACATTGCACGTTGTTTGCTGTTTCTGGTTGCAAATGTTTGCTATGCATTATGGCATTGTTTTTCTTTGTCCTCCTAGTTTTACAATGTGTGTCGATTGTTCAGCAGTAAATTACACGTTACGTGTTGTTGGGGTGGCGCAGTGGTCAAATGGTTAGCACATCCATCTCATAGTGCAGAGGTCCAGGTTTCAAATCCCGGCTACACCCTTCCTGTGTGGCGCTTGCATCTCCATGTGCCTGCATGGGATTTCTATGGGTGCTCCAGTTTCCTCCCATATTTCAAAACCTATACAACTTTATTTACTGTACATAACACATTTCACAACAGCTGCAGACAAAGCATTTTACATATAACACAAAATACAACAGCAAGTGATACAAGTTAATGATACTAACTCATACTGTAGAACCAGGAAACACCAGAACAGAAAGCCAAAGAATATAAATGTGTCTTCAAATGAGTTTTAAAAGTGGACAGAGAGGGGGCTTGCCAAAGAATATAAATGTGTCTTCAAATGAGTTTTAAAAGTGGACAAAGAGGGGGCTTACCTAATATTTATTGGAAGGTGATTCCAGAGGGAATGGCAACAGATAAGGTTTGATCCCCTCTGAGGCTCCGCTTAGTCCTCGACACATCCAATAGCGTCTGTTCTGCAGACCTAAGGCAGGTGCGTGGGGTGGAAGAGTTTAGAGAGGTAGGCGAGCCCATTTAAAGATTTGAAGGCAAACCAAATCAAATTTTAAAATGTACTCTAAAATGCACTGAGAGCCATTGAAGGGGGGCCAGAATTGGGGTTATGTGTTCCCTCTTCTGATCTCCAGTTAGGAGGCGAGCAGCAGCATTTCGACCAACTGTACACTGCAAAAACACGCCTCCTTAAAATTAGATAAAATACACTTGTTTTTAGTATAAATTTACCAGAAACACGTGAAATTGCACCAGTGCAGCAAGAAAATTTTAATAACCTAGATTTCTTGAAATAAGAAACATATCGAGAACTACCGGTATATTAAGCTTAAAATGATATTGATATACTTATTCTAAGCAATAACTCAGGGAAATGTAATCTTAAAAAAGCTTAAAATACTTATTCTGAGACTTTCGGTGACATGTAGAGGGAAGATGTGTAGTTGAAGGCTCCCGACGCACTCCTTCTTTTACCATATTTACCAACATTTTCTGATGACTGTTGAGCGACACCGGCACTTACAGTTTGACTGAAGATTGTATCTTGCAAAATGAACAACTCAAAGAACACAAAATCATCGAATAACGCCCAGACGCCGGCGACGCGTGCCGCTAATAAGCTAGCTTAGTTTGCAGCTAGCAATCTCCCTACCGCGGCTACCCCAGGTGAATGCCCCTCGACCACGATGTTTGCCACTGACCATCTGTCGGCAGAAATTGCCAAACAGAGGACTTCGATAAAGGAAGATGTGGCTTTTCTGATCCAGGAAGCCACCAAACCATTGCAAACTTCGGTGGATTCGCTGCAGCTAACGGTGAACACATTCCAGAGCCACCTTACCTCCGTGGAATCCGTCGCCGGTGCTAACTTTGAGCGGCTAACTTCGGCGGAGTCCAAGGTTGAAATGCTCCAAAAACAGAACCAGCAGCTTTTGGATCGACTCGACGACCTAGAAAATCGCGCGCGAAGTGCCAACCTCCGCATAGTGAACATTCCTGAAGGAAGCGAAGACGGAAAATATCTTTTCAAGTTCGTCTCAGAGGTTTTGATGGAGGCGATGGGTACAGATGTTATTGCCGCACCACCCGAACTGGAGAGAGCCCATCGTACCACGGCAGTTAAATCAGGGCAGAGGAAGACTCCGCACACGTTCTTGGTGTGCTTCTCCAGGTTCCAGCAGAAGGAGGCGGCTCTGCGCTGGGCCCGTAACCACGAAGTCAAGTACAAAGATGCCACTTTACGGATCTATCAAGATGTCAGCGGCACGCTCGCCAAAAAAAGATCCGCGTTCAACGACGTTAAGCAAGCCCTATATCGGAAGAACATAAAATTCTGCATGTTGCATCCTGCTTGGCTGCGCATCACTCACAGTGATGACGCGTTTACCTTCGACACACCAGACGAAGCTAAAAAATTCTTCAACCGCGAGTTTGGCAATGAACAAAACTGGGAGGATGTTCGATGCCGGTCACTGTTTGGACTCTGGATAAGTACTGAAGGTACGGATTGCTTTTACTTTCTTGCTTTATTTTTTTTAAATATTTTTTTTACTTTACTGCTCGTTCTCAAGAAACTAGTTATGTACGCTATATGTGGATGATGCCTGTGAAGCATCTCACTAACTGCTGTGTGGGTTTATGTGAAGGATATTTTTTTATTTATTTTTCTGCTTGCTGAAACTGGTTAGCTGCTGTGTTTTCTCATTTCTACTTAATTATTATTATTATTATTTTTATTGATTTATTATTTATTTTTAATTTACTATTAGTGTTGTTATGGTATGTATATGTGTGTATGTACGTGTGTCTGCTTGTATGTATGTACGCGTGTGTATGTATGTATGTATGCACATACGTATATGCATATTTTTTTATTTTATTTTTTTCTTCATACACTTTACACTTTGCTTGATTAGGTGCCCTATTGAATATTGTTTTTGGTTGTCAGACTTGGCAGTTAATGGTATTGTTATGGTCGTTATGTATGCTATATGTGGTTAAATTCCTGAAGCACCTCACTAACGGCAGTGTGGGTTTATGTGGAGGAGAATTGTTATTATC
This sequence comes from Filicampus tigris, assembly GCF_054856515.1. NCBI lineage: Eukaryota > Metazoa > Chordata > Actinopteri > Syngnathiformes > Syngnathidae > Filicampus > Filicampus tigris. The sequence continues at coordinate 273,402 of NC_141228.1, read as the reverse complement.
ATGATTATTTTTTCTTTCTTTCTGCTTGCCAAAACTGGTTAGCTGCTATGTTTTCTCAATTTTATTTTTACTTTATTTTTTAATTAATTTTCTATTAGCGTTGTTATAGTGTGTATGTGTGTGTACGTATGTGTGTGTCTGTTTGTATGTATGTACGCGTGTGTATGTATACTGTTTTTGTGTGTCAGAATTGACAGTTAATGGTACTGTTATGGCTGTTATGTTATTATTATTATTATTATTATTATTATTATTATTATTATTATTATTATTATTATTATTTATTTATTTTTCCATACACAAAACAATATGCGTGGTTGGGTGGCGTATTGATAACAGTTTTTGAATGTTATATTTTAAAGTGTTTAAAAGCTCATACGTATATGTGTTGGGAGCCTTCATGGTCACAGTTATTTGCATAAGTTCAGTAGGGAGTCTTTGAGTCAAATGTTTAGCCTGCAGCTTACCTCTGAGGGAGGGATAAGTATAGGCCTATTATTCTTTGTTAAGTTTGTTTTTGGGGTCTGTGATAGGGTTATGGAGAGGAGCACCTGCACATTTGCACTACTTGATTTCCCTTATGTTCATCTTGGAGAGAATACAGTGAAAAGTTGGATAGCTTGTTGCTGTATCATACTGTTATTGTTGTTTTTATAATTAGGCATGGAAGCCGATTACACAAAGAAGACTGCTGTACGATTTATCAGTTGGAATGTTAAGGGACTTAATGGTCCTGTTAAAAGAGCCAGGATATTTAATCATCTTAAGCACTTGAAATGTGATATTGCATTCCTTCAGGAAACCCACCTTTTATCAAAAGATCAATTTAGACTGAAAAAAGGCTGGGTAGGCCAAGCCTTCCACTCTTGTCTTGATTCCAAAACACGTGGCACTGCCATATTGGTACACAAGAAAATTCCATTTAGTGCAACCAATGTCTCTTTGGATCCAGAAGGTAGATTTGTGATTGTTACAGGGCTCATGTACAATAGACCAATTGTTTTGGTAAATGTTTATGCCCCAAATTGGGACGACGAGAAATTCATGGGTAAACTTATCTCATTGATATCACATTTAAATTCACAACAACTGATTTTTGGTGGGGATTTAAACAGTGTGATGGACCCTGCATATGATAGCTCCAACGCTAGATCCACAAACATTTCGAAAATGGCCAGGCTACTAGCCTTTATGAACCAGATGGGGTGTTGACCCCTGGCGTTTCCTATTTCCTCGAAGCAAGGCATTCTCCTTTTTCTCCCGCGTTCACCATTCTTACAGTAGAATAGACTATTTTTTGATTGATCCGAATCTCCTACCTTTTGTCTCTACAGTTAGATACTCAACTATAATAGAATCAGACCATGTGCTGGTGTTATTAGATCTTGCTTTTCCTATGCATAAGTTTGAACGCCCCCCTTGGAAGTTGGACCGGACCCTGCTCGCTGATAAGGCCTTTTGTGAATTTATAAACCAAAAAATTGATATTTTTTTACAATTTAATAAAAAGGATGATATATCCTCTTCCCTTCTTTGGGAGTCACTAAAAGCAGTTATTAGAGGAGACATTATTGCATACTCAACCAAAATGAGAAAGAAGAATAGAGCTAAGCGTGAAGGACTCACTCAATCAATAGACATGATAGGTGCTCAGTATTCGGCCTCCCCCTCCCCCGAACTATACAAACGAAAACTGAATCTTCAAATGCAGTATAACCTGCTATCAACTGAACATACGGAGCATCTCCTGCTGAAATTACGGGGATATTTTTATGAACATGGGGACAAAGTAGTCAGAGTTTTGGCGTTCAACAAATAAGATAATTTGTCAAAAAGTGTAATACTAAAATACTGTTGTACGTTTCTCCATTTTATCTGACAAGGGTAGCCAGATTATTCAAACTATACATTATAAACTCGCAAGAAATGTATAAGAAGCCAAAGCCAAATCAAGACAGTGTGTCCCAGAATTTAGATCTTCAGTATGAAGCAAGACGAGACTTGTCCATTATAAAAGTTAATAGAGCCATATATATCCTGGACGCTTATCCTCGTTTGAAAGAACCTATCCAAGTACGTAATTATTGATCATGGTGATCAAATACATTTAGTATCACTGATTTATTGATTTTTTTATTTTTTTTTGTAATGAAAAACGTTTTGTTTTGTCTTAGGTGAGCTGTGCAGATTATGTATCCAGGACTTGATAACTTGCTACCCAGTACCCCCATGACTTAGTTGGAGTATTTCTGTTCTGTATATCTTTCTAAAGCAAATTAGGAATCAAATTGTTACCTTCAGGACCTGCAGAAAAGCCTCACTGTCGTGCCCCATCTTCAATGGTGGATGGGCTGGAGGGAAAGAATGTTGGAAGGCCTCATAACCATACTGTGGGCTTCAGTTGCAACAGATAAAACAGACCTTCAGACTGCCATATCTGAGGATGACAATTGACTTTTGAGCTTTTTTTTGACAATTGAAAATTGTAATACTTACTTTAATCCATCATTGTTGGTGGCTTCATTGCCTACTTTCATCCCCCGTAGAACTGGGCCCTGGAGCAAAAATCCTCCAATCTCTGTTTAACTTGAGTTCTGAACTTATTTTGTTTAATTATTTTTTTTTCAAAATCCTTTGTAGCTCACCTAACCCAATTTTTTTTCCATTAAAGCAACACTCTGTCAAATGTCAGTTTTTGTGATTATGGCGGTGCCATGTGGACAAAAGTTGGAGTGTTTTGACAAAAGTCAACCACATTTGCCATGTGTGTCAGCGCGTAGTGTCGTGAAATCCTGAGCTCTCGCTGGGCTGCAAGTTGGACTGAATTACATTTCTATTTCCAGTGGCTGTGTGAAATATAAATAGCGATGAGGTAATAAATTTAATTTTGTTTACAATACTTCAGTTTTTTTGTTTGTTTTGGGGCTTCTGCTATGACACCAGTAATAACGAGTAGACATTCGAATCGACTTCCATCCTTATAGCGAAAGGAGGAAGTGAGTATGCCGTAAAACAATTCAGTACTGTGAATTGTACTTTTTTGTATTTTTGGGGATTATTTGTATTTTTTTTTGGGTGTGCCAGGGTTGCTCCTATCCTCCTCAAAGTTGCTTAGTGCCAATAAAAAATATACAGACCCCGATCCCCCCACGACCCCCCCCCCGGGCATGACAAAAGTCCCGTTCATCTACTTGTCCAAGTACTTGTACAAGTCAAAGTTTCATCAAAAGAGTTGTGAAAAAACAATTATTAAGGTCGAATCCTTGCCAAGTGATGCCTTATAAAAAATCAAAACACAATGATGACAAAAATTGTATTTGATGACCATCATTAATAATTACCGGTACTCTCATGTGTTGCCCTCGTTTCAATGGAGATATTATATTTTGCAATTTTTAAAACTTCGGCTTGGTGCTCTCCTGCATAGTGGCAAAAAAATATTTTCACCTTTAATAAAAAGGGAAAAAATACACTACATAAAGGAAACATGAATTAAAGAACATAAAGTATATATTCCATGCAGTTATGGTGATTGTGTTTCTCAGCAGCCTGCATCTAAGTTCTTTTGACATGATATATTCCTGTCTCTGCTGGAATGGGCCAACTCTTAATTCTTGCAGCATAACTTCAACTCAATGTTGGTGTGCGCAACATATTCTGTAGGACTGGGGAGATGCAAGGTCCTAAATGGGCTTTTATTCACAACGAATGTGTGAGGGCTGGCTGCAAATCATGGGTGAAGATGCAGTTTCAGGAGTCTGAGATCCAATGGGATGGTCCTTCTGATTTAAGGTGAGAACATATGTCAAGTACTACAGGTATGAAAAATAATCCACAATTTGCATAGATTTGTTGGTATAAAATAAACACTTCAGGATAAATTACTAACCATATTTGTTTTCTTCTGATGAGGTGCTAAGGCCTAAAGGCCTGTCAGATCATCTCTTCTCAGTGTTTAAAAGCAAGCCCTTATCAATGGAGCTAACAAAAACAAAAAGAAACATCAATATCATTCAAAAAAGAACATCAGTTGATAGCAGAGCTGGGCAGTCCATCCCTGGGCTGGATGCCCATTTTTGGGGCGGAGGGGTGGGGGGTGACAAATTAAAAAAAATGGCTGGACTAAGCATGGCCGGAAGTTGATTTTAGTCCGGCCCACTAATCGGCCCTCATTCGTGTGACGTGCTCGCGAGGCGGCCAAAAATCATCTCAGCCTACCCGGTGGAAGGCTTCTTTTTAGTCTTCTTTCTACTACGGCATCAGCGCGTGTGACAACTGCTGTTATAGGGATTATGGTATTGCCCCCCCGCCCCCTCTTGTAATGGTATGCCCCAGTTCCAGGTGGGAGGCGCGGGTTACGTGACAATAAGGAAATACAAACACACTTGAACAACGCACGTTGCTGTCTCACGTCTCTTCTTACACGAACAACTGCCGCATTGATTCACGTGACGAACACATTTGCTGTTGGACAAGTCTGCAACACATGCCACGTACACATCAGGATTTGTGCTGCTCTGATCGGTCCATTATGTTGCGATGGCATACAGTTTCCCACACGGAGAAGAGAATGCAGCGTGCAGCTCGTTGCAAAGCTTTCTGCAAAGCAAGACTAGTTTGGCAGCGTTGTGTGTGTAAAGAATTTACCTACCCACGTTCACCCTTCGCCGCCACCTTCCAGAGTAAAATTTGCAATAAAATTAAATACATCATCTAGTCATCTCCGTCCCTTTATGGTTATAGCAGGCAAGATATGCATTGTTGTCGCTGTCTTTTTGAAGCGACGCCCCCCTTGTTTTAAAACAACAACTTGTGTCCATGAGTATATTCAAGCTTTGCGCAGCACTCCAGCATGATGTTAGCACATCAACATTAGCGTTCATGCACTTTTTCTGGCGTTCCCTACTTCCGGAAATATTCCATAGCAAACCCTGCTGTGTATAGTGGTTTGCTGTAATGCTTTTATTTTGAAGACCGGGAAAGAGGGGAAGAGTGGAAAATAAGTAACTTGACTGCGACTTCTGGCCGTCTGTTGGACCCAAATAATTATACAATGCGACAAATCCAACCCCGGGGCTCGCAATGCAAGTAAGCACATGGTAAGTACTCCTGGCGCATTTGAAGTGTGTCCACAGCAGGTTCGAATAGTAAATTAGCCAGCTAATGATCTTTAAAAAGCCTTTAGCCATTAGCGTCTCTCCCGCAACGACGTCAATCACGGATGCTTTTTTTTTTTTTTTAGAGGTCGGGGGGCAGAACGGGGCAGGGGCTGACAATGTTTATGAATATCGCCTGAGGGTCGCAGCCGGAAGGGTACCCAAGTCAAGGGTGGAGGATCGCGGCCGGACCGGCAAAAAATGGTCAAGTGCTCAGCTCTGGTTGATAGCAAATATGAATAACAATATATAAAATAACATTTTAGGTTAGACACTGTAACATCACCTGTCAAAAAAATGCACTTAAATTATTACTATAAAAATGTTACATTTACTTCTGGTCGGCCACAAACTGATTACTGAATTAAACTGGGTTGGAACGTACAAACTACCAATGATTTATTTTAAAATATTTAATTTATTCTAAATCTGAATGGAATGTCAAGTAGCCAGGAAAGGGCTCATAGAACTAACCAGGTCACTAGTCTTTCACTTACCTAGCGTGCCAATTTTATCCATCATGTCATCATCCAAACCGCTTATCCTATACAGGGTCGCGGGGAGTTGCTGGAGCCTATCCCAGCCGTCAATGGGCGAAGGCAGACAACACCCCGAACTGGTCGCCAGCCAGTTGCAGGGCACACATAGACACTGTCACTGAGCGGGAATCGATCCCACGCTGCCCGCACACAACTCAGGCGTGTGTACCACTACACTACCAGGGACTTGCCAATTTTATGACCTAAAATAAATAAATAGATAAAAAACTGCTAATGTGCAAATAGTATATTATTTATTCCACCCTATATTAGTGAGCATGCAGCCATCTCATCCCTCATACATGTGCATGTAATAAAAATTACATAGGCTGTGTCAGAACACCAGTCCTTAAAATATTGTTATCAATAATAAAAAAGGCTTGATCTTAACGGTACGGTGGTCACGTGATATGCGACGAGAATGAGTGGTTGGGGGTTTAAGTTAGGGTTGTTCCGATCCGATCATGTGATCGGATATCGACCTTGATCACGTGGTTGCAGACTCGACTCGGACTCGTAATTATTTCTCGATCAGCAATCGGATATATTGCATACATATTTTATTTTTAAAATTCTTAGCTTTTTTTGTATTTGTAGGCTACAAATGTTAGGGGAAAAAAATGAATAAATTACATGTTACAAAATGTACGTCAAGGTAACCCAAATGTTACAAACGATGTGTGTATGACATCACTCAGTTGAACAAGCAGCTTGAAAGGAAGGCGCACAATCATGTCGGCAGTCTGGGAACACTTTTCGGTCGACGACAACAACAACGCAGTTGCAATCTGCTCCATTTGTGAACGTGGCATTTTGAGGGGTGAGAGAGTTAGGTATGCATTCTACACAACCAACCTCATCCACCAATTGAAAAATACACGGGACTCGAATCAGTATCGGATCGGGGTATCGGCAGATCACAGATCTCAAATACAAAAGACTCGGACGTGAAAAAATGTGATTGGAACAACCCTAGTTTAAGTGTGGACATTCGGACACTAATTCACTAAATTCGGCCCTAATTTATTAAAGTGCGTTGGAAAATGTGCAACGTCTGCTAAGCTACCGGTTGCTGCTAAGCTAACGCTCTGTTAACATGCCTTGTTAGCGCCCCAAGCCAGATTCATTGATATTCCGCTTTAATATAAACAATTACTTACAATATGTCACTTATAGTTAAAGCAACACAGTGTCATATGTCAGTTTTTGTTGATTATGGCGGCGCCATGTGGACAAAAGTGGTAGTGTTTTGACAAGTGTCAACCACATTTCCCATGCGCGCCAGCACGTAGTGTCGTGAAATCCTGAGCTCTCGCTGGCATGCAAGTTGGACTGAATTGCATTTCTATTTCCAGTGGCTGTGTGAAAGATGAATAGCGATTAGGTAATGAATCTAATTTTGTTCATACAATACTTTTGTTTGTTTAGGGGCTTCTGCCATGACAGCAGTAATAGCGCATAGACGTTCAAATCGACTTCTGTGCTTATAGCAAAAGGAGGAAGTGAGTATGCCGTAAAGCAATTCAGGACATTTGTATTTTTTTGTGTGCCAGGGTTGCTTCCATCCTCCTCAAAGTTGTTTAGTGCCTGTAAAAACGATACAGACACCCCGAGGGCATGACAAAAGTCCCATTCAACTAGTTGTAAGTCAATGTTTCATCAAAAGAGGTGTGAAAAGATGTATCAAGGTCGATTCCCTGTCCAGTGCTGCTTTAATATTTTGACAATAAAAAACTGGCTTACCTCCCATTCTTGCAGGAGTTTTCTCAAACCGCTTTTATGTCGAAAGATCCTGACTCCAAAGTTCGGCACATCTCGAGCAGCAAGTGGCGCCAGAACAAAAATGAAAGAGGTGCACATATAAATTTGTACATCCACATCTATCAGTTTCATCAATTAGACATTTCATACATAACACAACACCAATGAAGAGGAAGATACTCATTAACTCCATATACACATTTTATTTTTTTTAACCACTTTTTTCTGACAGATTTTTTTTTGCCCTGAGCACATTGGTGTTGGTCCTGTTTCATGAAAACGTTTTCATTTCTTAGCCATTTCCACGCAGGGCTCTAACTAAAAAATGGTCCATCCCCCCAAAAAGACCATATTTTAGTAAAAGATGTAAGGCTCACCAAGATGTGAATATTTGTATCATTTCTTTGCGACACTTCAATGCGAAGTACTCTACTTTCAGATTGTCATTTGGAATTCTCTTATACTGTACGTAACCAGATCCGTATTTAACGGTGAGCATAAATGAGCCTTTAGAGGTGTGTTGGACTCCCCGCATAAAACTAGATTGTGTGACGTATTGACTGGTGTTACACGAAGTAGCACCAGCGACCTGCGGGGCACAGTAAGCGTCTCCTCTGCCGGAAATGCAACAGAAGAAGAAGAAGACCCAGCAGCGCATGCGCAATTGCGCACTGATTTGCGCTTGACTTCATCGCGCTCTCTTCCGTACTGAAAACCAGCTTCGAGTATCTCTCTGCCTGCTTTTTCAGTAAGTTTGAGGAAATTATCTTTCTTGGGTGCTGTGCCTATGTTTGATTTAACTTTACCTACATTGAGCTAAATATGTGTAAAGATTATGTTCGTTTGTTTTAAATATGGGTCTGTTCCCAAACCTATAACGGCTTTAGTATGATGTCTGTATTATTTAATACAGACATATCGAGCTCCCGTCCTCAATGGCCACTTTTCTGCCTGTTTTCTACCTGTGCCAGCTTCAACACACCTGTTTCAAATGATCAGCTCATTAGCAAGCTCTGAAGAAGCTTGATAACTTTTGAATCATGTGTGTTACAGCTGGGATAGAAACGGGCAGGACACTGGCCCTTGAGGACCGAGTTTGGAGTGACTTGATTTAATATCACGATGTGTTAAAAATGTTTTTTGTTTTTTTTTCCATTTTTATCATTTAACCGTCGGGGTTCTGTTCGTGGTATGAAACGAATTGACCAATTGCATGCATTGCAACTGAACAATGTGGTGATAGTCAGCCAATCAGAATGCTCTTACCAATAGAGCCCCGGACGATGAATTTACGCATGCAATACAATGCGCCAAACGTTCACACAGCCATAAATAAATAAATTAACATAAAATGAAACAAATTTTCACACAGCCATTTTGGCATGATAGAAAACGCGTCCGCTTCTTGTAGTAAACATTTTTTACAATCATGGTTAGACAGCTGTTGTGCACCAGGGTGCCACAACAAGAGGCAAAACAAGGGGCGAACATTGTACAGGCTACAAAAAGAGAAACCAAGGCGAAGTCAATGGATCATAGCATGCATGCATAAATAAATAAGACCATTCTAATCACTTTGCCATGAACACACAGTGCAATACTTGCGTGAAGGTGCTAGCTTTGATAACATGATCTAAAGTGGAAACAAATATGGATTGTACAAACGTGTAATCTTTCAAGCCTTTGTATTTTGTATTTAACCATTGTGATAGACTGTACCGATTTCAATGATATTGTACCCCTGAATAGAAAATACCTGACACTTTACCTATCAATTTTAACACTATACAAGTTGTGTGGTTTGATATAATTGTTTTTTATTGTGAAACTAATTTGAAGAGATATATTGCAGCACACTCATTTTGACTATTTTTCTACCTTTCTTTCAGGATCTCATACCAGTACCAACCCTAGCAGAATTGAAAACTGGTCAAAATAACGGTAACTGAATCAAATTCAGATGTTTGTTCTGAGGAGGTAGATGGCATCATGCATACTGCAGAAGACACATTGTCTAAATTATGTGCATGAATTTCAGGTATAACACCACACTGGAAAACTCCCAAGACTCCACAACATGGAAGGAATGGTATATTAAACATGAGTGTGTCATGCTTTTAGATGGAGCAGTCTGTATCATGTTTGAGTCACAACTTGTTTTCCAATTGCCTCTTTGTAGTTCTGGTTTCTGATGCCTACCGGCACTCTCCATCCAAGAAAGTCGGTGAGTCAGCAGGCAGCAGTCACAATACATAATATTCTGGCATGTTTAAACATATTTGTTGTATTACTGTATGTGTGTTTTGTCACATTATCTTTGCCATTTGAAAATGAAAATTTGGATGCCACGTTGCATACTATTTTCTCCCTGGGTCAGAGCAATATGTTAAACTAGCTGAATGGAAATCATACATTTACTCACTTTTGAGGTTAGCATCATGCTAATACCTTAACTGCCTTGTGCATTCCCTACTGTGTTTTTCAGATGGGATATTAGGATGTGGCAGTAGCACTGGTGCCCATTACCACCATCCGCAAATCTTACCAAAAAGATGAGACTAGAATAAGGTGATGGTAAAAATTGCAAGCTATAAGATATGAGTATTTTTAGAGGCGCTTGGATGGAGCCAGGCTTGTCGTTTGCACTTTCTAGTCAATGTTTTAACTTGCTGACTGCTGGTTATTTATTTATTTAAATATTGTCTTTCAGTTGCTGCTCGACAGTTTGACTGCGCGCTGACCCAGAAAGATTTTTGTACAGCTGGGAAGCATTGGCTTCATTTCGCTCATGAGCATAAAGGGGGCATCCCAACGCATGCTACTGTCTCGGACCCAAGTCACGCTTAGTTTACTGTGGTATTGTTCTTTATTGGATGGATTGTTATGTTATGTGTTATGTTAAAAAAATATTTTTTTAACAACAATATGGACTGTTGTTCTTACAGTCAATCACTTTAGATTTAGTCGATTTAAATCTTATGGTACGTGGTAATTTCAGATTACTAAAATATGACTAAAACTAAATGATCTTATTTGAAACACTGACTAGAATTTATTGTATGGCCAAATAGAGAGGCTGGGGTTTACTGAAAGTATTTTGATCTCTTCTAATTCTTTTTTTTAGTATTAAACATGTTTTCTGTCATAGGTTTTTCATACATTTGAGTAAGTAATGAAAAAGCTAACATTTTGTAGTGGACTAATCCAAGATTTTTGTTAGTCTTTTTTGTAACATTTAATTCCAATTTAGATGATGGCTGAATTAATGTTGTTTCCCTAACATTGATTCAACAAAAAATCAACAAAAAGTGCATGTAGGTTCTGGTTTAGATGATGGTTGAATCAACATTGATGTTGTGTGATATATGGTTGAAAAGCAAACGTTGACCCAACATTTTGTCAACCTTGGGCTTTCTGTATAATTTCTACTTTAGGTTTCAACGTAGATTCAACACTTAAGACGAACGGTATTTCAACATTGATTCACCCATATTTTGCTATCTGGGTTGTTACCAGCTCATGAGGAGAGCGGAGAGATAGCACAATTTCTGCTTCCCACTGTCCTCGTGAGGAAAACAACTCGTAGGTTCTAACCTTATCTCTCCGTAACCTCTTTTTATTAACTTTCAGGATTCCCTGGTTACATGGGTGTTTCCAACCTAAGGGGTGGGGAACTTATGCAAGCCATTGGAAACACTTGGACTTGTTTCTTTATGTGTGTGTATGTGAGTAAAAGATTACTGTGTCCATGCGTCATAATTACACCAAAGCATTACATTGCAAAAACATTCAGTCACATTCACAACCTTCTAAACCTTATCAGACCTTAACAAGTCTGCTATTGATAGATATGAAAGCAGAAGCAATTTCTTCATTGCGAGCATATACAAGAGCGGAAGCAATATTCTTCTTTGCAGGCAAATATCACAGCGTTCTTATATTTAGTTTACAATGCACATATATACTGTAAACTAAATCACTTAAACATATGTCCATTTAGCATACCGTATTTTACGGACTATAAGTCGCGCTTTTTTCCCATAGTTTGGCCAGGGGTGCGACTAATACTCTGGAGAGACTTAAGTGTGAAATTATTAACACATTACTGTCATGGCTTGTTAGTGCTGATGTTTTGTCTCCCTCTGCAGGCGCTTTAGCGTAATTCACTCTGTCCCCATTATTTCCAACTTGACTTCTTATAGGCAGATTTTATCACACCATCTCCAGTTCATAGTTCACGTAGTCTGCTCTCTAGCTGTTATGAAATGTGCTATATAAATAAAATTGTATTGTATTGTATTGTAAAGGGCGGCACGGTGGTCGACTGGTTAGCACGTCCGCCTCACAGTTCAGAGGTCGTGGGTTCGATCCCGGCTCCGGCCTCCCTGTGTGGAGTTTGCATGTTCTCCCCGTGCCTGCGTGGGTTTTCTCCGGGCACTCCGGTTTCCTCCCACATTCCAAAAACATGCATGGTAAGTTGATTGGATACTCTAAATTGCCCCTAGGTGTGATTGTGAGTGCGGTTGTTTGTCTCTGTGTGCCCTGCGATTGGCTGGCAACCAGTTCAGGGTGTCCCCCGCCTACTGCCCAAAGACAGCTGGGATAGGCTCCAGCACGCCCCGCGACCCTTGTGAGGAGAAGCGGTACAGATAATGGATGGATGGATGTATTGTAAAGCGCCTGCAGAGGGGGACAAAACATCAATACAAGTCACCACTAACAAGCCATGACAATTACCTATCATTTCACATGTTACCCACATAAAGAAACATAATATAAATCCTAAAAGCTATTAAAATGCATGAATAATTTAAACGGTTAAAAACTAATGTTTTGTTAAATAAGTAATTAAAATAGTATGATAAAAAGACAATTTGAGCCGTACTAGTTGAGGAAGCCAGCTTATCCAAACAGCTAAACATTCACAAACAACTCCACTGACTCCAGGTGTGCAGCGAAGTTGCCTGTTTATATTGTGAAACTGCACAAGAAACAGAAAATACTATCAATCTATGCATTACATAAACACATATTTTCATAGACATAAACAAGATGATCCAATCATATTCATCTTATTTGTTAAATAAGTTTCAAGTTTCTTTTGTTCCAACAGTGACAATGATCTTCCTATTTTTTGTGAAGTGAAAAACTCTTACCGTGCTGACAGTTTCGGCTGTCACTGCAGCCTTCCTCGAAACTGACACTGCTTCCACGTGACGTGTCCGGAGCAAATTAATACAATACAATACAATACAATTTTATTAATATAACGCATTTGCGGGGGGTTGGAGCGCAGCCTTGATCGGGTCGGGAAGCCTTATTTTTAAAGATTCCCCCGACCTGGTCAGCTGTTTTTAGACACGTCACGTGGAAGCAGGGACAGCTCCGAGGAAGGCAGCAGTGACACCCGAAACTGTAAGCACGGTAAGAATTTTCTCTTCACAAAAAAATAGGAAGATCATTATCATTGCCGAAACAAAAGAAACTTGAAACTCATGAACAAAATGAGCCTATGCTAACGATTAGCAATTGCGATTAGCATTAGCGATACCTATTAGTAGGTTCAGTCAACAACCCACAATCATCCCCACTTCAGCTCGTACATAAATGTTGCATTCTCATTGCACACAATTGTCAAAGTTACTTATAGACGATGGTTGAACAAGAATAAACCATAAACAGGCAGACATGCTAACGATTAGCGATCACGACTAGCATTAGCGATGGCGATTAGTATGTTCAGTCAACAACACACAATCATCCACAATTCAGCTCGTATATAAATGTTGCATGCTCATTGTCTAAGTTACTTACAGACGATGCTTGAACAAGAATGAACCACAAACAGGCAGCTGCCTGCTTATGGATGAGGTATTGCATCATGCAGCCACACATGTAACTAAGCGCACAATTTCCTCCAAAAATGCGATTTATATTCCAGTGTGGCTTATACATGTTTTTTTTCCTCTTTATTGTGTATTTTATGGCTGGTGCGACTTGTACTCCGGAGCGACTTATTGTCCGGAAAATACGGTAATCAGCAAATGTGACTAACTATAATAACTATTGAACTAGTGAATAACTATTTTATAATTATTCCTTCAACATCCAATCTGTGAATGTATGCGCTGATGAAATAGAATCAGAATAAAATGTAAAGTTATGTTGCCATAATTTAAAACTACTTTCCCATTAAAAAATAAATAAAAAAAATGTTGTTTAACTGAGTAGAGAGTCTGTGACAATTACGCACCCCCTTTTTTTACACAATAGTGTATTCCAGGTGATAGCCCTGGAATTGTCATTTAGCAAAGGCAGCAATGATGTATATTTTACTGAATAAAAATCTGATCAAGTCGTGACAAAATATTAATTGTGCCATGCTTTTTTTTTAGTTTTCTTTATTTTACCAGTTTAGGGAACATACTTTTTTTTTTGCCATAATAGAATAAAGTGTAAGTCCGCTGATAGTGTAGTGGTACACACGCCTGAGTTGTGTGCGGGCAGCGTGGGATCGATTCCCGCTCAGTGACAGTGTCTATGTGTGCCCTGCGACTGGCTGGCGACCAGTTCGGGGTGTAATCTGCCTTCGCCCATTGACGGCTGGGATAGGCTCCAGCAACTCCCCGCGACCCTATATAGGATAAGCGGTTTAGAAGATGACATGACATGACAGAATAAAGTGTAATAGTACATCCACTATAGTAAGCGGCAGTGGCACTCATTGTCAGAGTGTGTGCAGGCAGCATAAACAATGTTAATAAAGTTATTGAGCAGAGGTGCAACCATTTTATAGACAAATTATACAATTTATATTCGCGGCAGGGAGTTAGTCGTGCATGAAATATTTTTTTCTTCCTAGGTGGGGGGGGCGTAGAAAATAATTGAGAATAGAGGTGCAACGATTAATCGATTAACTGACAACTAATCAATTCTCAATTAAATTGATAATCATTCTTGACAACCCATTAATTATTTAGATACCTCTCTTAATTTAAAGTTGTCCAAATACTCAGAATTTCACCTTCTCAACAGCAAATATTCTTCAATTTCTGTAGTCCATCATGAAAGCACATTTGTGTTGTATCAAAATAAAACATTTGCATTTACTTTGGAAAATGATCAACATTTTTGCCTATTTTCTAATGTGTTATGGACAAAACTAGTTACTGAATCATAATTAATTCATGTTTGTGCATTTTCTGCAATGTCAATTAAAAGAAAGTCCTGTTTTTCTGTTTTTGTTTTTTTAAATTAAGATAAACATCCAGGGGGATTTCCCCATCTACGGTCCCTTCTCAAGGTTTTTCCCCATGGTTTTTTTTAGTTTTTCCTTGCCCTCCGGGGTGTAAGACCCGGGGATGCTGTTAATATTTGTCTATTGTGGGCATGTGAAGCCCTTTAAGACTTTCTTGTGATTAAGGGCTATATAAATACATTTGACTTGACTTAATAAGGGAATGGAAATTTAATATTTAAAAAAAAAAAAATCAGATTAATTTAATAATTAATGATTAATTTAATAATTATTGATTAATTGACGGCGGCACGGTGGTCGACTGGTTAGCACGTCCGCCTCACAGTTCAGAGGTCGTGGGTTCGATCCCGGCTCCGGCCTCCCTGTGTGGAGTTTGCATGTTCTCCCCGTGCCTGCGTGGGTTTCCTCCGGGTACTCCGGTTTCCTCCCACATTCCAAAAACATGCATGGTAAGTTTATTGGACTCTCTAAATTGCCCCTGAGTGTGATTGTGAGTGCGGATGTTTGTCTCTTTGTGCCCTGCGATTGGCTGGCAACCGATTCAGGGTGTCCCCCGCCTACTGCCCAAAGACAGCTGGGATACTCTTGTGAGGATAAGCGGTATGGATAATGAATGAATGAATGAATGAATGATTAATTGACAAAATAACTGATAGATTAAACAATTACTAAAATAATAATTTGTTGAAGCTCTAACTGAGAAGCACTGTATGTGAGTAAAGTGAATAATATTACATGGTAACAAATATAGGTGACACATCTCTGATTACACAATACAATACAATTGTAGCATGCACGCTATCCTATATGAATGTATCATGTAACAGGTTTACATGCTATGACTTTAGGCCAGATTCAGAAGATTTGGGTTCTACTCTCGGAGTGGATAATAAGAACTGGACACCATGACATTTGAATTGGCACCAAGAATTATTATTTTATAGACAGACAACACTAATCACAGACAACGATAAATGGAAATAAAACAATAAGCATTTCAATTGTAATATTCTTTCTCTCAACTATTTTGAATTGATAATCTAATATTCTAAATTAATAATCTAATATTTTGAATTAATAATGCAATATCTTGAATTAATAATGTATTATTTTTTAATTAATACAGTAATCTAATATTTTGAACTAGATCAATACGTATGCAGTTCCTCAGTCCGACGATTGAGTCCAACAGCTCAACAGTGGGTGTACAGGGGGAAGTCCAAAGTTTGTTAAGGAAATGGCATGAACGAGTGGCTGTGAAAAAAGTTGTATGGGATAACATTTTAATGAAGGGGATCGGCTGGCCAAAATGCAGCCTCCTAAAAGCCCGACCAGAGCAGGGATGATTAAGGATGTTTCAGTTCTGTTCCGGGCAATTTCCAGTTTTCAATCCTGGGCTCACCATCGACCTGGACTGCATAAAAACAGGTCCACAGAATCCTGCGTATACACAATCAAATAACATATTCAAATAACACAAATGCGTTATTCAATTAAATTATTCCAATATTGTACAATATATAAATATAATATTTGTTATATTAAATATAAGAAGGCAATATAAGTGTACAGCAGCCCCAGTAAATAACCGGCTGCCTTAAGTGCATCAGTTGCATTCCAGTTTCAATCACATTTCATATTTAAGAAATATGGCATTCCACATCTCACCAAATTGCAAGACTAAACTGACATTATATATTAGTAGGCGAGGCAAAACTATGTTGGCACACTCACCAATTCTGTTAGTTGAGCATACGCTCCACTTCATTTCTTCACTCACTCGGCAGTCGGCTCCTACAGTTCATGGCAGTTGCTTTGCGGATTAGACCATTCGATGTGATTTTAATCGATAATACACGGCAACCTACCTATACCAAAAATTTCCCCGCATGTGTCACTGTCTTCTCAGAGAGCGGACAATCACTTCCGCATTCAAGCAATCGGATTGAACGCGCTAATCACGTGACCGCATGACAAACACGGAAAAGGTAACCACCGCAAAACTGGAGACGTTTGAGAGAGGACTGGCTGACTCCAAAATAAAGTGCATTACAGTAATCTAGCTGAGATGTAACAAAGGCATGGATGACTTTTTCTAAGTGCTGATGGGAAAGGAGGGGCTTTACCTAAGCCAGCTGTCTAAGATGAAAGAAGCCGATCTTTACAACAGTGCTGATTTGCTGGTCCAATTTAAGATCACTGTCCATTTTAAAACCCTGTTGTTGTTGTTAAGACTATTGGCTTGTTGGATTTGTTGGTTGCTATAGGGTCACCAGGGCGCAAGCCCAATTATCATTTCACAAAAATAACTCACTGCATGTTTGTTTTATCTTTCAAGAAGGCATCCATTATGTAAATAATAATTATAATAAAGACTCACACAAATCGATTGAATTTTCTCGTCAGTTTTCTTTACCATCTCTGAAGTTCAGGAATCATACAATAAGGAGATCTGGGCAGCTTTTCCATCCTCGCGAATGCTCTCACCCAAGACGGGCGAGTGCAGAAAAGGGGCGCAGTCTAACATGCAGCCCTCACATTTATACTGTCTTCAAAATCCAAACATAATGTGGGTTGGTCTCCTCCCTGGCTGGCCATGCCTATGGGGCTGATCTTCACCAGCTGGTCACGTGCTCAGATCAGGGCAAGCTGACTTTGAACTGATTGATGCGATGTGTGATTCCCAATTTGGTTTTTGGTTAACCTGTTGGCTAATATAAAGCCATTCTTATAGATTCAGATCCTTCAGACCCTCTTTCGGCCTCAAATACTGAGGCCGACATAATTTAGAATTTAGTAATTTGTAAAAAAGAGCTCCTCCCTCTTTTGACCCCACAAAAGTGGGGTCGCCATAAATTTAGACCCATGTAGTGTGCCAGAAAAATCAGAATGGAGCTGTGAAGATAGCCCCTGTGACTATGTGTGACCAGTAATGAAATCCACCAATAAGTTTGCCACAGAAGGCCAAGCAAGAGAAAGGTCACAGCAAGATAACGGCCCGGCTCAAGTCACCTATTTAAACATATACGCCAAAGAGGCCTAGTCCAGCAACCCCATCTGAGTGACCTTATGGATCACTCAGCTAAAACTTGAGCTTTTCTGAAAAATGTTCGTCCCTGTTTTGAACTGGCCTAAAGGTCAGTTCGTCCCACCCCCATGTTTGTGTATCTTGACCTATATGTAGGTGTGTGTGATCACCTACTACTACTCGACAATGTTCCAGGGTCCGCCCCCCCTCGGACCTTCCCTGTTAATTGCCACTGAGCTTCAGGGAACACACTGCAGCATGTGGAAAATTTCTAAACAATACAACCAAAATATGTGACCTGTAATGGACTGGGTGCGTGTTATTTATTGGTGTACCCGATGTGAGCAATGACGGATATGAGCACATGAGCAAGCAAAATCAACCTATATGTTAATCAGTTATCGTGGACCCTAAACTCGACGATGTCGTTCTCCTTGTTGGAGTCCTCCTGCCTTGGAACCTCCGGGACAGGCATGACGATATGCCCCTCCGACTGGGCAGGTGGCAGGTAGGGCAGGTGCCCTTCCCCAAGACTGCCCACCGCACGATTGGTACTCCTGACGACCAGAGCCCTAATGCAAGGAATACACCAGCATCCACAAAATACAAACATGCCTAGCACTACTCCTATGGACATATTAAAATATGTGATAAGGTGATTATTTATGGTAATAATGAAGATTAACAAGTAGTCCTTTCCTATTATTAAACCTCACCATTGTAATGAGCAGACTAATAAACTTAATTCCGAACCGTCCAAATAATCTACAAAATTAGAAATCATTTATTACCGGATTAATTTCCTAATTGTGTGTAAATGTCCTATTGTTGCATTATAGCAAGACATGTCCAGCAGCTGTTTAGAATTATTGTTATAATTGTTGTAAATGTTATTCTACACCATTCATCTATATTATTGTGTGAATGCGAAGGCCTTCACACATATGTTATTCCTATACTTTATTATTGTGTGAAGGCGAAGGCCTGCACACATATGTTATTCCTATTCTTGGTGTGAAGGTGAAGGCCTTCACACATATGGTTTTCCTGTTCTTTATTATTATTGGGTGATGGCGAAGGCCTTCACACATATGTTATTCAGATTATTATTATTATTCCGCCTTATTCCTCCCACTTTTTTGGCGTGCATCTCGTTCCACATTTTTCATTCAAGTTTCACAAAATTCAGAATATTCATGCCTTCTTGGGTAGTATTTTTTTCTTGTTTCACAAATTTTTCACAATTTCACGTTTTTCACCCCCAAAAAACCCATTCATTTCCAATGGCACATTCAACGTTTCACATGTAAACCATTCCAATTTCAAATTCACAAGATTCAACTCATTCAACTTACATTGATAAAGCTTTTCAACACACCAACAATTCCTACTTCCCAAAAATTAAACTTATTCACCCTAAGAAAACCCACAAAAATTCAACTATTCACCATTCATTTCCATTGACACATTCAACTTCTAACATTTAAACCAATCCAATTTCAAATTCACAACATTCAAGTCATTCAACTCACATTGGTCAACTTTTCAACACACCCAAAATTCCTACTTTCCACATATTCAACTTATTCACCCGTAAAAAAACCACAAAATTCCAGCATTCATTCTTATTGCCATATTCAACAATTCACATTTACATCATTCCAATTTGAACTTCACAACATTCATCTCATTCAACTCATAATGGTAAAGCTTTTCAACACACCCCAAATTCCTATTTCGCACATATTCAACTCACTCACCATTAAAAAATTCCACAAAAATTTGACTATTCACCATTCATTTACATTGGCACATTCAACTTTTCACATTTACACCATTCAAATTTCCACAAATTCAAGTCATTCAACTCATTCAGCTCACATTCAAGTTTTCAACACACCAGAATTCCTACTTCCCACACTTTCAACTCATTCACCCTTAAAAACCCACAAACATTCCACTATTAACCATTAATTTCCATTGAAACATTCAACTTTTCACATTTACACCTTCCCAATTTCTACAAATTCAAGTCATTTAACTCATTCAACTCACATTCTGTTTTTCAACACCCCCAAAATTCATACTTCCCACACATTCAATTCATTCACCCTTAAAAAAGCCACACAATTCCACCATTCATTTGCAGTGGACCGGTGGTATTGCACCTTGGTCTACCCAGTGCTGCCGCCATATTGGGAAGGGACATTAGCCAGACTGGGGATACTCACCCCGAGGTCTCCCCAGTGCGGCAGCCATCTTGGACAGGGACAGTAGCCAGACTGGGGATACTCACCCCGATGTCTCCCCAGTGCGGCAGCCATCTTGGGCAGTGACCCCTAGTGACCCAGACGTGACCCAAATGACCCTAAAATGAACCGGAAGTGACCAAAATGACCCGGAAATGAACTGGAAGTAACCCAAATGACGTGGAAATGGACCGGAAGTGAGCCAAATTACCTGGAAATGAACCGGAAGTTACCCAAGTCACCCACGTGACCCGGAAGTTACCCCAAATGACCCAGAAGTGACCACGAAGTGACTCCCAAGTACCCGTCACATTCAGTAATGGCATAATCAACATTTACACCATTCCAATTTCAAATTGACAACTTTCAGCTTATTCAACTCACATTCTCACATTGGGGGTGACATGGGTCAGTGGTCGTTTCCCAACCAGAGGTTGTGGGTTCGATCCCCAGCCATTCCATCCTTGTTTGCCTTCTTTTTTCCTGACTTCCTTCTTTTATTTTTTCCTTACTTGCTCTTCTTTTTCTTCCCTTCTGATTTGTTTATGTCCTCCTCATTCCAGACTATTCTATATCATTCGAGGTCATTCAACTTCATTTAATTACATTCAGTATCATTTCAACGCATTCAAAAGTTTTTCATAGAGGTCATTCAAATTCATTCAGTATCATTCAACTTAATTCAATATCATTCAACTTCATTCATCTACATTAAACTTCATTCAACTTCATTCCAACGCATTCTTTAGTTTTCATTCAGCTTCCTTGGCCGTCACACGCAGTTTCTCCAGAAATTGCATTCTCTAGTTGTGTAAAGGATGCCTTCACACAACTAGAGAATGCAATTTCTCAAAAATTCAACTTATTGAAAACCCACAATAATTCAACTATTCTACTATTCACCATTCATTTCCTTTGACACATTCAAATTTAAACATTTACACCAATTCAATTTCAAATTCACAACATTCATGTCATTCAACTCACATTGATAAACTTTTCAACACACCCAAAATTCCTACTTCCCACACATTCAACTTATTCACCCGTAAAAAAGCCACAAAATTCCACCATTCATTCCCATTGCCATATTCAACTATTCAAATTTACATAATTCCAATTTGAAATTCACAACATTCATCTCATTCAACTCATATTGGTCATGCTTTTCAACACACCCCAAATTCTTATTTCCCACACATTCAACTCATTCACCCTTAAAAACCCCCACAAAAATCCAACTATTCACCATTCATTTACATATGCACATTAAACTTTTCAGATTTACACCTTCCCAAATTCCACAAATTCAAGTCATTCAACTCATTCAGCTCACATTCAGCTTTTCAACACCCCAAAAATTCCTACTTCCCACACATTCAACTCATTCACCCTTAAAAACCCACAAAAATTCAACTATTCACTATTAATTTCCATTGGAACGTTCAACTTTTCACATTTACACCTTCTCAATTTCCACAAATTCAAGTCATTCAATCATTCAACTCACATTCAGCTTTTCAACACCCCCAAAATTCCTACTTCCCGTACATTCAACTCATTCAACTTCATTCCAACGCATTCTTTAGTTAAAAAACGCTTAAAAAAGCCACACAATTCCCCCATCATTTCCAGTGGACAAGTGTTATTGCCCGTTGGTCTCCCCAGTGCGGCGGCCATCTTGGGCAGGGACATTAGGTAGACTGGGGACACTCACCCCAAGGTCTCACCATTGCGGCGGCCATCTTGGGCAGTGACCCTTAGTGACCCAGAAGTGTCCCAAATGACCCTAAAATGAACCAGAAGTGACCCAAATGATTCAACACACATTGGTTAAGCTTTTCAACACACTCGTAATTAATACTTCCCAAAAATTCAAATTATTCAACCTTGAAAAAAAATCATTCCCATTTGCACATTCAACATTTAAATTTTACATTCTTCAAGTTAAGTCCCTGATGATGTAGTGGTACACACACTGAATTGTGAGTGGGCAGCGCTGGTTCGATATCTGCTCATTCCAATATTTTTCATAGAGTTCATTCAACTTCATTCAACTTTATTCAATATCATTCAAATTTATTCAGTATCATTCAACTTTATTCAACTTCATTCAACTTTATTCTACTTCATTCCACTTTATTCAACTTCATTCAACTTTATTCAGTATCATTCAACTTTATTCAACTTCATTCCAATGCATTCGGCAATTTCTTTTCAGCTTCCTTTGCCTTCACATGCAATTTCTCCAGAAATTGCATTCTCTAGTTGTGTGAAGGCAAAGGCCTTCACACATATGTTATTCCTATACTTTATTATTATTAATCCCACTCCCACTCCCACTTTTCCGCAGTGTGGCGGCCATCTTGGGCAGGGACATTAGGTAGACTGGGGATACTCCCCAAGGTCTCCCCAGTGCGGCGGCCATCTTGGGCAGGGACATTAGCTTGACTGGGGATACTCACCCCGAGGTCTTCCAAGTGCGGCGGCCATTTCGGACAGGCGGCCATCTTGGGCAGGGACATTACCTAGACTGGGGATACTCACCCCGAGGTCTCCCCAGTGCGGCGGCCATCTTGGGCTGGGACATTAGCTAGACTGGGGACATTCACCCCAAGGTCTCGCCAGTGCGGCGGCCATCTTGGACAGGAATATTAGCTAGATTGGGGATACTCACCCAGAGGTCTTACCAGTGCGGTGGCCATCTTGGGCAGGGACATTAGGTAGACTGGGGATACTAGATTGGGGATACTCACCCAGAGGTCTCCCCAATGCAGCAGCCATCTTGGGGGAGGACCCAAAATCAACAGGAAGTGACCCAAATGACCCGGAAATGGACCGGAAGTGACCCAAATGACCCGGAAATGAACCAGAAGTGACCCAAATGACTCAGAAGTGACCCAAATAACTCGGAAATGAACCGGAAGTTACCCTAACGACCAGAAAATGAACTGGAAGTGACCCAAATGACCCAAAAATGAACTGGAAGTGACCCAAATGACCCAAAAATGAACTGGAAGTGACCCAAATGACCGAATGTACAAATTGACAGACATGATGGTGTATCTCTTCCATGCTTAGTTCTGTAGTTTCGCTGAGTCTGCCTCTCCTATTTTGTTTCAATAAACCATGAGACACATTGCGCCTTCTCTTGAGGGGGAGCCATTTTGTAGGGGTTCATTCAACATCACCTCTTTGACAAACAGGATCCCTGAAACACACAAATGCAGTGTGAGAAAAAACTTTAATAAACACCGAATACAATAGAACAAATATGAATAAAGTATCTAATCAATTGCATTTTTAATATTTTTTTTAAATGGTAAAGAGACTTTATGGACACCATGTATATAGAACATGGAGAAAGAATGTATCAATTAAAACCTATCCCAAAATAGTTTTAATCTCCCAAAACAGATACTCACCATACCAAAACATTCAATCTTTTAACAGCAAAAACAGAAAACAGCTTGTCTTAAAACTTATTTTAAATACTGCCAAAAACTTACACTTTTCCCAGGTTTGTAGCCACAGAGGGCCAAGGGGTGGCCAACCCCCCTGACCACCTAGTGGAAAATTTGGTACCTGTAATTTTCCTGCCACTTTCACATGGATGCAGTAGTCTACGCTTTGACCTCTTGATCCTGTATGAAAAAGGTTTTTAAAAGTTTCACCTTAAAATTACGTTTTAACTGAATTACATGTGGATCACCTGTGCTTCAAACCCTCCATATACAAACACATAAAATATATGTCGTTTATACATCTTATATATCTTATCCATCTTAAGGATAATTCTACTCGTTTTGTTTAAGGAAGATATGATCCCTGCCATGTATAACACATATACTGTAGGCTTTTTCATATGGGATACCCTGCCACACTTTTAATATTAACTGCATATTTAAATAACACATTTACAAATGGTCTGAATGCAAACACTAAAATAATCTCTTTAAAGTCAAGAAAATTCAATTCTCACAGTCAATGTCAATAAAATAATAATTTCACATTATAGAAACCAAACAACAATGTCAGATCAGTCATTGTTCATCATACCATCCACAGCCATGGTTTCATGAGATAAAATGCACACATATAAAGAGGCACATATGGCCACTCCTCAATGAGGTGTTGTTCAACTTTGGCCACCCCAGTGAAAAAATTTCTAGTTACGCCTCTGCTTTCTCCACCCATGGTCAAATAAAGAAAACAGTGTGGTTAACAATGTGGTTTATTTAATTCAGAGCGTTCAATAACAACAAATCCATAATTTCCTAACATCCATAAGTAATATTAACGTTGAATTGAGAGAAGAAAATAAATATGAAATAATAATAATAATTGGCCTCCAAAAAATGTGTTCATCATCATTCTTATTCCCACCCTCCAGTGTCTAAATTCGACTCAAGCGCAATTAATAAGTCTACAATAGCTTCTAATTAGGGCTGCCAAAATTTCAAATGTCAAAAAGCATTAATTACAGAGATTAATCAAAATTTTATAACACATGAAAATTAACTCGGTTAACTCAGTTTTATTTACTTACTGGCTGATTCCCTTTGCTCACTTTGCAGCCCAACTTAGAGCAGAGGTCACTGTCACCAAGACGGGCTTTTACGTAGTTTTACTTTAAACACTTACTCTATGGTTCATTATAGAAATCCAAAATAATTTCTGACTTTGCAAAGCCAAATTCAAATACCATATTACTTGTACATCTTTGGTGCACTGTTCAACAGTTGTATTTTACAGGAAAATAATAATATTCGGGGCTCAAAGAAGGCTATTAGAATAGCCTTTGAATCAAACTCTACTTTTCATTTTTTCGTATTAATTCCAACGTTTTACTCAAGTACATATCGTTTCCAAGCCTCGCAAAAAGTTGTAGTTGAAAAATATGATTATTATCAATTAGCTATAGAAATTTTGCAATGATTTTTTTTTTTTTGACCATACTGTTTCTACATCTTAAATGTTTCCCATATGTGTCTTTCAGAAAAGCTCATGGCCTAAATTCAAGCCAAGGAACATAGTTCCACAGACTCCATGTAGTTCCAACTCCATAAAAACACAATTATACATAATTAATTCATTTGTCAAATCCAATAAAAAAAACATTCTGCTTCCTCTTCACGAAGCAAAAAATTAAAATTGTTTTCTTAAAATCGTTTATTCAGTCCATTCCTTATTAGGTTAATAATACCATATCCAGGGCAACAAAAATATTTATACCATCAACAAAGATCATTAACTTCAGAATTTGTGATACTTTATATCATATTAAAAGACAAATACCTTGGGCCTGAAAAACTGAGCCTTAAGGGGAAATCCACAAACCTCTATCATTTAATGTCGGCAATTGCAAATATAGTAATCTAATACAATACAATATAATACAAATGTGAGTCACTGATAGTGTAGTGGTACACACGCCTGAGTTGTGTGTGGGCAGCGTGGGATCGATTCCCGCTCAGTGACGGTGTCTGTGTGTGCCCTGCGACTGGCTGGCGACCAGTTCGGGGTGTAGTCTGCCTTCGCCTGTTGACGGCTGGGATAAGCTCCAGCACCTCCAGTGACCCTGTATAGGATAAGTGGTTTGGAAGATGACACATGACAATACAAATGTCTGGGCAACCAACATTGTGAGAAACCCCTCATGCAACATTTCCTGCACCTTTGTAATTCCATGTTTAACCATATCAAATGCTTCTGGTCCGCAATAATAATAATAAACAAATATTAACAACAACAGAAAAGTGTACCTCAATTTTGCAGAAATTCACTCATTAAAGCAGGGGGCTAAGAATGTATCCCCTGCGAAAAGTGAGGAACACTTCCTCCTCTTATACCTCCCTGCTGCTATTCTCACTATGAGATCTTCAACTATTACCGTTACCGATCCATCGGTAATCTATTGGAATCAGTGTCACTTGTAGCAATAATCTGAGTTTGGTGGCTTCTAATCCCACCATTGGCTAATTCCATAATCCTCCAATCCCCCCACAAAAGAGATATTTTTTCTTTTTTGTACACAGGGTATCAACATTCCCTCGTGATCGGTTGTAATACTGCGTTTCATTTCGCCTAAATCCAAAACTAACAGTAACACCACAAACTAAATAAAACAAAACATGTTCATTATCCCAACAAAATAAAAACAGCATTGCTTTCAGAATGACAATTTAACTGAGGCTACATCTTACATTTGTAAATTTAACTATATTTCCAGTAAATAAATCCTTTGTGTCTGTCCATCAATAAATAGGAGAATAGCATTATTATTATTATTATTATTATTATTATTATTATTATTATTATTATTATTATTATGAGCTCTCCGGGGCCATTAATTCATTATGTAATCTGAGGACCTGGAGGAAACTTCCACGCAGGCATGTGGAGAACATGCAATGTAGTCAACATCTGTAGCAGTGATGGGATTTGTAAAGCACAAAAATGTGTGACTGGTCTCCAGCTGAATCTATTTTAGAGTGGCAAAGGCTTGACAAGTTTATTTATTGTGGTCTGCGACTACACAGATAAGCAATATTAAAGTAACATCCTCCAATACACATCCATTAATTCACAGCACGCCTGACAAGTTTATTTATTGTGGTCTGCGACTACACAGATAAGCAATATTAAAGTAACATCCTCCAATACACATCCATTAATTCACAGCACGCCTAGACTTCTCAATACACTGTATCTAAGTGTATCTAAGTATATGCAGTAGTGTACAGTAATCACCGAACAGGATTCAGGAACATTATAAATGATTCAACTCATCTTTTGGTATTCATACATAAAAACAAACGTGACGGAATATAGTCAGAATTATGGAGTCTGCTGGCACTCCAACAGCTAGTTAAAAATAAACAAACACCCCCGTCTCTGTCATTCCACGCTGGACTCGAGGTGCGTTCAAAGCCCACTCACCATGAAGGACATCTCAAAAACTGCACAGATATTCAGTGAAATTATCAAATGCCAACAACTACTACATAATAAAACAATGTGGACTTTCTAACAGACTAGATGATGTGTTGAAGCTGGACAGTTGTTTATTGGGGTTTAAGAAAATTGTGCAATGGAAAATAGTTCATGATTACTGTAGTGCCACTGACAAATGTAGAACATTTATCAATAATGTGGATACATACAATACAATTTTATTTATATAGCGCATTTGCAAATTATTTATTTCTTTTGTTCTATTAAATTTGAATTGATTTCTGGGACATGTAGGATAAGCAATACTAAACCTGGCGCTTCAACCTACTTTTTGTCAATTGGTGTTCACAATAGTTTTTGGATATACATTTTCCTCTACTATGTATACAACTGAAAGATTAAAATACTCCTACAATATTGAATAAATCTCCATCACGCTTATATTTAAACTTTAAATATCAGGTAAACACATTCCAAGACAGTACAATACAATATACTTGAACAACACACTTTCCCCTCGCGTTCGCAACGGTTTAATTAATACAATAGGATGCCATTGCCCAAATATTCACACCTGTTCCCTGCGCTCCCTAATGCAGCACATTAAATAACTCTCTTCTAGCACAACCAAGCTCCTGCGATTACACTTTATTACCAGCTCGTATCAAATATTCACATTTGCTACTCCTTTATCATGCCATTTCTGCTTCGCATACAATATTTTGAATATTTACTTTTTTAAATTTATTCTTTTTAATAAGCCAATATTTATCTTCCTCATAATCTTATGGCCACCGAAGTTTCAAATTATAGTGTCCAAACTTGCTTGTACACACATCAGGGGGAAAGAGAAAGAGAGAGAGAGTTTTTGTGTTGGGATAAGCCAAAAGAAAAAACAATAAAATAATACAACCGAGAAATGCTTTTAATCATTTGAGTGGATATTTACATGAATTTTTCTATCGAAATAATGAATACTTCAAATTGAGCAGGTTTTATCAGGAGATTTGAATGGTCCTTCCCAGGTCACACATCAAGAATGACACTCTGACCCGAGCAAGTCTCATGGATTGCTTTTGGGAACATAAACTCCTTTATTGACCTTATTCATGCCAATGGAACCCTGAAAATGTAACTTCATGCAACACAATATGAAGAGTCAACTTAACAATAACATACCGAAAGTGAGCGGCAAGAAAAGAAAACAAAAGTTGTAGACCAAACAAACCCTTCTCATCAGCTGAAGGGGAACAGGGAGACACAGTGAAATGGCGACTGGGTGGCGGTCAGGAAAAGAGACAAACTGGGGTTTGCGAGACGGTTGGTTTGGAGAGAAACAAACATAGGGACGGATCAGTGCCTCTGTGGTTTTTTTTCATCGGGCATTGTCTGCCACCATTTTAAGATGGTACGCCATTTTGTGATCACTTAACTATGTCTCCGCACAAATTTCACTACCTCATATCAATGTTTGCATAAGTGTAATGTGTGCTTCCCTTCACTATTTTTGGCATCCTTTTACAATTCTTCCAGTTTCTCCACTCCTCCAAGGCAGTGGTCCATCCAATCACACCCACAAAATAGTAATGGAGCCATGCCTGCTTATACAATCTCCGTTTTAAACTCTGCTAGATTTTAACGGAATTTGTTTTTAACCCTCTGTACTGTAACACTTTGAGATGTCCCCCATGATAAATGAAACACATTATTATAATTACCTAACAATCCCTCTGTCATACAGCAAGGTCACTCCCCCTCCTTTTATTCCGGTTCTCCTTTTTTCACAGCTCTGTCCCATACACAGGCTCGTAACATCACCGCAATGTAGACCAAACATGTCAAGACGTCCATTCCACGTCTTCCCACCTCAATCCGACACTCAAAAATTCAGAATTAAGAAAAAGCGCTTCGTCAACATGCTACTTGATCCTAATTGTATTCTCTTATCACACAATCCACAGAAAAGTCAGCAAAAATCAAACACTCATACGAGGCAAACATAAACAAACAACGATCAAATAAAACACCATCAAATAACATTCAGAAGGCATGCGCAGTCCGAACGTAAACAGCAACTCAAAATAGACAAATGCAGGATCACAATTATTGACAAAGGCAGATAATGTTAAATCCACTTGATTAATTATTGATTATAACTGGCAATCCCCAATTGCCCTATCTCGTGAACTCTGTATATACGTCACAAGCCATAGTTATTGGAGTCGCTCCCGCAACACGCTGCTAATCAGCTGTGCGTTCCTCAGAGGCCATCAGCGGCTCTCTGGTGCCCTCAGAACTGGGCTCCCTGTCCCTCATGGTGGCTACCGCTGGCAAAGCGGTCATACCTTCACTTCCACTAAACTACGTTAAACAAACTGTACAGCAACCACACCAAAAAGAGCAAACAGGACAACTGCACGCTTAAAGCATTTTATACAATGCTGCTTAAGTAAATTATGTAAATAACAACAAACTAGCAACAAAAATATCAACCACTATACAGTAATAAATTACTGAATTTCAGAGCATTTATCTAACATTATTTTAGGCCACGCTCCTCAACTCCACAATATCACAAAATCTGAATTATGAGATTTTGAAAAAACAGGTTCTCCCTTAACTTATTTAATTTACTTTTGCCGGCTCGCTGTAATATTGTAGGAGCTCAGAGCAGCCAATGGACCCACCTTGAGAGATCACGTCAAGGTCACCAATTTGTTGGAGTTGTTGGTTGCTATAGGGTCAGCAAGCCCAATTATCAATTCATAAAAACAATTCACTGCATTTTATCTTTGTTTGTTTTATCTTTCAAGAAGGCAACCAATATGTAAATAATAATTATAATAAAGACTCACACAAATCGATTGAATTTCCTCATCAGTTTTCTTTACCATCTCTGAAGTTCAGGAATCATACAATAAGCAGATCTGGGCAGCTTTCCCATCTTCACGAAGGCTCTCACCTGAGACAGGCGAGGGCAGATAAGGGGTGCCGTCTAACATGCGGCCCTCACATCTATACTGTCTTCAAAATCAAAACATAATGTCGGTTGATCTCTTCTCTGGCTGGCCCTGCCTATGGGGCTGATCTTCACCAGCTGGTCTCGTGCTCAGATCAGGGCACGCTGACTTTTCACGCTGACGTAATTCCCAATTTGGTTTTTGGTTAACCTGTTGGCTAATATAAAGCCATTCTTATAGATTCAGATCCTCCAGGCTATAGATATGAAGCCAGGGGGCACAGGTCAACAAGGTGGGATGTAGAAGAGCCACTGGACCGAACACCATAACTTATGTTTTCTTTTCGTTGAAATTTAGAAAATTCAGTGACATCCAGGCTTTGATGTCCTCTAGGCAGGACAAAATTGTTCTTATGGAGAAAGTGTCACTTTTGCTCAGCGGGACATAGATTTGACATTCATCCGCATCGCAGTAGAAGAAAATACCATGTTCCCGAAGGATGGAACCCAGGGTCAGCAAATACAAAGAGAACAACAATGGCCCCAAAATAGAACCCTGTGGAACACCATACGATAGAGGGGCAGAGCGAGACTCAGCGGAACCTAGGCTAATAGAAAAAGTCCTGCCAGTAGGGTCCAAACCATTCGAGAGCGCATCCACTAATGCCCACTTGGTGTTGCAAGCGAGTCAAAAGAATATTGTGGTCTACCGTATCGCAAGCTGCAGTCAAGTCCAACAAAACGAGACATACGTGGTCTCCAGTGTCATTTGCCAGGAGGATGTCATAAAAACACGTAACAGGGCTGACTGTGCTATGCATCTTCTTGAAGCCTGACTGGAAAACCTCCATAACATTTTGTTAATCCAAGAAAGATCTTAACTGTGAGTGTTTTTTCCAGAATTTTAGAAATAAAAGGCAGCTTGGAAATGGGTCAAAAATTGGATAGCACAGCTTGATCAAGGCCAGATTTTTTAAGCAGGGGTTGCCCTACAGCATGTTTAAAATGTTGGGGGACTACACCAGAAGACAGGGTGCTGTTGATAATGGCCAAAACCGATTTACCGATGTTAGGGAGAATCTCCTTAAAGAAGTGTGGAGGAACTGAGTCATAAGGGAAGCCAGAGGGCTTATTATGGCAAACATACTCCAAAAATGTCAAGGCCCAAAGGACTCGAACACTGCTGAACAAGGAATGTGGACATGGGGTCAAATGTGGTGTTGGAAACAAAATCCTTGCTGTTGCAAACTTGTCAACAAAAAAATGCAAGAATCTATCGCACGTTTCAGGGGAGTCCGTGCAAATTGGTTGACGGTGCTTCAGTTCAGAGTCAATTGTTTTAAATAGAGCATGTGGATTTTGTCGATTTGCCTGAATCAGACGTGACAAGTGGTCTCTCTTGGACTCCTTCGCCTTTCTCTGGTAACGATGCCAGCAGTCCTTTAGCATTTGATAAGAGACCTGCAGCTCTTTTCCACCTGCGTTTAGCTCTGCCGCATTCCTGTTTAGCTGCACGAGTGCTCTCATTAAACCATGGCTCCGGTCTAATTTTTTGCTGCACATTTTTTAACGGAGTCCTATTTTTTCACGCAGAATGAATAAAAAACAAGTGTGTTTGAAGAAGGAACACGAAGCCGATCAAAGGCATCAGAAAACTGACTAGCAGTGAGGGGGTTAAAAACCCGGCCCCTGCGCTCGCTAGCATTAGCTTTGACAGCACTGGAAAACATTCCATCAAAGAGCACAGTCATATGGTCAGAAAGCACATTGTCCAAAACTTTCAAATTTGAGACCGATAGACCAAAAGTAAGGACAAGGTCTAAAGTATGTCCTTGCTTGTGAGTGGAGCCAGATACACACTGCACTAAATTGAAAGAGTCAGTGAGTCTTAAGAAGTCCTTTGCCTGTGGTTTTTAGGAGACCACACGTGAATATTAAAGTCTCCCATGAACAGGATTGGATCATATAGCAGCATGATCTCGGCAAGAAGATTTGAAAAGTCGTTCAGAAACTCCTTGTTGTATTTGGGGGCACGATAGAGGGGCGGCACTGGCAACTTCAAAGAAAGTGCCCATAGGCTGCTGTGGCGAATATACACAGTTTACATTTAAATTTGTTTTTAAAAACAGTCGCCGGTCCTCCACCACGGCCTGAAGTTCTCAGAGCGTCCAAGTAAGAACATGCAGGCAGTAAAAGTTCAAGCGTCGCACTGCACTCACCGGCGACAGTCCAAGTCTCGGTTAGGCAGAGGAAATCCAAGTCATTGGAAAGAAATAGTTCCCTCAGGATAAATTATTTGTTCGTCAACACTACCCTTCTAGGAGCAGCAGCAGCAGGTGCGCGTGTCACCTAGGATTCGCGGGCCCTGGGAAGCTCCTAGAGAAGTTGGTGGTTCACACCGCATCCGAGGGCGCGTGGTAGGCGGCGGCACAGCCGAAACTCCTTGGTGCAGCCAACGACAGGTATCAAGCAGGAGCCAGCAACTTGATCCTGAGCAAGCCGCAGTACATCCGTGTGTCCGGGAGCGAGCAGGAGAAGAAGCGTGCGCCAGCTCCCTTTTCAGCCTCGCCAGAGGGCCACCACGTTAGCTTCAACGGTTTTAGGGTATTTTGATGATGCTGAATCTGAAAATGGCTCGAGATTTTGAGATATTCCATATTATTGTTTTTCAAAAAAGTGTTTGTAATACTCGTTATAATACTGTTATTCACTTAATGCTACAACTTGAGCAGACTACTGTTTTTTCAAACATGTCCATACAGTATTTTTTCATAATTGATGCGATGTTATGAAAGACGGCACTCATTATGGCAGAGAGCCTTGATTTACAAATCATGTTTCAAGTGAAAATCAAGCAAAAATGCTGAATATTTATAGTTAATAATTATTAATGTCATAATAATTAATGAATAATAATTAGTGAATAATTAATAATAGATTTCATGTCATGTCATCTTCCAAACCGCTTATCCTATATAGGGTCGCGGGGAGTTGCTGGAGCCTATCCCAGTTGTCAATGGGCGAAGGCAGACTACACCCCGAACTGGTCGCCAGCCAGTCGCAGGGCATAATAATAGATTTTTTTCTTTTAAAAAAATCCAACACAACACGTCTGTCTGTACTGGGGCTGAACGATTTTAAGAAAAAACAGATATTGCGATTTCGATTCGATTTGTGATTTTCTTGAAATCATGCTTCAGTTCAATAGTTGCAATGTACAGTAACATTTACAAACATGACACAAAATGCCATTATACCATTAATTATTAAAGACATGAAAAGCTATTAGTCTAATACTGCAAGAACACCAAGGTGATTTTGTGAGGGTAGCAGTCCTTTTTCAAGTTTTTAAAAATGGTTCAAGTAAGGCAAGACGTACTGTACTACTTGCCGTCAAGTATAAATATCCATTAATGTGTAACTGTGGATTTGAAAATATATTTTTTAAGCCAAAAATGTTTTACATTTTGTACTAATGTACATGTAAATGTAACATTTATGTCAATATTTTTACAGTAATGGTGAGTGTAAAAATCATAATGAGAATATTTGTAATTGGGTTATTTAAATGTGAAAAGATAAATATTTCCTGTTCAAAGGGTCAGAAAAAAATCACATTCATCCTTCTCTGCTTCTGTTCATTCAAACTTTGCATTTTCATGTAAACATGTCTGATCTTTCTTTTATGTAATGAAATCGATTTAACAAATAAAAAACATTGTCCCTTAGCAAAGCTAAAATGATTAAAAATTATAATTTTGAGACGTTTTATTGTGTAGATCTCAAAACTCTAACCCTTGTCTGGTGCAAAATAATGCAAATAACAATTAGATTATAAATACAGTGATCCCTCGCTACTTCGCGGTTCAACTTCCGCGCCCTCGATGCATCGCAGATTTTTCAGAAGCATGAATAAAAAATTAAAAAATTAAACAACACAGCCATATCGGGAGCTATATTGCAGAAAGACGCATTATTTCAAACATATGAGTTGACTCTGAGGCTTTGTACATACCCGCAGGCATTCATAAAAGGTGGTGACTGGTTCCCAGCGCGAGATCGACCAAAGTGGATTTACTTTTTCCACACACTTTACTGTACGTGAGCTGACTGGGTGCACATCATCACAGCCTCTAGCTTAGTCTCGTCCACTATTCAAATGTGTCGTTGAATTAGTCAGACTCAAGCCGGATACTTTCTTCTCCATATTTGTAATGATGTGTTTGCTCTAATAAAGTTTTGTAAAAATCAAATAGTACAGTACAACAGCTTTGTTTATAAGTCGTGAGCGCAGCGCAGCACGCTCCCAGCTGGCCAGCGGCACGGATGATTTAGACATCGCCAAATAATGTATGAAAGTGTTTGTTAATTTTGTCTTTGGTTGTCTTAAAACAGCGCACCTTAAATACAATCCCTCTTTTCATTTCGTCCAAAGGACTTTATTGATGTTATTTTGCAAAGATAAAGTTAATGCATGGTTCCGGATCCGGAGGAGAAGAAGAAAAATCAGGTGAAGAAGAAGGAGGGAAGAAGAAGAAGAAGCGGACGTTTTACTTTCACTTTTCACGACGGCGACAAGAGTTTTAAAGTGTAGGATTGGATAAATTACACTATGGCATTCTAGTTAAGGTAAGTCAATTTTATGATAAAAATTAAAACGTTAACGTAGTTTTTAGCGAACGTTCCGTCGTGATCGTCAGCTGCCGCGGTCGGTCAAAGCTAAATTCTTATTAGAGCCTGCAGCTTGGGATTTATATTCTGCATTTTGCATTTTTATAGTTAAATTGATTGTTTAACAAGTATTTAGAAGTGTGGGAATCGTGTCGGCATAACAGAGGCGCAAATCCCCCAAAAATAAAACTACAATAAATATCAAATAAAATAATAATCATAATCATAATCATAAGTCCGACTCTACTTTGCGGGTTTCACTTATCGCGGCGGGTTCTGTCCCCCCATTAACCGCGATGAATGAGGGATCACTGTATTAAAAATATTTGTTTGACATAGTTCGTCATGGCTAACATCAGCCGTAAGACTGTTCCGTTGTTTGGGTGTCTGCTAAATTGCTAATGTAGCCATCGCCTTAGTTTTTTGTCTTGATAAGTATTGATTGTAATACACATTTTATGTTCATAGCTGCTGGCTCTCCATCCTAACGTGTGCGCTTAAAGACTCCTTGTTCTCCTCCTCGGTAGGGTTGCAAACCCTCCCTTGAAAAGCGGAATCATCCCGTATTTTGAAATACAAGTACAGGTCCCCTATTGAGTTGTAAAGGGACAAACATTGTCCCGTAATATCGTGAGAGTGAAAAATAATACGTAAAACGTCAATGGAATTAATGAACAATAGTTCCTTTTATACTGCATAACAGCCTACGGTAACGGTCCTAGGACCTCTCCTGCTCTGTGACCAATGAGCTGACAGCACATTCATACACGAGTGTGATGATACTGAATCCGCTTATCTTATTGGTAGAGGTAATGTTGCATGCCAAAGTAGAATGGTGGAAGACAACAAAGCAGCGTGTATGAATGACAGTGACACACCTTTGAGCAGCAATGCGACCGGCAGTAGCACTACTCCTCCGCAGAAACGATTGCAAAAATACAGAGGACTGGAAAGCAGAAAACACATGGGTCGAAAAAGAGAAAATATCTTTCAAGTACACTGCACAGTTTGCCTGCACACTTTTTTCATAACCCATGGTGCACTGACTGACCTCAAGCAAACATGCTTTCAGTGGTGGAGACACACTGGCACAACAAAACTAGGGAAACCATAGACAAATGTGTTGTCCACCAGGTAACGCCAGAGGTAGATATGGTACGTAAATAATTATTTATTTAATGCTCTGATCAAGGTTAATATGGGAATGTGCAGTGAATGTCAGCATTGTATGCACAAACAATAATTTTGGGGTCAAATAAACAAGTACAACTGATTGACAAGTACATTAAATAGATGGGTAATTTCTTGATGAATAATAGATAAGAAATACACACACAGCCTTACATTAATTACTAGTTCAAACAGATATGCATAACTTTTACTGTACTGTAGTCGATATACTACCCTTTAACTATAAATATAGTAGAAAAACAGTAAAAAAAAAAAAAGGTTTGATATTATTTTTTTCTTTTATGAACAGTAAGTGGACAAGTATGTGAAACAAATGTTCTAATTACCTCGACCAAAAGTGAGCTTATTGTGAGCCTCAACTATGACATGTCTTGTCAGACAAACCGCTCCTCTCACTGCAACAACATCTCAGAAGAAATATAAATTGAAAACATAGTCTGTCTCCACATAATGTGGCATTGAGCTGTTCATAAGTCACAGGATGAATGTTCATAAAATAAATAAAATAGGAACGATGCTCTTATCGAAGAGCATCCCGTGGACACTGAGTCCTTGGGACGGAATAAAACGATAACAATGGACTGTGCAAATGTAAGAAAAACAGAGGGGAATGTAAGAATAATAATGTTTAAATGATTCATGTGTTAGATTTTTTATGATTAGGCTTGTTGGCTTTATTGGCGTTGTAGGTTTAGCTTTATATTATATAAAAACAGGGGGGGAATGTAAGAATAATAATATATATCATGATTCATGTGCTAGATTTTTATTATTAGGCTTGTTAGCTTTAGCTTTTTCCATATCTAGGCCCAACTTGCTTGGTGTGCTTTGCTTCCACATATGTATGATACTGGCTCTCACACACACACACACACACGCACACACACCACACACACACACACACACCCACACACCCCCACACGCACACACACACACACACCCACACACACACACACACCCACACACACATAGACAAAACAAGTTGAGATTGTTCCAGCTGCTTTCGCTCCCCTTTCTCTGAGAGCTGGAACGCCTTTGTAATCAGGGTCTCCGAAGAAAATAAAAAGAGAGGAGGCGCAGGAGCCGGGCAGAGGGTTTTAGGAACTGTAATATTACACTTCCCTGCGCTCTCCTTGCAAGAAAAAAGACAATATTATGACGAGTGTCTTCTCTTCTCATTGTGTGCGTTGTTTACTAATGTCTCACTTGGTGTGAACCTGACATTAAGTGAAGCAGGAAAGGTTTCTGTTTCAGAGATATTTATTTTCACAAGTTAATTTTATTAGTTTGTATCAAAGTAAATTTATGGATAATAACTTTTTAATGTGTACATTCAAAAATACACATCTTATTCAACCCAGGTTTGAATAATTAAAAATAGTTCCACCCACAAAAAAAGCTAAAAAAAAAAAAAATCTTGCCATGAAGGTTGGAGGGAGGTAGTTATGGGCGATACCAGTGATTTTGGATTTGATCCGATACCAAGAAATACTGGACCAAATATCTCAATACCGATCTGATATCAATACCGGAAGTGACTTTTTATTTTTGTACACTGTCGTGAAACTTGGTCATTCTGTGTAGATACTTAGTAGCAACCGAGAGAAATACCTTCATTACTCCTGCTCGCCTCAAGGGGAACCACGTAAAATGTTAGATTATTTAGAGGAGATCTTGACGAAAAACCTAATTAAATCAGTCTTAAAATATGAAAGCGCTAAAATACAATAAGATGTGAAATATTTTTCCAAAATACAGGTTAATGCTTTGGCCCAAACACACAAGTCACCCTTGACTTCTGTATATGGACAATGTTTATTAACTACAACTAGTGAAACATACAATAAATATTACGATATGGTAAGCTTAAATAAATGAAGAGGAAAAAAAAATATCAAAAATAAGTGGGAGGTAAGGGAAAAATGGGACATCTAAAAGAAAAGCGTGAGAAGGTGTAAGGATGACAAGAGTGAAGGTGGCGGGCTTTATGAAATGCACAGTTTGCTAGCGTTCACTAAAAATGTTGTATGCACCAACTGAAGCCTTGTGAGCTTCAAAGTGGTCACTTACGTTTGATCAACGTAGTCTCACGTGAGGAGCATATGGAAGGACCTTCACTTGTTTGCAGATGGGAAAAAAGGAGAAAGAGAAAGCTAAAAATAAAAAGGAAAAGGAGGCAGCTGGAAGCAGGACCAAAAGCTTGGTTGGGTTCTCGTGGCCTTCCCGCCGTGCGGTCACAGGCTCCGCCAGGACCACCTGCTGTTTTACTTGTCTTCTTATTGGCAGATTTAATCACGCCATAAAAAATGCATGAATAATTTAAACGGTTAAAATCTAATGTTTTGTTAAATAAGTAATTAAAATAGTATGCTAAAAAGACAATTTGACTGTTAAGGCCTTGCTAGTTGAGGAAGCTAGCTTATAAAACAGCTAAACATTCACAAACAAACTCCATAGACTCCAGGTGTGCAGCAAAGTTGCCTGTTTATATTTTGAAACTGACAAGAAACAGAAAATACTATCAATCTATGCATTACATACACATGTATTTTCATAGACATGAACAAGGTGAGCCTATGCTAACGATTAGTGATCGCGATTAGCATTAGCGATAGCGATTAGTATGTTCAGTCAACAACCCACAATCATCCACACTTCAGTCGTATATAAATGTTGCATGATCATTACACACAATTGTCTAAGTTACTTACAGACAATGGTTGAACAAGAATGAACCACAAACAGGCAGTTGCCGTGCGTCTGCATCATGCAGCCACACACGTAAGCAGTGGAGCGTGGAGGAGATGAAGATATAATATATACAACCGAATGCATAAATACTTTTGGAGACTTGGAAACATTCTACATGGTCGGGGATCAATAAAAGACTTATTTAAACGATCTACAACCGTTTTGGTGAGTTTAAAGTTATCTTACCATAACTTTCTTGTATGCTAGATGTGTGAATGATAGCTAAATGTTACCATCGTAGCTCGGTGGAAATGATGTGTACTAAGCGCACAATTTCCTCCAAAAATGTGACTTATACTCCAGTGTGACTTATATATATATATTTTTCCTCCTTATTAAGCATTTTATGGCTGGTGTGACTTGTACTCCGGAGCGAGTTATAGTGCGGAAAATACGGTAGGTTTTTTTTTTCCAATTTAAAAGAATAAATAAATAAATTGTGTTCTTTAGCAGAGTGCATTTCACAAATTTAAATTTTATTGGTAGTTTCATAGCATTAGTGCAATGCAGCATAGTGTGTAGTTTTTCATTGCATTTTAAAATGCACAAAACATTTACAGCTAAAAAAATTAAAGGGACATTTGGGTGAGCTTAACATTGGCACTTATATAATAGGTTTGCATGTAAAAACGACATTAGTACTAAAATGCCCACCTCAAAAGACTCTGTAGTGATTTAAGGTCTTTTTTTGTGATATGGTTTACGACAAATTTTTGGGGCGTGGCTAATGTAATGTTTTCGGTCTCAGAAGTCTACGTCACGTGAGGAAGGCATGCTTGGTAATATTGCTCGCTTTGTCAGTTCTGTTGTCTAAAACGGTGACCAATCGCCACCAAAATGCAAATGCACTTTACTACTCTTGTCCACTTCAAACTGTGAAAGTATAAAAGTGTTCTGCACAATAGTTTGGATTTATTGACATAAAACGTGATCTCATCATGATCACCTCCACAAAATCAAAAATACCGTGGTGATCGCTCCTACACTTTCACAAGCTGAAGCGTCCGACAAAAATTCTTGTCCAAGAGCATGAATGCGCACACGAACCCCGACTGGTTATATTTTGGACATTTAGCGACACTAAACTCATGTCCCAGGAGCAAGAGAGCCAATTGATCGCCGTTTTTGGACAGTGTAAGCAATGAAAGTACAATGATTTCCAATAGAGAGTTTGGAATCGGTGCCTCGCGCTACTCCAGCTGAACAAGGATAGAACGGTAGGGGGCGTGGCCATTCTGCTCATTAACAAGGGGCGCTATTCATAGAGTCATTCATTTCCTAATTTCTCCCACATTTATTGATAAAATGGAAAATGACAATTTTTTTCATTTTCCCGATCAAAAAACATATAAAATGAACTTGTTAGTGAAAATGCGGCCATCCCGGCCCGATTGTCCCTTTAAGGTAGTATTGCCTTCAGTTTCAATTAGTCTATCATTTCTAAACATGTCAGGAATGCTGGTATAAGCTGCCAAGTTTAATACAAGCTGAATGTACAGCCATTTTAATTGTCTTTATTGTTCATTTGTACAAACCTTAAAGAATTCAAGCTGTAAGCTACTGATGGTTGTGCAAGAGCAGCTGCTTGCTGGTGTGATTATAAGTCGACTAATCGCGACTGCTGTTGGTGATTACCGTATTTTTACCGCACCATTATATAAGCCGCACCCACTCTATTCTTAGAAAATTTGGGGAAAAAAAACCTATATAAACGCACCTATCTATGTTGAAAACCTTTATATTTACTGCATTTACAGAACGATTATGAACTGTAAATGTACATGTATGTACCTGATATTATTTTATTCTAGATTCTAGTGCCTTTTAACACTGCAGCAACGTTGCTGATTAAAATGGAACAGAACCAAGACAAAATAAACAGTACCTATCGTCATTTCACTGCCGGCTGCCGCTCCAGTTTGTCATCTAATGTCCACCAGACTCCATTGTTCTACTACATTCTACATATGCAAATGTCTTGTTTTATGTTAATAAAGTCAGCCAATCTAACACACGTTGTGCTGCCAACTGCACTACATCAACAATAGCATTTCACATCGAAACAACAGATCATACGTAACATCATGAGCCAATTGCATTCGTGTGCACTTCAGGGACCTCGGAAAACATAAAATCAAAGAATTACAGCACCTAATGCAATAACCTAGTACATAGCGCCCTCGCCTGTTGAACTCCTCCACCTGCAGTCACATCCAGTTCATGGCTGGGCAAATGTATTGTATTGAATTGTACTGTAATTCCGGTTAGAGCGCCCCTCGCGGTGGAAGAAAAATCCACTGAATAGCCGCACTGGACTTTAAGTTGGCGGCGGCAGGAAGGCCAACCAGCCAGTTTTGTTCATGTTAATTAAAATGTTTTATGACTTTTTTGACCATTTGTTAGGTTTTTTTATCCCCGTGGTATCAAAATGGTATTGAGTATCGAGTATTTTCCTGGGTATCGATATCAAAAATTTAGCATTGTAGCAACCCTATTAAAGAGATATTTTTGCATCATAAAACTGTGAATCTGTTACGCTGAAGGGACTCAGATTTACTCCGCCAGCCTGCCACAACACTGGGCTCTCCTGCTACCACTACTCCTCCCCTTATAAAGAGGAGCCAAAAGTGGTGTGGTAGGAAGCAGAAGATGGGCATGTGCGGCGGTATTTGAGCTAGGCTAGAGGCTAATACAACTCTCCCAGTCTTATCATCTGTCCTGCTGGCTAATGTGCTGGACAACAAAATGGAACATATATGACTGCTGAGATCAGCGAATTGAAAGTTGAGTAACTGTTGTGTGATGTTTTTCACTGAGACTAGGCTAGGCTATGTGACAAGGTTCCCGACTCTGCTGTGTACTAGAGCAGCTGAGCATTCTACCTGCTAAGGGAGTTTACTGCGATTCTGCTAGTTGCTGTTTAGATACAATGCAACTCCAGCAACTGTGACAGGAACGCAGCAATCAATGAACTGTACCAGGCCATTAGTGAGCAACAGACAGCACATCCCGATGGCTTTAATCATAAAGATCTCAATACTATTCTATTCTACACCACTCACAAGGGCAGACATGGCCTTCACCCTCCCCCACATCAGAATCTCTGATCACATCACTGTGCCAGCATTCAGACAGAGTTTGAAAGTTGCCAAACCAGTTTTGAAGCAGGTAAGAGTGTGTGGCCAGAGAGGGCCTAATCTGCTAATCAAGAATGTCATGGTACAACAGACTGGGAAATGCTCAACCACAATAATAATAATACTAATACTACTAATAATAATAATAATAATACAATAATCTCAAACCATGACTTTCTTTATCACCAAGTGCATCGATGATGGTGCTCATATAAAAACATCACCACCCGGGCTAACTAGAAGCCATGGCGGACAGGGGATGTACACAGGCTGTTGAAGGGCAGAGACATCAGCTTCAGAGCTGTGGATGACTTCGGTCTGAGAACAATGAGAGACAAACTGTCCTGTGGTATCAGGAAAGCAAAACAAGACTACACCAAATGATCACCTCCCACTTCAAAAACAGCAGATATGCACACAGTCTATGGCAGGCCATCCAGGCCATCACAAACTATGAGAGCAACACCTCTCTGCTCAACATTCTTTTTTTTACATATATTGTACTATTTTTTTATACATGCAGTATATTTTGTATATTTGATAGGATTCTGGTACTTGTCATTTTGTTCTTGGTGTATTCCTAAAAATAAACAAAATTGTGATTGGATTGACTTCACATTCCATTTCTTTGTATATGCTGTATCTGTCAGGCAGTTGCACACTATTTTAGCTCATCAATTAATATAAACAAGAACAGACAAAAATGTGTGTTGATTTCATCTAAGTTTCCCAGTGGCAATTCATTCAAAGACAAAGTGACTATGCAATTAAATCTTTACTCCAAATAGGCAGGTGTAACCCCCCCAACTCCTCTGTGTGCCAGTAATTGCCTTGTTTCCACAACAAAAGAGCCTGTACACACCTTGATGTGGAATATTAGCTAAAAGCCTTGGAGTCAATTGACAGCACTTTAGGCACAGTAGGTAGAAGCGTCAAATGACAGCCTGCTGGGCGTTCTAGTGTTTAATTCAAGCAACGGTAACCAGGCTATACTCACAAAACAAAACACTGAACACTGAAAAGATTAGGAGGAACAAAAAAGTATAAAACAAATATAGTACAAAGAAATAAACAAGGTCATTTTAATCATTCATTTGAGAAGTTATCAAAACCAGTTTCTTTATTTAGTTGAAATCCTTCAGTTGACCCGTTTCGCTTCCTCAGTGATAAGAGTATTTAAGTACTGGTTAAAGGGGTAACAATTATGTTGAATGGAACTGTTCTGTTTTTTTGTCTGTTTGTTTTTGTTATTTTTTATAGACCCACCTCCTTTTCAAAATAAATGTCATCCCACTCAACTGAGTGACTATTTCGAAAAAACAAATAACCAAAATCAGTCTCCCAGTTTTTTAAACACTGCCTCTGTGTCAAAAACCGAAGTTCCATTTTCCACAGCTAGTTCCATTCATACTATTTAGATTTTCCTCAGGCCCAAATTATGTATTATGTTCTTGTTTTTGAACTTCATTTTTCCATCCATTAGCTATACCGCTTATTCTCACAAGGGTCGCAGGGAGTGCTGGAGCCCATCCCAGCAGTCTTCGGGCAGTAGGCGGGGGACACCCTGAATTCGTTGCCAGCCAATTGCAGGGCACACAGAGACAAACAAACATCCACACTCACAATCACACCTAGGGGCAATTTAGAGCATCCAATTAACCTACCAAGCATGTTTTTGGAATGTGGGAGGAAACCGGAGTACCTGGAGAAAACCCACACAGGCACGGGGAGAACATACAAACTCTACATAGGGAGGCCGTGGCCGGGATCGAACCCACAACCTCTGAACTGTGAGGCGGACGTGCTAACCAGTCGATCACCATGCCGCCCAACTTAATTTTTCCATGTAGAGCAATTAAGGATCAGAGAGTTGCATTATTGCTGTTATTTACAAAAGTTTATAAATCAAACACATGCCCATCAAAACACTTCATGTATGTGATACCATTAATGGATTGAATCGTCATAGACAGTTTTGTTTTTTACATGTGTAAAAATGGTAACCAACAATATAAATGATATTGTTTCTTTGGCTGCCATAATCACTTTTAATCACTTTTATCTAAACTCCTCTTTTCCCCAATTTCTATTCCTTTTCTTGCTCTATCTTTAGACATAAGGGAGAGTGGAGGTCCCAAGCCAGTCATGGTTTTCATCCATGGTGGATCCTACATGGAAGGAACTGGTAACCTGTTTGATGGCAGTGTCCTGGCCAGCTATGGAAATGTGATTGTCATAACAGTCAATTACCGGTTGGGTGTTCTAGGTAAGGATATAACCATACTGCAAAGTTTGTATAGTATTTTGTATAGCTGATCAAAATGTCTGGTGATAGATACTACAGTGAAATGAAATCCTTTTGGCTTATGTGTGACTGCATACAAAAGTTGTGTGGTGGCTGCAAGTGAGGG
This sequence comes from Filicampus tigris, assembly GCF_054856515.1. Lineage (NCBI taxonomy): Eukaryota > Metazoa > Chordata > Actinopteri > Syngnathiformes > Syngnathidae > Filicampus > Filicampus tigris. The sequence goes on along the minus strand of NC_141228.1, from coordinate 229,334 downwards.
ATTTCCATCTACATTACTACTACTACTACTACTACTACTACTACTACCACACTCATGGGATATCTTACACCACACACTCAGCTGAACGAGGTTAACATACATAAAAGTGCCATGAATCATAATGTGTATACATATTGCAGAACCGAAATATTAAAGTCTCGTAATTTGAGGTTCTGGTTCATCCCAACTGCTTCACTCTCAGCTGAAAATTGTGTGTGATAGTTGGAAATCATCGTTGATGAAGCTAACAGAGCCACATCATCTGCTAAAAGCAGAGACCCAATAGGATTTTTTTTTGTGACAAAATGGCTGCTCCATGAGATTGTTAAAAATGCGTGGATGTTTCTGATTAATTCATATTCCACAAATGCAAGATTAATACGAATGCTGTCTTTACAGTAGTGGGGGTGCATAGAACACACTGTAGAGAACTACTGTACATACTGTAAAGAACATTTTTTACTTCATTTTCCAATAACCACTTGATATGTACAAAGTTAGCAACTGAATGCTATGGTCTCTCAAGAAGAGAGAGCCGTTGGAGCCCAGTTTGTTTGTTGAGGAGAGCTGACTTTCTAGTGGAAACCACACACACACACACCAACTTGAGCTCTTTCTCTGCCATAGAGGTGAATTTCAACATCCTTGGAGCTAGCTTCTGTAGCTGGGTATCGCATGGCTAAGGTCCCCCATCTTCCGCCGTTGCCCAGTTCATACTGCACCAACCCACTTGACCCCTTTAACAGGTGGTGTGCACGGCCAGGCCCCATGGTTGTAGGCCTGGTAACCAGGCACTCTTCATTGAGCCTCAGATGCAGGCCTGGCTCCCTCCAGAAGGGGACCCGATGACCCACATCCGGGCAAGGGAAACACAAATCAATGTATATTATTCAAGTAGTCATTTGAGCCCTGCTTTGTGTAGTCCTTCAATTAGGAACTGTTTGCCATTGGCGACCCTGCCAGAGGCACTAAGCCCCTGACAAGGTAGCTCATATCATAATTGGGACATACAAACCCCAGTTTGTTACAGTTTCATTTAATCTGAGGATGAGAAAGTCAGACAAGGCCATCTTTCTGGGATGAGAGAAAACAGTGGTAGTCAAAAAGAGCACACTGTAGGGTCAAGTTCAGTGAATATAGTGGTGTAACGAATATGCCTTCATGTGGACCACATCTCCAGGGCTGGACATAAGATTCAGCCAGGACTGCCACCAAGTTTGCTCCAGCCTCATTTCAAAACAATCCCCAGGGAATCCCTGCCATTTGTCTTGATGAAGACATGCTAGGACTAAAAAATAAAGAAACTCTGGATAAGGACAGAGACGTTGTCGCCTGTAGAACCTCTCAGACAATGTGTTATGTATTGAAACTCGGCTTGGACCAGACTTTCTGGAACTTCTCCAGCGGGAAGTCAGAAGGTTCCTCTCGCAATCAGCAGGGGGCCAGACCCCGATGAACATTGGCAGGGCTGGACAAAGACTGACCCCAAAAGGTCGACATGGGAACTGCAGCTTTAGACTTCCTATGCCTTTCATTCAAGCAAAATTACCTTAAAATGAAACATATTCGAGTGTATGATTGTGTATTGTTAACTGTGCTTATCCTGCTAACTTTGCATTGATAAATCTGCTTCTCGATGGTAATAATCATTGTCCTGGTCAGGTTTATGACAATAGATTTAATAAACAATCAGTTTAAACTCATATTTTTGTCTCCTAAACTTCGGATGCATTCAGAATGAGATGTTTTCAGCTGAAGCATGAAAATTGATGCCAGTTACAAATTGTGAAACGCGCAAAGGTTTTAAAAAGGACAATTCATTAGACTCAAATCTAACTTTAATGTCACGAATTGAGGCTCACCTGAAACGGGAGGTGGGGGGGTGGACACTTCACCACCTCCCCTTTTTCTTAAGGAGATAAAAGATCTGGCCTTTTGTCCCCGAACGCTCTCTCTCGCTCTCTGTTTTCTCTCCAGTAGACCTCTCCTGAATTTTTTATCTTTTAGGTGCATTTTTGATTGCGCTTCCATGCATTGTCATCCTACCGGAAACCTCCAGCAGTCGACCTGCAAAAGCTGAGGATCTGGGTTTTCAAGCTCCATCACCACGCATACTGTATGTGGCAGATGAGACGAAATCTGGCTCTGTGAAGCAAAAGCTGAAGCAACATGCCGGCTTTTCCCCCTTTCGATTTAGGCCAGCAAAATCACAACTGGGTGGTCGTGGGGAAGCCCGACACCGCGCAGCGGCCGGGCCACATGAGAACCCAACCAAGCTTTTTGGTCCCACTCCTAGCTGCCCCCTTTTTCTTTTTCCCCTTTCTTTTTTTTTTCTTCCATCTGCAAACGAGTGAACGTCCTTTCCCCTGCCCCTCACATGAGACTACGCAAACATAAGTGACCACTTTGCAGCTCGCCACGGCTTTTTCAGTGGGTGCATACAAAATTGGTAGTGAACGCTAGCAAACGTTTTGCAATTCATAAAGCAAGTCATCCTTACACCTTCTCACGATCACCTATCAAACATCCTATTTTTCCCCTACCTCCCAATTATTTTTTATATTTTTCCTTTTTTTCTCATTATTTTAGGCTTGTCATATCATAGTACTTTCTGTTTCACTAGTTGTAGTTAATAAACATTGTTCATATAGAGAAGTCCCGCATGAATCATGTGTGTTTGGGTCAAGGTATTAATCTCTATTTTGTTCAAAGAACTCAATTTATTTTATTGTCGCACATTCACATTTCAAGACTGATTTACTGAGGTTTTTCGTCAAATTCTCCTCACAGTCACTATTAACTATTGACACTCTTGAGTGACCCCCTTTTTCGCTACAGTGGCATGACTTACACATAAATATATGAATATAGAAAACAATCCTGTAACGATGGGTATCAATAAGATTTTATCAGTACTACTGTGGTTAATGATACTTCCCAGCTTTGATCTCGAAGCGGTTCTGCTGGCACCAGTCCACAGTTGTCACCCGCGCTGACGCGGGAGTATGAAGAAGCCTTAAGGAATTGTGTGCAGATTCGACCCATGGGGCCAAGGATAAAGGGAGCCGGGAGGCAATGCAGCGGAAAGCTACCTCCAGGTCCTGTTTCACTTGTTCGGCTTGGGATTAGACTGCGGATGGTAAACCGGACATGAGACTAGTAGTGGCCTTAAGTGCCCGATAGAATGCTTTCCAGACTTGCGATGTGAACTGGGGGCCCCTGTTGGAGACAATGTCTTGTGGGATGCCGTGCAGCCTGAACACATAGGTTACCAACAGGTTAGCTGTCTCCACGGCAGATGGTAACTTGGAGAGAGGGACAAAATGATCTGCCTTGGAGAAACAATCTACTATGGTTAGTATAGTCTTAAATCGTTCTGACGGTGGGAGGCCGGTAAGGAAATCTACAGCAATATGTGACCAGGGGCGTGGCGGAATGGGAAGGGGTTGAAGGAGGCTAGCTGGCGGGCGATGTGAAGACTTGTTCCAGGCACAGACTGTAACATGCAGCAACAAATGTCTGGACATTTGCCGTCATGGAAGGCCACCAGAAGCACTGCTGCACAAGGGCAAGAGTCCGGTGAACTCCTGGGTGGCAGACGAGTGCATGAAGCAAGTGAGCACTGATGATCTGACTGTCTCAGGAACTAACAACCGGCCGGAGGGACAACCGTTAGGTGTCCTGGAGGGCCTCCTGTACTTGTTGCTCCACCCGCAATCTCATCGCCCCCACCACATGTGGGACGAAGTGAGGGAGTGAGGGTGGTTTCACTGGCAGACTCCTCCCCATTAGGGGTAGCTGTCAGGAGAGAGCGTCCGGTTTCATATTCCTTGGGCCTGGGCGGTAGGTGAGGGTAAACTGCAGGGATGGGATGAGATACCGTCCTTCTCTACAAATAAAAAACCCGCCCCACTGGAGAGGAGGAGCCTCGTTCAGCCTTGGAGATGTTATACAACCGCTTGGTTTGTTTTTTGCATATATTCAACAAGAGAGCAGGGTGTCTGGGCTTGGTCATCCGGGAGGACTCAGAGTCGAGCTGCTGCTCTTCCACGTTGAGAGGAGCCAGATAAGGTGGCTTGGGCATCTGATTAGGATTCCTGGAGGCCTCCCTGGTGAGGTGTTCCGGGCATGTCTTACCGCTCAGGAGGCCCTGGGGACACCCTGGAGGGACTTTGTCTCCCGGCTGGCCTGGGAACGCCTTGGAATCCCTCCAGAAGACCTGGCTGGGGAGAGGGAAGTATGGGCGGATGGATGGATGGATTTTATTTATTTATTTATTTATCTATTTTTCTTCTTCCACTTTTTTTTTTCTTTACCTGATACCCTGAGATGGCAAAATCCTTGCGGCTCCCCTTTACTCACAGTTTCAAGAAACATTCGATCAAAAAAAACTGCAGCTTTATAATTTTATCAGTGCTAGGGTTGGCGCATGATTTCAATGGGAATCAAACTGAGTTTTGCACATTCCGAATAATGTAAAATATTTACTTCATCCACCTTTCATTGCATCCACTCATTAAAACACTAGAACTCCGAAGGCCTGGCCATTTGACCAGTATACCGAGAATCCCAGGCCTGGGAGACAAAATGGGAATTACACACTGCATAATCAGTTAAAAGTGTCAGAGTCAGCATGCCTCAATCTGAGCATGGAACCAGCTGGTGAAGATCAGCCCCTTAGGCAGGGCCAGCCAGGGAGAGGACCAGCCCACATTATGTTTAGATTTTGAAGACAGCATAAATGTGAGGTCTGCATGTTAGACCGTGCCCCTTTTCTGCCCTCGCCCGTCTCGGGTGAGAGCATTCGCGAGGATGGAAAAGCTGCCCAGATCTGTTCGTATGATTCCTGAACTTCAGGGATGGAAAATAAAATTGACAAGAAAATTCAATCGAGTTGTTTGAGTCTTTATTTACATTGGAGACCTTCTTGAAAGATAAAACGAACACACATTGAGTAAGTAGTTTTCTAAATTGCTAATTGGACTTATGGACTCGCGGCCTACAAAACATTTCAACAGTTGCTCACTGGTATTGCAAGCAGACTACATTTTTGTCAAGGGTAGCCGTGACTTGAGTAGCCTAAAGGCCATATCTCATTGAGCAGCAAGTGTTTGCATTGTAGCAAATATTTGGTTCTGTCGGGGCTCATAAAACATTGCAAACATGTTCACAAATAGTTTTACACAAACAGCAGCAAAGCAGTCGTTAGCAATTTTCCAAACTGTCGTAACTTCTTTTTGATTTGCCAGTAGAAACCACATGAACATAGTTCCAGGTCAGCCATGATGCCTCTAACATCCATGGAAGCCCTGAGAATCTTTTTTTACAGGTGACACATTTGTACACTCGTTTTGGGGGAAAAAATAATTGTCGTAGGGTGCCTTGCAGAGAGAACTCTGCCAGTAAAAAACTGTTCTACAGCTGGCACACTTGTACACTTGTTGGGTGCAAACAACTGTTACATTGTGCCTTGCAGAGAGGCCTCTGCTCTTCAACAGCACATTTGGCCTCTTCCTGGCAGAAATTAATTTCCATATTGCTGAAGTCCATCTTCAACGCAACAGTGGACAACAGAATACTGAATGATGAGGAATGTTTGCACACCTTTTTGTCTTGGGTCCATGATTCACCTGCTACTCGAGGAGTTGGCTAAAGGTCCCAAACGTTCCCAAACAGTAGCAAAAGAGTGGCAAATATTTGCTAATCTTAGCAATACAGTCCAAAATAGTTGCTACTTCTGGTACAAAATTGTGGCATGTGTAGATGCAATGACCTCTCACTCTCCACACCGTTCTGTGTTTTGTTTGTTTGTCAGAAAAGTGTTTGTCTGAAGGTTTTTCCCTTCAAACCACAAGGGAATACAAATACAGTCGACAGTCTTTGTTGGGCATTTGGAAATACAAGATTTGCAATGTTTTTGGACAATCAAACAGAGACACTAAAGGGAGTCAGATTACCTCGTCAGTTTGCCACAACACCGTACTCGCCACTACTACAAGTACTCCTCCCCCGAACAAGAGGAGCCAAAAGCGGTGTAGTCGGAATCAGAAGAGGGACCAGCACGGATGTATCTGAGCTAGGAAGAGGCTAATTCAACTCTCCCTGCCCTACCATCTATCCTCCTGGCTAATGTGTAGTTGCTGGACAACAAAATGGAACATATACGACTGCTAAGATGACTCAAAAGTTGAGTAATTGCTGTCTGATGGTTTTCACTGAGACATGGCTACGTCATAAAGTTCCCGATTCTGCCTTGTACTAGAGCAGCTAGCATGCTCATCATCATCATCTTCCAAGCCGCTTATCCTGTACAGGGTCACGGGCAGGTGCTGGAGCCTTTCCTAGCTGACAATGGGCGAAAGGCAGACTACACCCTGAATAGGTCGCCAGCCAGTCAGAGGGCACACACACAGACACTGAGCGGGAACTGATCCCACGGTGCCCGCACACAACTCAGGCGTGTGTACCACTACACCATCAGTGACCCCAGCTAGCATGCTATCGAGCGGATAGGGCCATCGCAAACGTGCAGAGATGCACACAGTCTATGGCAGGCAACCAGGCCATCACAAACCTATGCGAGCAACACCTCTCTCCTCAACATTGTTTTTGCATGTATTGCACTATTTTTTATACGTATTTTGTATATTGTATAGGATTCTGGTACGTGTAATTTTGTTCTTGCGTAACCATTTTCCCCACCAGTTTTACAAATGGAAATCCCCATGTAAGCGAGAACAATAGCAAAGTAATATGGGCCAGTCAGAACTAGTTTGGGTTTCACATGTAGTGGGGGGTTGTGGGGGATGGAAATGGATAAATACCTCACTGCATATAGACCACCACTTCAGTGCATGTTGAAGATTTGACAGTCTATGTGTGCGTAGTCAAACAACTTATTTTGCTAAAAAAAAAAAAAAAAAAAAATGCAAAACTAAAAAAAAAAAAAAATACAGGACAGGGAGGTGGTGGATTGGGCAAGGGGACTCGGGCATGGATCATGCAGGGGGAACATTTCCCAGTTACAAGTTAGGCTAAACTCTGGTCAATAAATCTTACATAAGATGTCCCTGGGGGTGGCAGTGATTGCCTCACTTAGGCCCTGTCTACACGTAGCTGGGTTTTTTGAAAACGCTATAAGTCTGCGGTTAGCCCTATCATCCACACGTCCCCGGAGTTTTTTCAGTGAAAACGCAAAACTCCGGCCGCAGTGGAGAATTGTTAGAAAACCGCGGCTACGTGTAGACAAGGCCTTATATGCCTTTTCAGACATTCCTTCTGGGGCTAATTCTGGGGCACTTTAACATAACAATAGCTTAGTTTATCCCCTGACACAACACTCCATTCCTGGTCAAATGACCAGGCCTGGGAGTTCTACGTAGGTTGAGAAACTATAGCCCCTTTTCCACCGCAGGAACCTTTGGAGGAACATTTCACTCTACCATGGTAAAGTGGTTCCGCCTTTTGTTTCCACCCGAAAAATTTACCAGGGTAACGGATTGGCCCGGGGACATTTCTGGGGCCATTTCGGCCCTGCAAGTGACCACGGCCATTATGGCCTACCAGGAACTCTTCTTGGGGGTGGACTGTGCTGACGAATGCCGATTGGTCGGTCGAATTTGGGGGTGTGTTGTTCACAACGCCATTAGCCTTTAGCTCCGGTAACTGCTAACTCTTTGTGCCATCGCTGTGCTCGCCATCCAATATTTCAAGAGTTAAGGAAAAGTGGAAGAATATCTAGACGGACGAATATGTGCAGGCTCTTCTGAGCATTTTTGGGGGACAAAGACATCCAACCCAACTTTGAATCGGCGACAAGGAGCGACCAGCATGCACCAGCTTACTACTGCCGAGCAAGGTGGGTTTAAACTGTTCGCACGTCAAAACAAGTCCGTGGAAGATGTAAAGGTAAAACAAGACGAGTAATATGCTCACGGATCACAACAGCCGCAGTGGAAATGACCATCGAGTGAGAAAATTGTACGATCAACTATAGACGCCATGGGTCGCGTTCTTGGACACCGGAGCAATGGATTCTGCTGTGGCGCTACTGACGAAGGTAAACACGAAATACTCAGGAATACTTGGAATATTGTCATTTAGTTACCTGTTGTAGTAATTTCCAGCAGACCCACAAATAGTGTAAGTGCATGTGCACTGAAAATGGTTAGCTGTTCAAAGTCTCACCACTGAAGTATTTATAAAACAGGATAGTGGAATTACTGTCTTCACAGAAAATAGATTCGTTTTGTAAGCCACTGTAATATTCAGTATAAAAATACAATAAATTGTTAAAAAAAACTTTTTGGGGCATGTATTTTTGATTTACAGCTGTTCTGGATGGACATTTTGAGAGTTTCAAGTGAAGAAATCATGAGCCGTCATCATCTGCTACACAGAAGTGCAGTGTCTCCTGCGACTCAAGCATCGCCAGTCCTGGTAAATGTCATTTTACAATGACTTGTAGGTCACTTAAATTATTTACTGTTACTCATTTTGCTTTTGAATGTCAAAATGTCAGCGGAAAAGGAGCCCAATCAACTCTTCCTGGATCCTGGATGTGCTGTGCTGCTGTTTCTGTGGCATGAAAGTAAAATAGCTGTTATACTCACACAAATGCTTTGTGGCTTTATTTAATTTGTCACCTTTTTTAGCAATTATCAATCGCATTGTTTAGTTACTTATAGCAATAACAGGCTGATGCCAAAGGTAAGGCTCTGCCTCCTGAACATAGCTTCCACCTTTATAAACTCAGGTACAGTACTCATGAAAAAAATACAATCTTGCATGTTAAACAAAATATTGCACCTGAATAACTATATTTCAAAAAACAACAACTGTTGAACATAAAATGCAAATGTCTGCATAAATCACTGCCTTATATCTACTAATATTAAATTATGATATTTTTCTGCACGTTTTTGATTTGCAGCTGTTGCACATGCTGAAGAAGTTTTCAGTGCAGGGACAAGTGTGAGGTCTCCATTAGGCTACCAAGAAGCAACCCTCATCCAGCGTTTGCCCGTGTCAGTAAGATGTTTCACTAACAATAACTTGTAGGACAATTCCGTTATTAAATGTGCGTTTCTATCATCATCAATAGGAAACTGTGTAGGGGATGAGACCTTGGATTCAATCACAGAAATGGAAATCGCAAGGCAGGAGTTCGCTGTGGCAGAAAATGACGTATGGCAAGCCAGACACACAAGTTGTGAACGATGCCGAGTTGGTCCGGGTGCAAGACTAGAAACATCAGCCCGGCTTCTGGCTGTGTTTATTTTGTCTTTTAATGTGCACAAATAAAAAGTTGCAATGTATAATATCTTTTTTATGTAATTTTTGGCCGTAATTAAAAATTCCATAAGAGTTGTCAATGAAGCTATGTATTTATTTCATTTATTTAACATTTACTTATCCAAGTATGGTATTTGCAATGCTGACCAGGCTACAGACAGCGGATTAAAACATGGCAAAATAAAAGCAAATACATACACGCATATATGCTACAAATAGGTTCAGCTATTATGTGTATTAGGTAAAAACTTTTTCATTAAAAAAAAAGAAAATTTATATATATATATATATATATATATATATATATATATATATATATATATATATATATATATATATATATATATATCACTGCCTTATCAAAACAAAGGGGAAATAAAAAGATATGTTTACATAAGCATTAAGCAACAATACTTTCACTCTGATTTTCATGTTGACACATTTGAATATTAATTTTATATTTTAAAGTTAACAAATATTAAACTTAGATAAATAATATGCTAGCCTAAATGTCACTTAATTATTTTCTACCTGCAATTTGATGTTGATGTAGGGTGTCAGTAATGAGTAGGGAAGTAACACCTCCCACTGATGTGTCATCAGTCTCATTTGCATAATTTACCAAGAACTATGAGTTGATGTGGAAATGCAAACCACCTGGGCCACAGGAACCTGTGTTAACAGGAACCTATATTACCAGGAACTAAATGGCCTGGGCTTGTTGGTGGAAAATGGTATTACGAAAATGGGATGCCAGATCGGGTGAGCACAGGGCTTGACCCTCGATCCCCCACCGCCAGACCAGGAATACACATATTTGGCCCTTTTGCCAGTACCCAGTCTTTGTAACGACCTGCCGGAACCAAAAGAAGACCAACGCATGGTCTTTCCAATCCAACCCCCTCGATGGCCTGGACGTGCTATCTCAGCAGGAGGTCACACTGGGGCCAAAACCAGCATAAAGACGCCGGAACCCCTGAGTCTTGATTCAATCAGGCTGTCTCTGGTGGAGCTGCCGGAGACATCACACCCACAGGATGCGCCCCCCTCAGGCGCTACCACCCACCTGGAATACACATTTCAGCAACCAAACTGCACATTGGTAGAGCATGTGCCACCCTTAGTGGCGAGTGTGAAGATGGACTGATCCACGCCTGCAACTGAAAACTAATTACAACAATGTTTTGATTTGTGTCCAATGTGTTCGTGTTGATCTCACCTTGGGAAACGTCCGCCATGACGGAGGTGTGAGTGTTTGCCGGAGGCTCAGTCTGCGTATATGACTCTAATTAGCATCCCTAAGTCATAGTTTTCATCTTGATTGACCAGTCAGTTTGCTGTTATAAGACACTGTCAAGTTACGTAATTTTGCATGTTTTAGTAGTGTTGAGCGTGCATTAGATTCAATTGCACGATGGATCAAACATTTCAACAAACGCTCCGTTGGCCATTCAGCAACTTAAATCTGAAATGCTGTCTCACTTCGACACCACAATGGACAATATACAAAAAAGTCTGAATGGAATTGAGGGGAAGCTATCCACACTGGGAGAGCAAGTTGTGGAATTAGAACAGCGAATGAGCAGGAATGATGACAACACAACAGATCTTGCAAAGAGGGTGAAAACTTTGGAAAAAGAAAATGCTTACCTGACAGCAAAAGCCGAAGACGGGGAAAATAGGAGCCGGGCCCACAACCTCCATTTTCTGAATGTTCCTGAGCATGCAGAGAGCCGAGATATCGTGTCCTTTATGGGTCAGCTGATCCCATCTCTTCTTGGTAAAGAACATTTTAAACTCCCCTGCTCCTGGAGTATGCACATCGCACTCCACCACTTGTGTTCGATTCCTGACCACTTGTGCAAAAAAAAAAAAACACAAACACAACTATTATGTGTTCCATCATCCCGGAATGTGACCGCCCTGTTGTTCAGTGATAAAAAGAAAAACACAACTACAGCTATCTTAACTTTTCTGCTCACGTGTGCCAAGCTCTAAAAAAATGTATTTCACAAATTTGGGAAAACGCGGCCCAGGCGTGGGAGGGGAGCGTATGTTAATGAAGCGTCATTAACATGCGCACGTCCCTTTTAAAAGTCCATGCAGAATTTTTTTCTCTCTCTCTCTCCTGAAAGAAAACACTAAATCTCCTGAAGAAAAAAAAGACGCTCCCTCTCCTGAAAAGAAAACCTCTCTTTTTGGACACTCGCTATCTTGAACTTCACTCTTTTTGGAAACTCTCTCAACTAAGCTCAACTTGGAAACTTCAAATTCTTGTTTGATCGCCAACTAGCCAGTACAGCGCGGCCGCATCCCCAAAAAGGTGCGCCACCTCCCTCCATGCGGGGTGATAGCATAGAGTCCTGGTAAAGCCGACCAGCTATCACGACCAGTGCCCTAACTTTTTCCATTTTTGGAACTCGACTTTTCTTCTTCTTCTTGCTCACCTGGGACGTCACACTCCGTGGCAACACTTCCTCCCCTTCGCCGAGCGACAACAACCAACACCCGTAACTGCAGCTTGCAATCTCCTGCGGGCCATACGATTGGTGCATAATTAACTTGGGAATCAAGTAGAGCTTGGTATAAGTCAGCTGATTTTAGCCTGGTACGCTAGCTCACTGCTCATTACACGTGCACACCTGCGCACACGCACAACACACACACCCACACACCCACGCACGCACAGTCACATCGTCCGGTCCTAATGACCCTTTCCTCACAAGCTTGTGATATTCGTTTTCAAACCTTTGATATTCGTTTTCTTCATTTATTTAGACTTGCTTTAGTATAGTCAAAATTTATATCTGAACATTGTAGTGTGTTTCGTTTAGATAGCTGTAGAAAATAAATCATTGTCATATACGGAAATCTAGTGTGAATTGTGTGTGTTTGAGTCAAAGTTTCAATCACTGATATGGTAAATCGGACCTTCAGATTTTTAATGTAGCGCCTTCATATATTAAGACTGAATTACGAGGACTTTTTCGTCTGTTTTGTCCAAAGAATCAACTCAAAACGGGCGTGGTGCCCCCTAGCGGCGATCGCGAGTTAGTGCAGGTATTAACCCAATCGCCGCCCATTTATTAAATTGAAATTTAATACTAAATAATCACTACAAGAGGCTAATGGGAGTCCTAGCTGGGCCTAACTGGTCCGGCCCAGGAGTTTTGTTGGATTTGAGCTGCTTTCCTAACCCGACTAACGGTAGGACTGCCTATGACAGCTGTTGTAGTCCAAGGATAGGGTTATCTAACTCTAGGTTCGATGAGGAGGTTGGTTGTGACTAGTCATGTAGTAAAAGACAGAGATTCCACTTAAAATGAAACATCAATAATTACGTTCGAATTTAGAAATTGTAAATATATTCAAATGTTCCACTCACAATCAGAAAATGCAACAATAAAGTACCCCCTGAGATCTCAGAAAAGAAGCAAAAATATATATATTCAACTAAGTCCAAAGTTCAAACAAGATGTATAAAAATGTATAACACAGGGGGTATTTTTTTATTGCACTAAAAAAAAAAAGAAATTGTGCTACAGCCTCTTTAATACTTAGTGTTCAACTCAAGACGTCCAAAGGAGGAGGCTGAAGATCCAGGCACCAGGGCATATGGAATCTGGTTCCAGATTTAAAAAAAAAAGTATACACAAAATGTGCAGAGAATTACTATTATACAGTATATAACACATTTATTAACTTAATGTAAAACTACACTTTAACCTTCAAATTTCCAACAATATGGTTTAAGTCTAACGTTGTGGCCGTTTTAACGGCTTCTCAACGAGTTATGCATTCTAACGTAACACAAAATGCTATGGTCACGTAACTAACCGCATTTCACAAAGATTCAGATCCAAGTCCAAGTATATATATATATATATATATATATATATATATATATATATATATATATATATATATATATATATATATATATATATATATATATATATATATATATATATATATATATATATATATATATATATATATATATATATATATATATATATATATATATATATATATGTATGGAGCGGCATGGCTCAGTGAACGGGGCGGCATGGCTCAGTGGTAGAGTGGTCGTTTCCCAACCCGGAGGTTGCAGGATCAATCCTTGGCCATTGTGGCCATGTCGAAGTATCCTTGAGCAAGATACCCAGTTGCTCCTGATGCTGCTTCATCAGTAGGTAGATGAGGTACAGTAAAGCGCTTTGAGTACCCAAGGTACAATATAAGTGACAGCCCATTTAATATATATATATATATATATATATATATATATATATATATATATATATATGTGTGTATATATATGTATTTCCAGTTTAGCTGTCGTCCAGTCTTCTCTTCGAACTCTCTGCGTTCTTTGTTGGAAAACTACAGCGCAATGATGTCATTAGAAGAGAAGTTTTGCCTTGTGCATTATTATACTGCCACCAAGTGGTGAAAGTGTGAAATACACCTCAGTCAAGTACACAGTGATTATGGAGTTTTCATGTTGTAAGAGGCCAGCATAGTAAGTTGTTAATTACGTTCCGGGTGTGGTTGCATGCCTCGAAAATGACAGAGTGACGTCATACACCAACTCAGCCACACGCCTGGCTGCCTGTGCACCGTCGTCAGATAGCGATGAAGTTATGGGCCAGTCGAGGAAAAGCACAATGTAAGTGCACTAGGTTATTCCATTTCTGTCTTTGTGTTTTATTGTACCTGACTTTGTGGGGCATGTGATTGATTGCCGAGTACAGTTGTTTCGGCGTTGGCTGTTCGCTCGCGGCCGTTGGTTTAGAACAGGACAAAGGGAGGTTCGCACCCTTGGTAGGCGGAGCGAGGTATGTGGCGTTTGGTGGCGTGTTGGTTGTAGTTACTTGTATGTAAAATTGATTAACAATTGAATGTATTTAAATGTGTGTTTTATATGGCAAATGTAATATGACTTGTATTTTGTACGTTTTAATTTCATGGTGATCAAGATCGAAGAAATAAAGTTTTGCACCTGTAGAATGCAACGCCGTCTTTTTATTGATGTCAAGAACAGTTACACGTGTATCAACCTATAATTGGCCAAATTAGCAGGGTTACATTGCTCCCCCTCTGAAGCGTATGAGTCCCTGCATGCATGCTAAGCTCAACCAAGGATCGGATGGGATAATATCCTGTAACTCTCCAAAATACTGATACTGAAAATAGGGCAAGAATCAGAGGTTTGCCCAATTCCTCAGTGAACTTTGGTGGGGGATGTCTATCTCTATTTGAACATCTGAGCCTACTAAGTCCCTCCCTACCAATAATTTCTGAGGATGTTGTGACTTGGAGGCTCTCAGTGTTCTCATACTGACTGTTGTCTTTTCTCATTAGTTGGGTCAGAGTTTGTGGTTACTTCCTCCTGTAGCATTCCATTTTCTGGGATGTCTATGATGACATGGTCAGTTTGGGAAACTGTAGTTTGATCCACAGCACCACTCATGTCATGGGAATCGATGGGTGTAACTGGATGGTCAAATGTCATTTGTATGTCTGGTTCTCTAAACTCAGGAGCCATGGGATTTAGTGAATATCGAAAAGGGATTACAAACATGTTCAAACTCCTGCACATGGACCAGGACCCCATGTAGTGGACTGTGGTGTTCCATGGACACAGTGATAGTGATTTGACTTTTCGACTGCTGATCCTTCCCTTTGGAAAGACATCCCATTGGATGTTAGGCAAGCCCCCTCTGTGTCCATTTTAAAAACCCGGTTGAAGACACATTTCTTTTCTCCGGCTTTTGATCAGACCTGAAATTTTCGGCTCTTCTCCAGGTGTCAATTGTGTTTAATGTTAATTTATTGGCTTTATTTGTTTATATATTTTTTCTTTATATCATATATTAATTATATTTATATTTATTAATACTTGTGTATTTCGGCCTTTTTTTGTTTTTATTGTCTACTGTTTGTAAAGTGCTTTGTTACAGCTCTAGTTGTTATGAAATGCGCTATATAAATAAAACTATATTGTACTGTCTTGAATTGTATCCTCCTCTTCTCCATCTGATTCATCCAATACCATTTCTTTAGTATCAACAGAACTGCTTCGCAAACGTATTTTCTTGTGCTTGTTTGCCTGAGACACTGGCTCAGGAGTAGTCTCAACTGGCAGGATAGCAATAATAGGTCTCTGTGAAGCGTGCAATGAGGGCCATTCCTTGTTTCGGATTTGACAACATAGACAGGGACATCAGTGCTTTTTCTAACAACATGGATGTGCGTTTCCCATTTGCCAGCACACTTATGTTTGCTCCGAATGTTGACATTTCTCACTAAGACCAGATCTCCTTCAGCTAACTCAGCCGCTTTGATTTTGGCATTAAATATATGCTTATTTCGGTCTGCAGACTTTTCGGAAGCTCCGCAGCTCGTGCATAGCTTTCTTGGAGTCGCTGACGCAGATTGTGGACATAGTCTGAGTGTGTATTATTACCTTTTCGGCTCCTATCAGACTTCAAACTTGAAGTTTGAGAGGGCTGCAAGCCATCTGTGTCCTGCTGCATCAAGTTTGGTGGAAGTAAGGACATATGTAAGGGGATTGTTATCCGCTAAGACAGTAAAGTCCGTACCATAGAGGTAATCACAGAACCTTTCACAAACTGCCCACTCCAATGCGAGAAACACGAGCTTGTGAGTAGGATAATTGTTCTGGGTTTTATAAAGCTCTACTGCCATATGCTATTACCCCAAGTTTCCCACCTTGCTCCTGTTAAAGGGCTGCTTCTACTCCTTCACCACAAGTGTCGGTATGTAGCACATATGGGTACTTGGGGTTTGCAAAAGCAAGCACAGGGGCTGATGTTAGCCTGTCAATCAGTGTCCTAAAAGATGACTCACATTCAGGTGTCCATTCTGCATCAAAGGGTGTCCTGGGATTTATACCAGTGTTAGGCTTTGGTGCTTTATAGATTTTACCCCTCTTTTGAAGTGGGTAATACCCGGCGGTGAGTGCGTTGAGGGGCTTAGCGATCTTTGAATAGCCCTCAACAAATCGCCTATAATAACCAGCAAATCCAATGAAACGCTTTAACTCCTCTCTATTTGCAGGCCAAGGCCAGTCTTTCAGGGTAGACACTTTATTTGGGCCAGTGTGGACTCTGTTGGCATCTACAACATGTATAAGATACTTCACAGAGGATCTGAAAAATTGCCACTTTTCAGGTGACAACTTTAGGCCATAACTCTTGAGACGATGGAGCACTTTTATGAGTCTCTCCTCGTGCTCTTTGAGGGTCTGGGAGAACACATTGAGGTCATTGAGGCATACGATTAAATTTGTAGAAGCCTAAGGGACAAGTGAATGTTGTTTTGGGCTTATCCTCCTCTGCCATCTCAACCTTGTGGTCCATCACTGAAAACCATTTGGCTCCACTCATAGCTGAAAAGGCCTCCTCAATGTTAGGAAGGGTATATGCATCTTTACTGGTGCAACTATTGAGTTTCCAATAGTCAATGCATAGCCTAATCTTTCCATTTATCTTTACGGCAACCACTGGGGATGCAAAGGGACTCAGACTTCCTTATTATGACAGAATCTAGGAGTTATCTTAGGTGTTGCCTGACAGCCTCTCGATTGTTGGGGTGTATTGGCCTCGATCGCTCTTTGAAGGGTGTTTCATCCCACGGACAAATGTGATGTTTCACAGTGCTCGTGTGGCCTGAGGAGAGCTCATCAACTGCAAACACTTCAGAAATGGAGTTGAGTTTATTTTTCATGCATTGCTTCCATTTCTCAGGCATGGGGGAGTCATCCAAGTTAAATGGGTAGTTGCTATTTGATGTTTGAGAATCGGTTAGCACCGTATAGTTCAGGGGAACTACACTTCACCGATGACACATTTTGGAGGCAGGGTGATAGCGTGATCTATTGCGTTACTAAGAATCTTACTTGATGTTCTTGTGCTGATGTTCATCAACGCACATTGAAGAAACAATCCACCCGACAAGGAACACCTTGAAGATCAGTTGCTGCCAAAGGGGGTTCTGTAAAACCTATTGAGGTCCCCTGATAAACTCCAGTTCTGACTTTTTGGGGAAGACATCTTTTTTTTTTCCTCATTTCCATTTTTGCTTCGCAACATGAGTCAACAGTGTTGCATGCAGTGTTCTTAATTTTGGCTTACTCCATGAGGTTCTGCTAGTCAGGCTGCTCAGTCTGCCAGCCATGAATAAGGAAGCAACCCAAATTGATGCACAGTTCACAGTTTAAGATTATTGACAGCACACTTTTTGGCAAAGCCACCTCCACAGCCCCACAACAATCGAGGACACTGTTAAGGGCAACCTGAAAGTGATCACCACCAACCACCACACTTCAGAGCAAGCACAACCACAGGCTTTTAACATTTTTCCTTTTTGTTGTACTTTATTTTTGTATTCTGTTACATTCTTCCACTTTTGTTTTTTTTTACCTGGTGCCTTGAGACATAAACACCTCGTGGCTCCCGTCTCCTTCCGGTTTCAAGGAACGTCACACCAAAGTAAGTGCAGCTTTGTGCTAGAGTTGATGCATAACTTCATACAGAATATGTATAGAATCATGCAGAGTTTTGCACTGTGGCAGAAATTCAGTTTCACCATTAGCTTCAATGTTGGTAGTCAAAGGTAGTTCTGACTCGTCCATAGTAGCACATCTCCTTATCCATGATTTGAATTTCTTTGAATTACTCACACTCAGAACTCAAAGTTCCTTTTTTGTCTTCCAACAAAGTGAGCAATGTCATTCAGTACAGCAGGTGGATAACATGTACATAGACAATGAGCACGGTCAAAAGCTGTTTGCTTCCGTGACTACCAGCACACTGTATACTAAAACACTGTCCGCTATGCTTCTACTACTGCAAGTGCATTAAATCTTTATGATGACAGAATTGATGGCATAATTGAGATAATACTTCAAAGCATTGGCTCTCACATTTCCGGCCCCTAATTGGAAAACTAGCAGGCTTACAATTACTCAATGAACAGACGATAGCGAAATAATTAAGAACAGATATTATACAGTGACGTATGATCTAACACAATAAATTAAATCCTTTAACTGTCCACCTCACAGATGAGACATAACTTGTCTACAGGTCTTTCTAGGGTGTTTGTCTTTGTCTTGCCTATGACTCACTTTGGCCTCGCGTGTCCTTGTGCATCTGGGATGACACCATCGACTCTTCCCATCAACCAGGATCCATGGGGCGCAGATTCATCCATTATCATGACAATATCTCCAGCAGACAGGTTCGTCTTGAGTTGATTCCACTTTTGGCGTTCTTGTAAAAGCGGGAGGTACTTACACATCTATCGTTTCCAGAATAAATCTTCTAGATATTGAATCTGCCTCCATCTTCTGCGTGTATATGAGTCTTCTTTACTGAACAATCCAGGTGGCATCACCGGCTGCTTCTTCATCAGTAACAGATGATTTGGAGTTAACGCTTCGAGATCTGTGGGGTCGTTGGTTGTTGTAAGTGGTCTATCATTCAGTATGTATTCCACTTCACACATCAGTGTCTGGGCGGCACGGTGGTCGACTGGTTAGCACGTCCGCCTCACAGTTCAGAGGTCGTGGGTTCGATCCCGGCTCCGGCCTCCCTGTGTGGAGTTTGCATGTTCTCCCCGTGCCTGCGTGGGTTTTCTCCGGGTACTCCGGTTTCCTCCCACATTCCAAAAACATGCATGGTAAATTGGTTAAACTCTCTAAATTGCCCCTAGGTGTGATTGTGAGTGCGGATGTTTGTCTCTGTGTGCCCTGCGATTGGCTGGCAACCAATTCAGGGTGTCCCCTGCCCACTGCCCGAAGACAGCTGGGATAGGCTCCAGCACGCCCCGCGACCCTTGTGAGGATAAGCGGTATCGATAATGGATAGATGGATGGACATCAGTGTCTGGTGACACTCATCTTTAAGGATTTGTTCCTTGAGCACAGATCTCCTCACCTTTACTCCCCATCCTTCTTATGGAACGTATTTGTCTTTCCCAAACTCCCTCGAAATGGGAGGCTGCAGGCGGGTCAAAAATCCATTGAATTCCTTTTTGCATTAATGCGTCTTGGATCTTTGATTGATTCCATTGCTGAAGAGACTCTTTTAATTCACGTTCGGCTGCTACGAGGTTAGTCCCATTGTCTGATCTCATAACTTCCACTTGTCCTCTTCTGCACAGGAAACGACGGATTGCGTTCACACATAAATCAGTGTCCAAAGAGTGAGCAACTTCAATGTGCACTGCCCGCGTAGTGAGACAAGTGAAGAGAACTCCACATCTTTTCACGTGGCCGTGGCCCTGTTTCTCGTCGAACGGGCCGAAATAGTCCACCCCTACATTTGAGAAACGGGGTTTGTCAGGGACTATTCTATCTGCAAGGTTTGCCATTTTTTGTTCAACTTCTACTTTTTTTACAGACCACGCACTTTGATAAGATTCTCCTCAGCATTGAGTTCACTGAAGGTATCCAATACTTTTGTCGTAAATTTGAGAGCACGTAGTTTCTTCCAATCTTTTCATGACTGTCTCTCAGCATTAGTGTGGTGATGTGTGAGTCCTTTGGGATGATGATTGGATGCTTCACATGATCTGGCATGGCAGATGCGCACAGACGTCCTCCAACCCTCAGAACTCCATCCTGAATCACTGGGTCGAGCTTTATTAGATGACTGCCCGTCTTTAGGTTGTTTCCCTTTACAGCATGAACATCTCTTCAGGGAGCCATTGACTTTGAATGTATTTGATTATCTCCATTTCGGCTCTCTTTAGACATTCAACAATCAATTTACAATTGTCATTGGTTTGGTGGTTGGGCCCTGTTCATAGACCGCTTCTGGTTTCTCTGCAGTGCTGCAGCAATGAGTCCTTTACTTTGAGAATCCAAGGGATGGCCTGCTTCAACCTGTACCAGCTTGAATAGTGGTTAATCAGGTTGTTCACGGTGTCTTTGTCTTCGACTGCATGAGAGGTACGTGTCTCACTTCGTTGTCGTCTTCTTCGTTGTTCGTTTGGTCAGGTCTGCTCGGCCATTGGCTTCCTGGTTCTCGTAAAAAAGGCTGGACCATTAAACCAGCTCGGGTTGTTCAGAAGCTTGGTGGGAGTTAGCCCTCTAGACGTACAATCAGATGGGTTTACTGTAGTATTGACATACCTCCATTGGTGCGGCTTTGTAGATTCTTTGATAGTAGCAACACGATTGGCTACGAATGTCTTGAGATGAAGGGCTTCGTTCTCTATTTTTTTCAGCACTGTTGTGCTGTCAGTCCAGAATGTTGAATCACACAACTTCATCTGAAGCTCTCGGCTTAACATCTTGTCTGTGTTGACAGACACAACAGCTGCTGTTAATTCCATACGTGGAATTGTTGTTTGCTTTGTTGGGGCCACACGTGATTTTCCCATCATGAATGCGCAGTGGACTTGTTCATCTTCGTTAATTAGTCTGAGGTACGAAGCTGTTCCGTAACCAAGTTGAGCTTCGTTGATTCGTCCGAAGCCCACTGGTCGTATACATCTGGCTAATTTAATAGCTGCTCTTGAATTTTATCATCCCACGAAAGCCCTCTTGCACAGCTGTTTCATCTTGGCTGGGACGACAACTGGATCGTGGTTCGGATCCAGGTCTTTCAGTCCACTTGCTCTCTCACTGTCTGGAACAAATGCAAGCAGTTTATGACTATTACTTGCCCATTTTGTCAAGCGAAAGCCTCCGTCGGCACACAACGCTGTGAGGTCTTTTCTCAGATCGATGGCTTTAGCTTCGGTGGCAACTGACTTTAAACGGTCGTCTACATAAAAGTTTCTGAGGATGGTACCCACAACCTCAGGTTGAGCTTGTCTCCGATTTTCATCTGCTGTCCTTTGAAGAGCGAATGTGGCGCAACTCAGTGAAGAGGTTTCACACAAGAGGTGTACAGTCATTTTGTACTCAGCAACATCATGAGTGAGGTCTCCATCCGGCCACCACAGGAAGCGCATGCAATCGGTGTCTTCTTCAGGAACACGCGCTTGGTAGTACATCTTTTTGATGTCCGCCATCATGGCAATTGGTTCTTGCCTGAAGCGAGTCAACACTCCGAAAAGCGTGTTCGTTAAATCTGGTCCTTGTAGAAGCTCACTGTTCAAAGAGACTCCTTCATAGATGGCCACACAGTCAAAAACGACCAGAAGCTTTTTCTTTTGAGGGTGGAGTACTCCATGATGAGGAAGGTACCATACTCGGCCATCCTGACGGCACAGCTGTCTTTGTAGTACATTCACTGCATAACCGGCATTCACCATTTCTCTCATGAAGCTGGTATACTCAGCGTGAAGTACAAGATCTTTCTTTAATTTAGTTTTGAGATACCGTGCTTGTTGTAAGACAACACTTCGATTGTTTGGTATGTGGACGTTCGTTTTCTTCAGCGGTGGATGTATGTAATAATGTCCATCCATGTGACAAGCAGAGTCTGACACAAATTCCATGAAATGGTGATCCTCTTGTGACATCGCTAACTTGTCGTCGCACTTCGGCTCAGGAAAGTAATGGTTATATTGCTGAATAAGCAGTTGTTCTATATTCTCATTGTCCACAGCAATTCTCTTAACACTAGAAAACCCAGGATTTTTTACAACTCATTGAATGCCTAGAAACCGGTCAAATATTACCTAAGTTTTTATATAACAACTCTGCTGTCTACAATTAGCGACCTTTCATATGTACATTGGCCATTACCTGCCAAAGCAGTAGGGAGTATGGCAGGGTGAGGGTGTGGGAGGATTGGTGGTGTGGGGTGTGTGGGGGCTGGGGGGGTTGTGGGGGTGATATCTAGAATTGCAAAGCGGGGGGAAATGGTAGCCCTCAGGTATGAAAGGCAGACTACTCTTCATTGACCATTTGTTTGGGGGAAGCCAGCATTCACTAACCTAAATTACATTATCTATAGCAGTCATTAGACTTTGTTGTTCACAAACAGCCTGGCAAAAAAATAAATAAATAAGAAACAAAAAGCTAAAAATGACTTCAGCCATGTCAACACCTCTTGTTTCTTTTTTTTTTTTTTTTTTAATTTGGCACAATAATAGTAAGTCACTGATGGTGTAGTGGTACACACACCTGAGTTGAGTGCGGGCAGCGTGGGACCCACTCAGTGACAGTGTCTTTGTGTGCCCTGCTACTGGTTGGTGACCAGTTCAGGGTGTAGTCTGCCTTTCGCCCATTGTCTGCTGGGATAGGCTCCAGCCCCTCCCCGCCACCCTTTAAAGGATAAGCGGTGTGGAAGATGACATGACATGACAACAATAGAAAACTACAACACTTCATTTTGCCAGCGGTAGCCATGATTAAGTAGCCTAAAGACCATATCTCAGTTGGCACATTCAACAGTTGCCAAAAGCACTGTACAGTATGTTGCAGGTCTTACTCTGTTTTGTGTGTGTGTGTGTCATTTTGTGTAAAAATGAAAGAAACAATTTATCTTATCTGATTCATTGGTCAGTCAAACACTCTTCTAGTTCATCAATATCAACAAAAAGAAAAAACAAACAAATGTGTGTTCATTTCATGTAAGTTACTCAGACCCTGATTGCTTCATCATCCTCACTGGAGATTTTAATCATACTGCTCTCAAGACTGTCCTACCAAAACTTCAACATGTACATTTTCCAACTCAACAGCACCCCAGCTCTACTCTGAAGAAATCCAAAGCCTGCCACATCCCCCACATTAGAATGTCAGACCACATCATTGTTATGCTAATGAAACATGCAGACAGAGTGAAAATGTTGCCAAACCAACAATAATAACTACAATAAAAGCAGGCAGCAATAATAACCACAATAATAATAATAATAATAAAATTACTGTTAGAATGTTTTGTCATATTGATTTAGATATGTCATTACCACATAGACAATAATGAATACACAGACACTGTGACCTCCTAAATACGAAGTGCATTTATGATGTGACCCAGATAAAAACATCACCACTCCCCGGGCTGAACAGAAGCCAACAGACCTCCACTGGGTGTTGGGGAAAGCCAACATTGACTAGCCTAAATGAAGTTATCTTACCTGTCTTTAGACTTTGTTGTTCACAAACACATAGCTTGGCAAAAATAATAAAAACAAGTTGAAGAAACGAAAAGCTAAACATGACTTCAGCCATGTCCACACATCTTGTTTTTGTTTTTTTCCCTTAAATCTAGTGCAAAAATAGTTAACTACAACATTCCATGATTGAGCCTAAAGGCCACATCTCAAATTGTCATCCACGTGTCTTTTTGACTTTGTTGTGAAGTATATTTTAAGATAGATTAATACAGTCATAGCTAGAATGCCCCTACAGTTAGTTGGGAGATATCGCCATTAAACCTCTGGAATGGGTGTCCGCTGATAGTGTAGTGGTACACACGCCGGAGTTGTGTGCGGGCAGCGTGGGATCGATTCCCGCTCAGTGACAGTGTCTATGTGTGCCCTGCGACTGGCTGGCGACCAGTTCGGGGTGTAGTCTGCCTTCGCCCATTGACGGCTGGGATAGGCTCCAGGAACTCCCCGCGACCCTATATAGGATAAGCGGTTTGGAAGATGACATGACATGACATGACCTCTGGAATGCTCTTAGCTCAGGGGAAGATACTTTGCAGGCCTACTGGGGTTAACAGGTCACTGGTTCTTCAGGGGGAGAGCCTGGGGCACTCAGGACGTGAGCATGTGTGTTAGCAGCCTTAGGGACTGCCTGTTATAAACTGATCATTCTCAAGGTAGTCAATCTTAGGGGGGTTCAATTTGAAGCAGACTTTGGGGCGCCTCGAGCATATGGGGCATTTTTCTTCTTGAAGGTTTTCAGTCAGGAAACAGACAAAGAAATTAGCCATTCAGTGTAACCAATTCATATGTAATTACCAAGTTTGAATATTCATTCTGTTCCCGATAAGAAGGAAGACGCGAGAAGGGACCCTGCTCCTTGGAAGAAAATACACTTCAGTTGCTCACAACCACATAGCAAAACTTGGCAAAAAAAAACAAAAATAAGGTGAAGAAATTAAAAGCTAACATCGACCCCCAAAAAAATGAAAAAAGCAAAAATAAAAACCCCAAAATGACTTTAGCCATGTCCACACATCTGGTTGTTATTGTTTTTATTTTTTATTATTTTTATCTGGCGCAATAATAGTAAACTACAATATTTGATTGAACTTTTATAGTCAGCCGTAGCCGTGATTGAGTAGCCTAAAGGGCATATCTTATTGAATGGCATGTGCTTGCATCTTAGAAAATGTTGTGCTTCATCAGGGCTCGAAAAGCATTGCGAACATATCTGCAAATTGCCATGCAGCTGTTGCATAGAGCCCTCAGCCGGCAAGAACAAGTTTAGCACACTTGTACAATTGTTCTGAGATGCAAACGCGGGTGTTATGGGGCTTTGTATAAAAAAAGTGTACTTCTTGCAAACAAGTACAAAAGCAGCTATTGCATAGAGCCATCAGTCATCAAAAACAAGTTAGCACACTTGTGCAACTGTGTTGAGATGCGTTATGGTGCTTTGTATAAAAGGTGTACTTCTTACAAACAACTGAACAGAAGCCAACAGACCTCCACTGGGTGTTGGGGAAAGCCAACATTGACTAGCCTAAATAAAGTTGTCTAACCTGTCTTTAGACTTTGTTACACATAGCTTGGCAAAAATAATAAAAATAAGTTGAAGAAACGAAGAGCAAAAAATGACATGGTTTATCTCATTGAACGGTGTGTGCTTGCATCTTAGAAAATGTTGAGTTTCGTCAGGGCTCTAAAAGCATTGCAAACGTATCTGCAAAGCTATTTGAGCCCTCTGTTGACAAAAAGAATTGAGCACACTTGTACAATTGTTTTGAGATGCAAGGCCAGACGTCACCTTCAGAGCTGGGGATGAATCCAATCTGAGAACAGTGAGAGCCTACCTGTCCTGTGGTATCAGGAAAGCAATATGAGACTATGCCAAATGAACATCATCATGTCATCTTCCAAACTGCTTAGCCTATACAGGGTCGCGGGGAGGTGCTGGAGCCTATCCCAGCCGGCAACGGGCGAAGGTAGACTACACCCCGAACTGGTCGCCAGCCAGTCGCAGGGCACACACAGACACCATCACTGAGCGGGAATCGATCCCACGCTGCCCGCACACAACGCAGGCGTGTGTACCACTACACTATCAGTGAGCTGCCAAATGAACACCTCCAACTTAAAAAAGAGCAGAGATGCACACACACTATGGCGGCCATCCAGGCCATCATCACACATCTATGAGAGCAATACCTCTCTGCTCAACATTGTGTTTTACATATATTGTACTATTTTTTTGTACATGTAGTATATTTTGTATAATTGGTAGGATTCTGGTACTTGTAATTTTAATCTTTTTTTGTGATTGGATTGACTTCGAATTCAATTTCTTTGTATATATGGTATCTGTTAGGCAGTTAAACACTATTTTAGCTCATCAATAAATATAAACAAGAACAGAAAAAACGTGTTGATTTCATCTACGTTTCTCAGTGGCAATTCATGTGGTAACTCATTCTAAGACTAAGTGATTGCGCAACTAAACTCCAAATGGGCTGGCGTAACCCCCCACCTCCTCCGTGTGCCAGTAATTGCCTTGTTTCCTCAACAAAAGCGCCTGTTTACACCTTGATGCGGGATATTCGCTAAAAGCTTGGTGTAAAACTGACCGCTCTTAGGGCACTGTAGGTAGAAGTGATAAGTGACCGCCTTCTGGGTTTTCTAGTGTTAACTGAATGTCCCTTTCTATCTGCTGTGAATCCATTTAGAATCCAACCAATTGCAGTTTATACTGCATATGGTCCGTTATCTTAGGTATGGATTACTTTCCATGGCTCTTGTAGTTTGGGTTCTCTTGTTCCAATAAGGAGTTCTACTTCGGCGTTAATGTGAAGTAATCTGACTTCTCTTAGATATGGCCATTTGTCGATGTCTTTTTGTTGATGAACATTTTTTGTGGAAATTGGGATGCTCTTTTATGTAAACACTTTGGATAGTTCAATTAAGTGATTCTCTTCCAATCTACTGATTTCCAAATCAGTTATGATATAGGATGTAATCCGCTTCGTTGCAGTAATGGTGTTTAAAATTAGCTCCGTTCTTCTTCCCTGGACATTCAGCGCTCTGCCAGTGTCTCTGTACAAAACGTTGCGCTGCTGCCTGAGTCAATGAATGCATACACTTCCACAACTTTGTTACTTCTTTTATTCTTAACTTTCAAGGGAACAATAGCGAGCTTGCAATTGCAGGCGTTGTGTCTCTTCGTATTGTGGAGAGTTTGCCCTGGCTTTATTTTCTTGAGAATTTGAGGCAACTTCTCCTGCATTATCCTTTCTTTTTTCTTGCTTTACGAAATGTAGCACACTAGGATGCTTTGGAGAAAAGTGTTCACACGTCATTTTCTTCTTACACTCGTTAGAGAGGGGACCTTCTTACACTCGTTAGAGAAGCAGCCAAAACAAAAGCCATTTTTTCTTCAGAAATTCCACTCTTTCTTAATGTGTTTTTTTTCTATTAATTTATGACACTTTCCAAGGTGTGGCCCTTCTCACAGAAAACACATGGCTTTGTGAAGTCTCAGTTGAAAGATGACACATCATTATTTGACATTGATGACTGGCTTTGTGTTGTGACTGGTTGTTTATGTGATGTATCAGTTGCTCTGCAGTTGCTATGGTCATTTTATGCTTTGTCCTTTATGATGTCATATAGGCCTTAAGTCTTACAGTTTAAAACTTTGAGTTAGACAGTGACACATTGTCAGGACGTCAAACCTAGGATGCAAACTCTTTTCCAGTCCTGATCTCTGTTGTTACTCTGTATTTTTCTTGATAAATACTTTTTACTCTTCAACTTCCATGTCATATCTGCAAATGGGTCCAAATCCTGATCCTCACGTGACAGAACATACTGACCAGTCATGGACCCTGCAGACCCAGACACAATCCCTCAAGCCAAAGACATCACCACATGCTTCTTAACATCCCTCCACCTCCAATCAGGTAGTGATTATCTCACCGGGTGCTGCTTTGCCTTTTCACTGGGAACCTCTCGTGTCGCACCTTCACGATGGATCGCTCAAGCCGTCGCAAGTCCCGGTCTAACTCCAACCGCCCTCAGCCTGCTGACCACCCCCAAACCCTTCGTGTAAGCTCTGTCTTTTCTTCCATGTCTCTCTCATCTTTGCCACCTACTTGTCCTAATTTTGTACAGTCCCCTTCTAGTTTAACAGCTGAGGTTTTGTTTTTAGACTCAGATTTTTCTGACTGTGAAGATGGCCATGATTTGGTTAATCTCCTTTCTGATTCTTATTCTGACACTGATTTTGGTTTTCCGAGTCCCTTCCCAAGTCACTATTCAAGCCCTTGTCAATTTTTATCACGTTTTTCTGATGATGATTCCTTAGTGTCCACTCCAGAACACTTTCCATCCGACCCTAGCTTGGGCGCCTGGTTGGCCATTTACACGGGACCACCGCGGGGTGGCCAACGTAGACACCCGAGTAGAGGTTCTGGTTCTTCCCGTAAGTCCGCTTTTTCCCAGTTGCGTCATTCCGGACCTGTACCCTTAGTGTCCACCACTGAACTCTTCCCTTCAGACCCTACTTTGGGTGCCCGGTTGGCCATTTACATGGGACCCCCACGGGGTGGCCAACGTAGGCGTCCGAGTAGAGTTTCTGGTTCCTCCTCAGCTTTTTCCAAGTCACATCCTTACGAACCATTACCCAAGCGACTACACTCCCCACCTTTTTCAACACCTCGTTCACTGCGTACTTCTTCACCTAGTCCCGTTCATTCCGTTTCTTCTAGTTTACATTCCTCACTATCTGTACTCCCAATCCCTCGTGTCTCGTGTGCGTCGCAACCTGTATGGCGGGGCCCCTTCCCGGCGCCCCTTCCCGGCGCCTCAGCAAAGCGGGCCCCCATCCCGATGCCTCGGCAGTGACAGGCCCCCTTTCAGGCACCTCGGCAACTACAGGCTCCTATACCGGCTCCACTGCAGTGCCAAGCCCTCTTCCCAGCACCTCAGTAACTACAGGCTCCCACGCCGGTTCCTCTGCAGTGCCAGGCACTCTTTCCGGCACCTCTGCAACTACAGGCTCTCATGCCGGCTCCTCTGCAGTGCCAAGCCCTCATCCCGGCACCTCGGTAACTACAGGCTCCCATGCCGATTTCTCTGCAGTGCCAAGCCCTCTTCCCGGCACCTCGGTAACTACAGGCTCCCATGCTGGTTCCTCTGCAGTGCCAGGCCCCCTTCCCGGCACCCTGGCAACTACAGGCTCCCGTGCCGGCCCCTCTGCACCCGGTGCCTCAGCAGTGCCATGCCCTCTTCCCGACAGTGCCAGGCCCTCTTCCCGGCACCTCAGCAAATGCAGACCCCCATGCTAGCTCCTCAGCACCACCAGAATCTGACGCTGTTCCGGCACCGCAACTTCTGCGGCTGCCCTTGAATTCTGCTACGACGGCGCAAGGCCTTCGGCTGCCCTTTGACTCTGTTCCGGTGGCGCAACCTCTGCGGCTGCCCTTACATTCTGCTACGATGACTCCGGCAGTGCAACCTCTGCGGCTGCTCTTGGATTCTGCTACAGTGGCACAAGGCCTGAGGCTCCCTTCATCCCCTGTGTGGCCCCCTGGACTCCCACAGGACTGGCCCCGCCAAGACCCTCTTGTCTGGCCTTCAGGAGGGCCTCTAGGTTGTCCCTGCCATGAACCTCTCATCTGGCCTCCGCGTCACCCACCAGATTGTTCCTGCCAAGACCCTCTCGTCTGGCCTCCTGGACGCCCACCGGACTGCCCCCACCAAGAACCTCGTGTCTGGCCTTCAGGAGGGCCACTAGATTGTCCCCGCCACGACCCTCTTGTCTGCCCTCCAGGTCGCCCACCGGAATGGTCCTGCCAAGGCCCTCTCGTCTGGCCTTCTGGACGCCAAAGTTTTCTTAGTGTCCTTCCTTTTAGCTGCTGTGCTGTATACGTTTCCAAATAAAGGATCAGACATAGCATTTGTGCAATGCTCAATGAAGTATACTAAATCCATAAACTTGGCTCGTGTACCACGGCTGATATGCGTGGAAATCCCAACTTGTTCTCATTTGGAATGAGACCCTCCTCTTGCTCTCACTCCTGTAACTCTTTGTCTCTCTCCTGATACTCTCCCTCCTGTTGCTCTCTGCCTGGCAACTCAACCAAGTCTCTCTCACTCCTCAATTTTTTTATCTTTTGGCTGTATTTTTGATTGCGCTCCCACGCGTGCGAAATCTGCCCAGAAACCTCCAGCGGTTGACCTGCAAAAGCTGAGGATCTGGGTTCTCAACCTCCATTACCACGTATATGTGGTAGATGAGCCGAAATCCAGCTTTGGTTAGCAAAATCTGAAGCAACACGCCGGTTTTGCCCCCCTTTCAGTTGAAGGCCAGCAAAATCACCACTGGGTGGTCCTGGCAAAGCCCGACACTGCGCAGCGGCCAGGCCACATGAGAATCCAACCAAGCTTTTGATCCTGCTCCCAGCTGCCTCCTTTTTCTTTTCCTTTTTCCCTTTCTTTTTTTTAATCTGCAAACGAGTGAAGGTCCTTCCACCGGCTACTCACGTGAGACTTCACTTAGCGCACGTAAGTGACCACTTTGCAGCTCGCCAGGGCTTTTTCAGTGGGTGCATACAAAATTGGTAGTGAACGCTAGCAAACTTTTTGCATTTCATAAAGCAAGTCATCCTTACACCTTCTCTCGCTCTATCAGACGTCCTATTTTTTCCCTTACCTCCCAATTATTTTTGTTTTTGTTTTTTTCTTCTTCATTTATTCAGGCTTGCCATATCGTAGTATTTTCTTGTATGCTTCACTAGTTGTAGTTAATAAACATTGTCTATCTACAGAAATCAAACGTGAATTGTTTGGGTCAAGGTATTAACCTCTATTTTGTTAAAAGAACTCACAATTTATTTTTATTATAGCGCCTTCACATTTCAAGACTGATTCAAGGAGGTTTTTTGTCAAATTCCCCTCCAAATAGCCTAAAATTTTAACGCGGTGCCCCATGAGGCGAGCAGGAGTAATGCAGGCATTGCTCTCAGTCGCTATTAATTACCTACACTCTTAAGAGCGACCCCCATTTTCGCTACACAAAGTAAGAATAGGAAATAAACATTAGCCATTTACAGAAATCCACTGTCTAATCTGAAAAATCGAACTCTAAATTACACAAGTGTAGCCCTTTTATCTAAAAAGACTCATTTTAATGAGGTTTTCCATCTATCCTGCCCTTTAAGTAAACCAAAAGTGACGTGGTGCCACCTAGCAGATTTTGAGATTCAATGTGGGCATCTTGAATAGCTGTCTTTTTAATAAATAATACTTGACTCTTTTCAAGATACACAAAATAACATCATCATATAGCCTAAATCAATCTCAAATTGATTTCAGTAATTTCTCAGAGAGCGTTAATGGAACCATAAAGGGTGGGGCATACTGCAGTTTTTAAAAATTCAGATCCAGAGCCAGTTTACTACCTGAGTTTGTTACCCATCCCTACCTGTAAGTATTCTTTGAAGAACCATTGTATATGATGCTATTTATCTTTGCTGTATGATTTTTGCTCCTCCTTCTTGCAAATATGTTCAAACATGTATAGTATAATTATCTCTCTGTCTCTTAGGTAATATTTAAATAATTGTAACTCTTACAGTGTCTCTGTGGCAACTCTTGATTGGAAAGGCAGAAAGTACAAAAAAGCATTCAGAAATCAGTGTTTTTCTATGCCTGTATTTACTTGAGCTGCATCTCACAGCATAGTACATCTCTTTGTTGTTGTTGTTGTTGTTGTTGTTGTTGTTATTTATACCTAAAAGGTAGAACTGTCACCTTCAATTCGATACAATCACGATCATTTCTATCCCCTGTAGGTTTCCTGAGTACAGGCGACCAGGCAGCAAAGGGTAATTACGGTTTGTTGGACCAAATTCAGGCTCTTCGCTGGACCAGTGAGAATATTGCAGCCTTTGGTGGTGATCCGTTGCGTATAACTGTGTTTGGGTCAGGAGCTGGAGCCTCTTGTGTCAACCTTCTCACACTTTCTCACTACTCAGAGGGTAACCGCTGGAGCAACTCCACAAAAGGTAAAATTCATAAGCCCAATGGGAACCCAGAGGTGTTAATAGTTTTCTTGATGCCATACATAACATAATGTATTGATTTCTGATATGTTATGACTGTTTGTTACGTGATGTATCAGTTGCTATACAGTTGATGGTCCTTTTATGTTTTGTCCTTTATTATGTCATATAGGCCTGATGTCTGACAGTTTATGAGCTTGAGTTACTCAGTGACGCGTCAATACGTC
The DNA here is from genome assembly GCF_054856515.1 of Filicampus tigris. Taxonomy (NCBI): domain Eukaryota; kingdom Metazoa; phylum Chordata; class Actinopteri; order Syngnathiformes; family Syngnathidae; genus Filicampus; species Filicampus tigris. The sequence continues at coordinate 197,665 of NC_141228.1, read as the reverse complement.
AAACCTTTTTTGAGTGAGAATGCAAACTCTCTTCCAGTTCAGCTCTCTGTAGTTACTTTGTATCTTCGACTTTTTACTTCACACCTTCCGTGTCATGCCTGCGTATGGGTCCAAATCCCCGATCCTCACGTGACAGAACGTACTGACCAGTCTGGACCAAGTCGACTCAGGCAAAATCCAAAAAGCCGAAGACATCACCACCTGCTCCTAACCATCTGTCCACCTCCAATCAGGGAGTGATTGTCTCACCGGCTGCTGCTTTTTGCCTTTTCACTGGGAACCTCTCGTGTCGCTCCTCCACGATGGTTTGCCTAGGCCGTCGCAAGTCCCAGTCTGCCTCCAAATGCCCTCAGCCTGTTGACCACCCCCACACCCTTTGTGTAAGCTCGGTCTTTTCCTCCACGTCTCTCTCATCTTTCCCATCTACTTGTCCTAGTTTTCCATGTTCTCCTTCTAGTTTAACACCTGATGTTTGTTTTTAGACATTGATTTTTCTGACTATGAAGATGGCCACGATTTGGTTAATCTTTCTGATTCTGATTCAGATTTTCACATTGATTTTGGATTTCCTGGTCCCTTCCACAGTCATTATTCAAGCCCTTGTCAGTTTTTGTCACATTTTTATGATGATGATCCCTTAGTTTCTGATTCAGATTTGACACTGATTTTGGTTTTCCCTTCCCCGGTCATTATTCAAGCTCTTGTCAGTTTTTGTCATGTATTTCTGATGATGATCCCTTAGTGTCCCCTTCAGAACCCTTCTCATCAGACCCTTGCTTGGGCGCCCGGTTGGCCATTTACGTGGGACCCCAGCAGGTTGACCAATGTAGGCGCCCGAGTAGAGGTTCTGGTTCCTCCCAAAAAGTCTGCTTTTTCTAAGTTGGGTCATTCTGAACCTGTACAGTTAGTGTACGCCGCTGAACCCTTCCCTTCAGACCCTTATTTGGGTGCCCAGTTGGCCATTTACATGGGACCACCGCGGGGTGGCCAACTTAGGCACCTGAGTAGAGAATCTAGTTCCTCCCGTAATTCAACCTTTTCCAAGTCACGTCATTCCGAACCTATACCCAAGCCGCTTGACTCCCCGCCTTATTTGGCACCTCGTTCGCTGCGTACTTCTTCATCTTGTCTAGGGGTAGGGAACTCCAATTCCTCGAGAGCCATATCCTACCTGTTTTGGATCTCTTCCTACTCCAAAACACCTGATTAAAATGATCAGCTCATCAGCATGCTCAGTATGTCTGAAATTATCCTGATCATTTGAGTCAGGTGTGTTGTTCCCTCCCTCTGATCTAGTCCCATTAATCCTGTTTCTATAGTTTACCTTCCACACTATCTGTACTCCCAACCCTTCATGTGTCTTGTGCTTCCCAACCTCTCTGGTGGCAGGCTGATGAGGCAGGGCCCCGTGCCAGCACCTTGGCAACTGCAAGCCCCCATGCCAGCTCCTTTGCAGTGCCAGGCCCCCTTCCCGGTGCCTCAGCAAATGCAGGCCCCCATTCCGGTGCCTCGGCAGTGCCAGGCCCCCTTCCCGGCATCTCGGCAACTGCAGGGCCCCCACGACTCAAGCTCTGTGGCTTCCCTCGGATTCTGCTACAGCACCGCAAGCTCTGCGGCCTCCCTCTGATTCTGCTATGGCAGCGCATGCTCTGCGGCCTCCTTACGATTTTGTTAGGGTGACGCAAAGCTTTTGGCTGCCCTCTGACTCTACTACAGCGGCGCAAGCTCTGCTGCGTCCCTCCGATTCTGCTATGACGGCACAAGGCCTGAGGCTGCCCTCACCCCCTTTGGCCGTCTGGACCTCCATCAGATAGGCCCCCGTCAAGAACCTATCTTCTGGCTTTCGGGATGGCCACCGGATTGGCCCCGCCAAGAACCTTTCGTCTGGCCTGCGGATCACCGACCCAACTGGCCGCGTCAAGAACCTCAGGCACTCATAAACGCCTGTGTGACTGGTTACCATCCTGAGATGACCAACGAGAGCACAAGTGAATTTATCCCGTGAGCTGATGGCTGCGCATCATTGCAGCCACTCGTTAGTCTCGTCCACGCTAACAAACTAACAGCACTTTTGAACAATGTTCTGTTCGCAAACTCATAACGAGCTGAGCACAACACACGGGAGAGTTTAAGTTGTGGCAAGGACGATGAGATATCGGCAAATAAAGTGTGAAAGTGTTTATTAGTTTTGTCTCAAGTTTGTCTTCAAACAGCTTACCTTAACAACAATCCTGCATTGCATTTTATCCAAAGGACCTTGTTGATGTTGTTGTGCAAAGAGAAAGTTAAGGCATGATTGTCTCCATTTTCTTCATTTTCAAAATAAGTTGGAGGCAATGATTTCTCCCTCTCCTTGGAAGGCAACGAAGAACTTTTACTTTTGCTTTGCACAGCAACGACAACGATGAGCGTTTAAAAGTGCAAGATTGTATCTTTGGTTAAAATGTACGACAGTATTCAGTATACACGACACCTAACTAACTAACTAACTAATATTCCAAAATATGCCATATTTTTCTAAATTGTTGTTGGAATGGAAAGATAAGACACAAGGTGGAAATATTCAACATGCTGTTCATTTGTAATGTCTTTTTTTATTACAACAAATCCTCATGGAGATGAAAATTAAAATGTTTAAGTCAAAATTATTACCATTCTTTCTGTAGTAGACAGTATTTTTATTCACTACAAAAACAAAAACGCAAAAGGGCCTCAGATCAGTGACAGAAATATTTCAAATGTGTGCAAAGTGTGAGTGTGTGTGTAATGTACACATTTATATGTGGCCCTTGTAATATTCTTAGAGTTTATGTTTTCCGAGTGGTCCCTGAAGTGTACACAAAGTTTATTGGCTAAAATGAGTTTTATGCTGTGTTGTGCTGTAGTTGGTATGAGCACGTTGTGTGTTCCTCCTTTAAACTGACTTTATTAACACGAAACAAGACAAGACAAGACGATCTTCTCTACTCATTCTCAGCCGCTGAGGCAAACCAATTTGTTCACATTTCTGAGATTTAAACGTGCCCTCTTATTTTGAAATGCTTCTTTATACTCCCGCGGGCTACACTCGTCCTGTCTGTTGCTCACTGCAATTCTGAGTGGGATTATGCATGAGTGGTCATTTTGCGCAGCGTTAAATGCGTCAAATATTTTGTCGCGATCAATTACAATATTTAACTAGAGCTGCAAGCAGCTGTATAGGGCCCTCGCAGCCCTGGCAACTTTGGGATACTGGCACGTTGGGATGCTCGCTCATCCGAATTGAATAATCGAAATTATCATGTGGATCAAGTTAAAGCAGCTTTTGTAGTCAAAGTGACACCGAACTTTAAAGTAAATTCAAAATGACAGACTTTCTGTTAGGTTTAGCATATGGCACCAAGAGGCTTTCTTGCCGGGCTCTTTCTGTTTCATATACTACCAAATTTTCATAGATGTAGGTGAAAGGTACAACCGGGGCTACTGTTTTAAAACTTTCTCAGGGGCACTAGCAAATCATTAAAGATTGCACAATTAACTCATTATTTTTAACTAATTTACCAGGCCTGATATGTGTGAAATGTTTCATGAGTTTTCGTACATTCTTACATCCCAAAAAATCAGCACTGTTAAATTGGCAAACTCGGCGTTACCATGGCAATAGATTGTTGCGAAAAATCTCAAACTTAGTGTTTTAACATCATGGAGGCTTAAACACGTTCGTAGATGTCTTCAGGTATAGACTGTAATTAAATGTGTGAAATTTAAAAATTTTAAAAGACATTATCATGTGGATCACATTACAGAAGCTTTTAGCCTCCTAAGACCCGGACTCTTCCATGGCTTGCATTTTTAACTTCTCTTGGTTATTTGGACTCCTTGGAACCTAATGACTATAAATAAAAAGACTTATCTTTTCACATGATGTAGTTTCTGAGAAAAAGGATGTGCACATATGTGGACATTTGTTTTATATTTCCATAGAATAAATAAAGTAACAGTTGAGTCATGATGTGCAAAAGTCTGTATTTGGTGTCTGAACAGAGCAGGATTTTCCCTGAGTAAAAACTAAATGATAAATTGTGCCCATGTGAGCCACATGGCTCATTTTAAGTGCTACTAATATATGCAGGAAAACATGTATGTAAAAGTAAACATTTTAAATTTTGCATTGTTGCTGTTGTAACCTTTACTGTGTAGCGCGCTGCCTTCAAGTTTATCACCTCTGGGAGATGTGCATTAGCCTTACTGCAGACTGAGACATGGGGCACAGCAGTCACTGGACACTTTTTTCCCCCGGTCCCAAACATCTGGGTCATCCTCCTGCTCTGCAAAGCCAGAGTTGTCATTGTCATGCTGACCCAAAAAGATCATAGCCACTTCAATATGAAATTCAAAGAACTGTACGATATTCTTCTTTGAAGTGCCAAATATACTGAGGTCTTTGCGATACAGTAACCAGCTGTTGGCTGAAGCCAGATTGGCAAAATGCGTTAGCATCTGCAGTACTCATTCCCTTGTACGGCCATTCATGCGATAGTAACTCATCATTCTATCGACAAGGTCAACTCCACCCATCTTGGATGCAGCCCTAATATATATTCATTTATATGTACGGGCGACTGGTCGACTGGTTAGCACGTCCGCATCACAGTTCAGAGGTCGTGGGTTCCATCCCGGCTCTGGCCTCCCTGTGTGGAGTTTGCATGTTCTCCCCTTGCCTGCGTGGGTTTTCTCCGGGTACTCCGGTTTCCCCCCACATTCCAAAAACATGCATGGCAGGTTAACTGAACAATCTAAATTGCCCCTAGGTGTGATTGTGAGTATGAATGTTTGTTTGTCTCTGTGTGCCCTGCGATTGGCTGGCAACCGATTCAGGGTGTCCCCCGTCTACTGCCCGAAGACAACTGGGATAGGCTCCAGCACTCCCGCGACCCTTGTGAGGATAAGCGGTATGGATAATGGATGGATATATAGACACAATACAATACAATAATTGTATTTAAATAGCGCATTTCATAACAGCTAGAGCTGTAACAAAGCACTTTACAAACAATACAACAAATAAAACAAAAACAATAAAAGGCTGTGATACATGTATTAATTAATAAATAAAGATATAAATAATATATAAAATATAAATAAAAATATAAATAAATAAAGCCAATAAATTGACATAAAACACTACATACAATTGACACCGGAAAAAAGCCAAAAATTTCAGGTCTGATCAAAAACCAGAGAAAAGAAATATGTCTTCAACCAGGTTTTAAAATTGGAGGGGGCTTGCCTAACAACCAATGGGAGGTCATTCCAGAGGGAAGGACCAGCAACAGAAAAGGCTCGATCCCCTCTGAGGATCCGCTTGGTCCTCGGCACCTCGAACAACGCCTGGTCCGTAGACCTGAGGCTGCGCGAAGGTGCGTAGGAGTGGAGGAGCTCGGAGAGGTATGCCGGGGCGAGGCCATTTAATGATTTAAAGGCAAATAGGAGAATCTTGAATTGGTGTTATATGCTCCATCTTCCGAACTCCAGTTAGTCGGAGACGTTTGAGGGAGGACTGGCTGACTCCAAAATAAAGTGCATTACAGTAATCTAGCCGAGATGTAACAAAGGCATGGATGACTGTTTCTAAGTGCTGATGAGAAAGGAGGGGCTTTACCTTAGCCAGCTGTCTAAGGTGAAAGAAGCTCGACTTTACAACAGCGCTGATTTGCTGGTCCAATTTAAGATCACTGTCCATTTTGAAACCCAAGTTTAAGACTGTTGGCTTTAGATATGAAGCCAGGGGGCCCAGGTCAACAAGGTGGGATGGAGACGAGCCACTGGGACCGAACACCATAACTTCTGTTTTCTTTTCATTGAAATTTAGGAAATTCAGTGACATTCAGTCTTTGATGTCCGCTAGGCAGGACAAAAGAGGTCTTATCGAGAGTGCGTCTTTTTTGCTCAGTGGGATATAGATTTGACAGTCGTCCACGTAGCAGTGGAATGAAATACCATGTTTTCTAAGGATAGAACCCAGGGGCAGCAAATACAATGAGAACAGTAATGGCCTCAAAATAGAACCCTGTGGAACACAATACGTTAGAGGGGCAGAGTGGGACTCAGAGGAACGTAGGTTAACAGAAAAAGTCCTGCCAGCTAGATAGGATCCAAACCACTCTAGAGCGCATCCACTAATGCCCACTTGATGTTGCAAGCGAGTCAAAAGAATATTGTGGTCTACCGTATCACAAGCTGCAGTCAAGTCCAACAAAACGAGACATACGTGGTCTCCAGTGTCATTTGCCAGGAGGATGTCATTAAAAACACATAGCAGGGCTGACTCTGTATTATGCATCTTTTTGAAGCCTGACTGGAAAACTTCCATGACATTGTGTTCATCCAAGTAAGATCTTATCTGTGAGTGCACCACTTTTTCCTGAATTTTAGACATAAAAGGCAGCTTGGAAGTGGGTCTAAAATTTGATAGCACAGCTTGATCAAGGCCATTTTTTTTCAGCAGGGGTTGCACTACAGCATGCTTAAAATGGTGGGAGACCACACCAGAAGACAGGCTGCTGTTGATAATGGCCAAAAACGATTGACCAATAATCGGGACAATCTCCTTAAAGAAGTGTGGAGGAATGGAGTCATAAGGGGAGCCCGATGGTTTCATATGGTAAACCACTTCCTCCAAAAATGTCAAAGAAACCGGCTCAAAGGAATTGAACACTGCTGACCAAGGAACTTGGACAGAGGGGTCAAATGTGGCATTCGAAAACAAGAGCCCTAGCTGTAGCAACCTTGTCATTGAAAAACTGCAAAAATTTATTGCACATTTCAGGGGACGAGTCCGTGCAAGTCGGTTGACGGGGCTTCAGTACAGAGTCAATTGTTTTAAATAGGGCACGTGGATTTTGGCGATTTGCCTGAATCAGACATGACAAATAGTTCCTCTTGGACTCTTCACCTGTCTCTGGTAATGACGCCAGCAGTCCTTTAAGATTTGATATGAGACCTGCAGCCTGTCTTTTTTCCACCTGCGTTCAGCTCTGTGGCATTCTTGTTTAGCTGTGCGAGTGCTCTCATTAAACCATGGCTCCGGTCCAATTTTTTTTCTGCATATTTTTTAATGGAGCCACGGAGTCCAAAATATTTAGGCAAGATGAATGGAACCAAGTACTGAGCTCCTCTGTGTTTGAAGAGGGTACACAAAGGTGATCAAAGGCATCAGAGAACTGACTAGCAGTGAGGTGGTTAAAAACCCGGCCCCTGAGCTCGCTAGCATTAACTCTGACAGCAATGGAAAACATTACATATATACCACAATCCTGATCACACAACCACAAAGTCTATCATTGAACCTTGGGTGTCCTGGTGCCAAAGTGCACCCTTATCTTTGAACATTGACTACATTGTAGTTTGTAACTGATTTCAGGCCATTCCACACGGACGCTGAATCGTTAGCAGAAAACAGAAAGACTGTCTAACAATCGAAACATGTTCTCCTACAGATTTGAAAAGTACACCTCCACTCCAAACATTTGCCTACCCCCACCAGCAACTGCTTCATTTACACCCCAGACTCCCAGCCCTGCCCTGGCAATCCACAAACAGGACGTGAGACGGCTCTTCAATCAGCAAAAGATCAAGAAGGCCGCAGGGCCAGATGGGGTGTCTCCCTCCTGCCTTAAAGTCTGCGCTAACCAGCTGGCTCCGGTCTTCACACAGATCTTCAACAGATCCCTGGAGCTGTTTGAGGTTCCATACTGCTTCAAACAGTTGACCATCATCCCAGTCCCCAAGAAGCTTGCAATCTCAGCACCGAACGACTACACATGACCTATGCCAGCATTTTCTTTGTAGACCTCCGCTCTGCGTTCAATACCATCATCCCAGAACTCCTCTCATGCAAGCTTCTCCAGCTCTGTGTATCTCCTGCCATCTGCCAGTGGATCCACAGCTTCCTGACAGGCAGGACACAACAGGTGAGGCTTGGAGGGGACAACATCATCAACACATACCATCTGCACTGGGGCCCCTCAATGATGTTCTCTCTCCGCCGCTCTTCTCCCTCTACACGAACAACTGCACCTCAATGCACCCATCTGTCAAACTCCTGAAATTTGGAGACGACACCACAGTCATCAGCCTCATCAAAGACGTGACGAGTCTTCGTACAGACAGAAGTGAAGCAGCTGGCGCTCTGATGCAGCCAAACAACCTGGAGCTGAATAGGCTCAAGACTGTAGAGATGATTGTGGACTTAAAGAAACATCCTTCCTCATAGCTGCCCCTCCCATTGTCCAACTGCACTTTGTCAACCGTCGAGACCTTCAAGCTCCTGGGAATCACAGTCTCTCAGGACCTGAAATGGGAGGTCAATATCAATTCCATTCTGAAGAAGGCCCAGCACAGGATGTTCTTCCTGAGGCTGTTGAGGAAGCATGGTCTGCTAAAGGAGCTGTTGAGGCAGTTCTACACAGCAGTCATCGATTCAGTCCTGTGTTCCTCCATCACAGCCTGGTTTGGCAACGCCAAAAAAGGACAAAATTCGACTGCAACGAACAGTTAGGACTGCGGAAAAAATCATCGGTACCTCTCTACCCACTCTTGAAGACTTGCACACTTCAAGAACGAAGACAAGGGCACTTAAAATTCTCCTGGACCCCCCACACCCTGGCCACCGCTTTTTCCAGCTCCTCCCGTTAGATAGATGCGATCAAACCATGCACAACAAAACCAGCAGACTATTCAAACTGCTTCATCCCTCTCGCCATTAAACAGTTGACAGGTTCCATGTTCCACACAGATCCGTGAAAATTGAGAGGCATATGTAACTGCCCAAGACATACAAAGATGTCATTTTTAATCATGTGCTAAATCAAACACAAAGTCCGCCATTTTGGCTTTATTTTGAAATTCTGTGCCTATATTGGCCTTTTATAGCTCATATTTTAACTCGTCCTAGTGATTTTATCCGATGGTTTTCAAACTTTTGGTTTAATCTAAACATGTTTTAGATGAAAAGTTATTGAAACCTTTTTATTTCATTGCACACTGATGCCACCCACTGCGATGCACTGTTTATCAAGAAAAATGATGCTGTTTTTGAGGGTCTAAACCTGCGCGAAAAATCATGAAAATTTGAACACAGATAGACCTGGCATAAAAATATATACTGCAGAGATTTCCCGTGCTTTCAAAAAATGTCTCAAAAGTGCCCTTACACATTTTTAAAGAAGCATTCCCGGTTCTACGTTTTACCTAGATCTGTGACAATTTGGAGACATCTGTAACAGCCCAAAACCTACAAAAAATCTTATAGTGATAAGCTAAATCTTACAGGAAGTTTGCCATTTTGACTTTATTTTGGAATTGGCCAACATTTTTTGCCTTGTGTATTTTAACAAACTCCTCCAAGAGATTTTATCCGATCATCTTCAAACTTTGAGTGTTTCATCTAAACATGCTTAAGATGAAAAGTTATTTGAAAGGTTTTTCTTTCATTGCACGCTGTTGCCATGGTGATAAGCCATTTGCAAAGAAAAAATATGCTGTTTTGACAGTCTAAACACATATCAGGTATGGCATAAACACCTACATTTTTATGCTACTTGTCTTTTGTGCAAGTACCCAAATATGCAAGTACCCCAACATGGCCAGGGCTCGCAGCTCTAGTTAGGGCCCGAGCAGCGAAAGCTGCAAGGACCCTATTGTTTTCATCTTTCTTCTCCTTCTTCTTCTTCTTCTTCTTCTTCTTCTTCTTTTTCTTCTTCTTCTTCTTCTTCTTATTATTATTATTATGATTATTATTTTGATTATTATTATGATTATTATTATTATGATTCTTCTTCTTATTATTATTATTATGATTATCAAATTAATATATAAGTCGCCATACGCAAGGACTCAAAAATGGGGTCTGCAGTGCCCCCCAGACCCCCTTGATTTTTTTTTATCAAAGGAAAGTCCCGGTAAGTTTGACCTACGGCTATGAAAACTGTGAGGCACGTGTAGCGTCCTCAGACCTACAAAAATTTGTTGGTCCCCATGCCCGAACATGTACAGGAAGTGAGTAATGAGTATTTGAATGTACAACTTTGGTCCATTTGTGCACATTTACAGGGGTCACACATTTGCCCCCAGTCCGAGATTGTTCACCCGATTGACAAATTTGGGTGGTACCATATCAACACTTTGGACAACAACAGGGAAAAATATTGTATGTTTTCAACAGACTAATTGACGGGGGCGAAGCATCAAACTTTGCGTTTCATAATTTTCTCTTAATAAAGGAGAATATATATAATAAAGTGTTGTACGTGTCACCTAGATCTACGAAAATGTGGTTGTATACGTAACAGCATAAGACCTACAAAACTTCTTTATAGCCATGTGCTAAACCTTACAGGAAGTCAACTATTTTGAATTTACTTTGGAATTTTCGCAACTTTGGGGGATTTTCATAATGGTCATATTTTCACGAACTCCTCCTAGAGCATTTATCCAACCGTCTTCAAACTTTACATGCTTCATCTAGTTTCACAAAACACAAGGATAAGGTGTTAATTCCTTTGTGCTGGCACATACTTGAGAGTGTATGTTGTTTGGTGATGACTGGTGGAATGGTCAATGGATGAGTTTAAATTTTGGACGCATCATCTGTAGTGTCCCATGGGTCATTGGGCGTTTCGGCCTTAACACTAAACGCCCTCTCCAGGGGTGGCCAGACAAAGGGTGATCAACACCAGGCTTGCGTCAGTCCCAATTTGACATGAGAGTTTGTTGTTGAGCAATAGACTTCTCATGGAACTATGCGTGGCAGCCATTGGCTGCCTCTTTCAGCTGCCTCCGATGCAGCTTTGATGCCTGCGCGCAGGCTTTGGCCTCAGACTCCCAGGTCTATGAGTATTTTGGTGGTAGATCTTGCCACAAAGCCTCAGCAGCCCACCTCCACCAGGCGGACCTCAGTGTTCCAGCCATGAAGTTATGCTTCAGCAGCAAGCTCTGCATAGCGAAGGTGTTTTCGCTCCTAAGCCTCCTCCACTGAGTCCTCCCATGGTACTGTGAGTTCAACGATGAACACCTTTTTTTGTGGAGGAGACCAGAGTACCAATTCCGGTCTCAAGGTGGTTATGGCAATTTCTGGAGGAAATGCAAGCCTTCGGCCTAGATCAACCAGCATCTTCCATCACGGGCCAATCATAGCTGGCCTCGCTCAGATGGTATGGAGCCACTCCTGACTACCTTAGTCCCTTCACGGACAAAGGTAACTGCCTGCTGGTGGTTGGCCGCTGGTGGTGGTATGGAGTTGATGACAGCTTTTTGTCCTCCAGGGTGGATGCAAGGGTCTTTAGGACTTGGTTGTGATGCCATGTGGAACGTCCTTGGGTGAGACTGGTTTTACACCCTATGTGAATGTGCCTGAGAGTGGCTGGCATGGAGCAAAGGACACACACCGGGTCTTCACTGAACCACTGGTAAAGATTAGCCGGTGATGGAAGGACGTCAAATGTAGCCCTGATAACAAAGCTCAACTGCCTTGCCTCCATGGCCCACATGTCCTTCCAGCTGATCTTCCTCCTCTCCACACTGTCCCATCTCGTCCACTGTCCCTGTTTGCCCAGAGAGACTGCCTTGGCCCATCTTGCAGCCTCCTCCTGGCAGCGTACTTCATCCACCACCATCTTCCTCCGTTCTGATGCTGTGGCCTTACTCCAAACTGAGTGGGTGGATGTTATCCCAAAGCCTCCTCTTCCTTGTTGGACATAGCCCACAATGTCAGAATGTCTGAGGGCTGCTGCTGCTTCTTCCACTTCTTTAGCTGGTCTCCATTTGCGCCCTGTTGCCAGGGTTTGTGCAGTGTAGCTCACTACTACGTCTCTGGATTCATTCAGTGTCATCTTGAGCCTTGTTTTTGCACACTTGAACTCCTCTGTGAGCCTGGTGAAGGGCAGTTTAAGGACGCATCTCCGTAAAGGCCTATGGATGTAAGGCATCGTGGAACTCCAAGCCATTTATTGATGTATCTTGTGACTCCTTTTTCCAAATTATCCACAGTTGAGATTGGGACCTCATGAACTGCAAGGAGCCACAGCATCCGGGGTAGGAGTCCTAACTGCAGGCACCAGGCCTTTAACTTCCAGTCAGTTGGGTGTTATCGATGGCCTGTAGGCCACTGCTAATATCCTTACACAGTTGTTGCACCTGATCTTTATCCTTCAGGCTTGCATCATACCACCTGCCAAGGCTCTTTACAGGCTGTTCAGACACTGTTGGGATTGGGTCCTCTACGATGAAGAATTTCAGGTCTGAGAGCACTCCTTTCACAACTGAGATGCTTCGTGACTTGGATGGTTTGATCTTCTTCCGGGCCCAACTGATGTTCTCTTCTAACTTTCTGAGAAACCTCCTGGTGCATGGGACGGTTGTAGTCAACATTGTAATGTTGTCTATGTAAGCTTTGAGTGGAGGGAGGCACTGGCCAGAGTAAAGCCGCTGACCGCCTACCACTCACTTTGAGGCGATGATGATGACCTCCATCACCATCGTGAATGTCAGAGGTGAGACTTCCAAGAGCTGCCAAGATGTGGTAAAGTCGGGAAGTGGTGAAGCAAAACTGCACATCCTGGAAGTAGGATTTAACCAGGGCTGTGATGGTATCTGGTATGTGGAAGAAGTTGAAGGCAGACCACAGGAGTTCATGGGGCACCCAGCCAAAGGCATTGGCATGGTCCAGGAAGACTATGTGGAGATCCTTTCTCTCTGCCTTTGCCACTTGGATCTGGTGCCAGGTCATGCTGAAGTGTTCTGAGCACCCGGGGAATCCTGATATTCCTGTCTTCTGTACAGATGTATCGAAGTACTCATTTCTTCGCAAGTACTCTCCCATCCTCTGTGCAATGACAGCAATGACTGCCATTGGTCTTTCATAGGTCATATTTTAACAAACTACTCCTATTTTATCCGATCATTTTCAAACTTTCTGTGCTTCATCTAAACATGTTGAAGATGAAAAGTTATTGACAGCTTTATATTTATACGCTGATGCCACAGCGATGCACAATTTTATCAAGAAAAATTATGCTGTTTTTGAGCGTATAAACCTCGGCGAAAACTCATGAAACTTTGCACACACATTAGACCTGGCATAGAAATAAATACTGTAGATTTCCTGTGCTTGTTTAAAAAATGTCTCTAGAGCCCCCCTATACATATTTAAGGAAACATCCCCGGTTCTACGTTTTACCTAGATCTGTGACAATTTGGAGGCATCTGTAACAGCCCAAGACCTACAAAAACGTATCTTATAGCCATAGGCTAAATCTTACGGGAAGTTTGCCCTTTTCACTTTATTTTGGAATTGGCCGACATTTTTGGCGATTTGTAGAGGTCATATTTGAACAAACTCCTCCAAGAGATTTTATCCGATCGTCTACAAACTTTGAGTGTTTCACCTAAACATGCTTACGATGAAAGGTTATTTAAAGTTTTTTATTTTGTTGCACGTTGTTGCCATAGTGATGAGCCATTTGCAAAGAAAAATGATGATGTTTTGACGGTCTAAACCTAGGCGAGACTCATGCAACTTTGGAAAAACATCAGGCCTGGTATAAACACCTACATTTTTTATGCTTATTGTCATATGTGCAAGTACCCCGATTTTCAAGTACCCCAACGTGCAAGTACCCCAATTCGGCCAGGGTTGCGAGGGCCCGTTATAGCTACTCGCAGTTATTATTATTCTCCGTAAAGACTCGTAATTTTGAGGGACTAAATATGAAACAAACTCACTAAACTTTGCACAGACATCGGGCCTGGCGAAAAATTTGATATTTTGAAGTCGCAATACTCGAGTACTCAAAAACGGGGTCTGCAGGGCCCCCAAAAGCCCCTCGAGTTTTTCATCAAAGGAAAGTCCCGGTAAGTTTGACCTACTAGTGCGAAAACTGGGAGGTACGTGTAGCACACTCAAACGTACAAAAATTCTTTGGTCCCCATGCCCAAACATGTACAGGAAGTGAGTTATGAGTATTTTAATGTACAATTTTGGCCCATTTGTGCAAATTTGGAGGGGTTATACAACTGGCCCCTAGTCGTAGACGGTTCACCGGATTGACTTCAAATTTGGGTTGTACCATCTCAGCACTTTGGACAACAATAGGGATTCGACAGACTATACGACGGGGATGGAGCATCAAGCTTTGCGTTTCATAATTCTCTCTTCATGAAGGATTCTGGGTTTTACGTTTCACCTAGCTCTACGAAAATTTGATGGTATATGTAACAAGCTAAGACCTACAAAAACGTCTTTTATAGCCATGTGATAAACCTTACTGGAAGTCCTCCATTTTGGTTTTACTTTGGAATATTTAGCACATTATTGGCCCGTGGTTCATCAAAGCCCTGCCCCGGTAAATTTGATCTACGGCTACAAAAACTGGGAGGCACGTGTGGCACCCTCAGATGTACAAAATTCTTTGGTACCCAAGCCCTAACATGTACAGGAAGTGAGTTATGAGTATTTGAAAGTACAACTTTGGCCCATTTGTGCACATTTACAGTGGTCATAGACCTAGACGGTTCACCCGATTGACTTCAAATATGGGTTGTATCATATCAACACATGGGACAACAACAGGGAAATTGTTTTAATGTTTTCGAAACACTATACGACGGGGGCTGAGCATCAAACTTTGAGTTTCATAATTCCTTCTTAACAAAGGATTGTGGATTATATGTTTCACCTACATCTACGAAGGTTTGGTGGTATATGTAACAGCCTAAGACCTACAAACAACGTCTTTATTAGCCATGTGCTAAACCTTACAGGACGTCAACCATTTTGAATTTACTTTGGAATTTGTTGCAATTTTTTGATACTTTCATAGTGGTCATATATTAACGAAATCCTTCTAGAGCAGGGGTCACCAACTCCGGTCCTCAAGGGCACCTGTCCTGCAGGTTTTCCATTCCTCCCTGCTGTAACACACCTGTTAAAATGATCAGCTCATCAGCAAGTTCTTGAGAAGCCTGATAACGATCCTGATCATTTTAACAGGTGTGTTACAGCAGGGAGAAATGGAAAACCTGAAAAACAATTTTAAGATGCTTAAGATGAAAAGTTATTGAAATCTTTTTATGTTGTCGATGTTTTTGTGGTGATGCACTGAATACAATGAAAACTGATGCTGTTATTGACGGTCTAAACGTGAGCGAAAACACTTGAAACTCTGCACACACATTAGACTTGGCATAAAAATAAATACTGTAGAGATTTATTGTGCTTGTTTAAAAAAATGTCTCTATACACCCCCTACTCATTTTTAAAGAAGCTTCTCCGGTTCTACGTTTTATCAAGATCTGTGACAATTTGGAGACTCTGTAACAGCCCAAGACCTACAACAAATTTTTTTATAGTCATAGGCTAAAACTTACAGGAAGTCCACCATTTTGATTTTAGTTCGGAATTGGCCTACATTTTTGGCCTTTTGTAGAGGTCATATTTCAACAAACTCCTCCAAGAGATTTTATCCGATCATCTTCAAACTTTGAGTGTTTCATCTAAACATGCTTAAAATGATAAGTTATTGAAAGTTATTTTTCTTTCGTTGCACGCTGTTGCCGTGGTGATGAGCCATTTGCAAAGAATAATTATGCTAAACCAAGGCTCAAACTCATGGAACTTTGGACAAACATCAGGCCTTGCATAAACATGTTTTATGCTTGTTGTCATTTGTGCAAGTATGCCAATGTGCAAGTACCCCAATGTGCAAGTACTCCAAAGTGGCCAGGGTTGCGAGGGCCCGTTATAGATGCCGGCAGCTTATTATTAGAGTCCGAGCAGCGACCAATTTTTTGACATCGTAAACACTCACCAAACTTTGTAGTCTCATCGGGCCTGGCAAAAAGTTTGATATTTTAAAGTTGGCGTGAACGACAAAACAAAATGTCTCTGTAGCGCCACCTAGAGTAGCAAAATAAAAAACAATCCCGGCCCGTCTGACATAGGCCTACGAAAATTGGCAGGCATGTGTAGCACCCCGAGGGGGCCATACTTTTGCACCCTTGTCCTAGAGGATACATCCAATTGACTTCAAACTCCAGATATACCATCTAAAGGCCTAGGGCAACCATTGGGACAAAAATTGTGACATTTTTCTATAAACTGTATGACAGGGCAGATCATCAAAATTTTCGTAAAATATTTCCTTCGCCAAGAACGACAAAATGCTTAATGCACATGCTCCAAAAAATCTGAAACTTGGCCTGCATATATATTGTCACACCCTGAAGACAGCTATATGATAATATATTGTGTTGTACATAGAGCGCCACCTACTAATGACACGAAATGTCATTTATGTCATTTACATTTTAATGCACGGCACGGAGTTTGTTGAATGAATCCGACTAAAAATTTGTCAGTAAAGCTTCAAGACGTTGTTCTTGCTGTCCGCCGAATATTGTGACTTTTCGGGGAAGGGCGATGATGGTGCCACAAAATCTGATTATTCACTGTGAAAGTAAAAGGTACTGTAACTTTACTCAGATGATCCTATCTTCTCGAAATTTTTCATGTTTGATAATAGCCAAAATGTGAAGACATTTACAAACTTATTTTTCATCGTAGTGGTAGTGCCACCTAGTGGCTGAAAGAAATACATGTTTTTTCTTTGATGTTTTTTTCATAGCAGGTTAACCAGGTCCTCCTCATGTTTGCTCAGAAAAGTGTTTGACTTCCTGATGTTAAAATACGAAGTTTGTGATTTTTCGTGAAAAGCTGTTGCCATGGCTACAGGCAGTTCGCCAATACAACAACGCTGATTTTGAGGGTCTAAACATGCGCGAAATCTCACAAAACTTTTCACTCAGATCGGGCCTGGCGAAATCATCAATATGTTATTATTTTATTGAGGAATTTGCAAAAAATGGCTCGCTAGCCCCCCTTAAAAAAACAAAAAAAAAAACAACCCCGGTTGTATGTTTCACCTTGATCAACGAAAATTTGGTGTTATATGTAACAGTTCAAGGCCTACAAAAAAGTCTCTAGGAGCCATATGCTCAACCTAACAAGAGGTCCGCCATTTTGAATTTAATTTAAAGTTTGAAGTCACTTTGAAAAAAAAGCTTCTGGAACTTGATAGGCTACATCAAACACAGGAAAAATTTATTTTAATTTAATTAACTTTAAAATATGAATTTGCTCTGAATACAATAGCTGCTGGAACTTTACCCACATGATAATTTCCTCTAAAAAATTACTCACATTTTATAATAGTCGATGCCTGAATACATCCACGAACTTATTTTTCATTGTGGTGGTAGCGCCACCTACTGGCTAAAGGAAGTACATGTTTTATTGTTTGATAATAATATAATTCCTCATTCTCATAATTCCTCAGTAGATCGTGTAGACCTTCTGGATATGAAAAATACAATGTTTGTGATTTTTCGTGAAAAGCTGTCGCCATGGCAACGAGCAGTTCCCCAATAAAACAATGCTGATTTTGATGGTCTCAATAAAACAATATTTTTCTTTTTTACCATGCAATTTTTTAAAAATGTCTTTCCAGCGCCACCTAGAGCTTTTTTTTTTTAAATCATCCACCTGCATCTATGAAAATTTGGTGCTATATGTAACAGGTCAAGGCCTACAAAAAAGCCTCTCGGCGCCATATACTAAACATTTACTTGCTGTAACATGATCCTCATGATAATATCTTGTGAAAATTTCACACATTTCAGTTGAGTCTACAACTGAAGACATCCACGAACTTACTTTTCATCATCGTGATAGCTCCACCTACTTTGCAGTTCCATTGGGCCTGGCTAAAAATTTAATTTTTTTGAAGTCATCGTAAACAGCGCAAACAAAAGGGCTCTGTAGTGCTACCTAGAGTAGCAAAATAAAAAAAGAATCCTGGCCCATTTGACCTAGGCCTAGGAAATTGGCAAGCATGTGTAGCACCCCGGGATGTACAATAAAGTCCATTGCAGCCATAGTCTAAATTGAACAGGAAGTGAGCTATGAATTTTTGAATGTCCATTTTTTGCCCATTTTTGCACATTTACGTGGGCATACTTTTGCACCCTTGTCTCAGAGGATTCGTTTGACTTCAAATTTTAGATATACTGTCTTAAGACCTGGGTCAACAACTGGGACAAAAATTTTGACTTTTCGATGAACTATATGACGGGGTGGGGCATCAAAATTTGCATATTTCCTTCGCCAAAAATGACAAAATGCTTAATAACTCCCCTGCACATGCTCTAAAAAATCTTAAACTTGGCCTGTATATAAATAGTCACGCCCTGAAGACATCTTCATGATAATATTCTGTTGTACATATAGCGCCACCTAGTGACTACTAGAAATGTAATTTTTTACATCTTAATGCACTGCACAAGGTTCGTTAAACAAATCAGACTAAAAATTGATTATTCACTGTGACAATGAAAGGTACTGTAACGTGACTCAGATGATCCTATCTTCTCAAAATTTGTCATCTTTGACGATAGCCAATTTAGTAACTACATGATTACGTATTAGGCGCTTGACTGGCACACAAATTAGATAATTTCCCACGGCACACCTGACCATATCTTGCGGCACACCAGTGTGGATTCACCCAATTGACTTAAAACTTCAGATATAGCATTTTAAGACCTTGCAGAACAACTGGGAAAAAAATGGAGTTTTGATATGAACTATACTGATGAACTATATGACGGGCAAAGGGCACCAAAATTTGCGGAAAATATTTCCTTCGTCACAAAGGAGAAAATGCTGAATGCTGCACATGCTCCAAAAAAATCCCAAACTTGACCACTTGACCCGTACGAAAATAGTTATGACCTGAAGACATCAATATATATATATATATATATATATATATATATATATATATATATATATATATATATATATATATATATATATATTAGTGCTGGGCATATTTTTTAAAAATCTAGATTAATCTCACTCCAATCCTGGAGTTAATCTAGATTAATCTAGATTAAAATGGTTCATTTAAATTTTGACGACAGCAACATGTGTTACCGAAATAATGAAACTTGCTGATGAAAAATAAGTATTTTACTTACTGATAAAGATAGGCAAGAATGTACACGAACAGCCTAATTAACAATATCAACCAGATCTGTCTGACATGGCACGAGGTAATGAGACCAGTCTATTATTCCAGGACAGTCTTTACTTATCCATCTTCCACCAATCATCTTGGCAGATCATCTTGTTTACATTTTCTGGAAATGAATTTTTTAAATCTGACAATAGACCAAACAAACTTTTCTTATTTCGACATTAAATTGCCTTGAAATACGTACATTTGTCTTGACAGCATTATCATTCCAAGTGAAATTGCTTAAATCCCAAGCACTATAAGAAATATTTGGTAATTTTTGCAAAGTAAACTCGGTAAAGAATTTCACCTTTTGCAGAGTGCAGTCGTCCCTTCTTTCTATACTTACAATACTTGCCCATCTCCCTTACTTCCTCTGTTTATCTTTAACGCACGCAAACTTTCCCTTATATTCGCTGTAACTCCGAGGTAGTTGTCGTTGTTGACAGATGTCCAATAGTCCCCCAGTTAGTGCTACATATGCCGCCCCTGCTAATTTCTCGTCTTTGGAATTTTTCTCTGTGGTGTGCAGTTCAGCGACTCTCCTCGCGATGGTTCGCCTCGCGGGAAGTTTGTACGATGGGTCGCCGCCTGCAGAACCATTGCAAGTCCATCCTCTTCAACCGTGCTGACTGGTCGGCAGTTGGCGGCAATCCACTGAGCCCAAATATTTGTTAGTTTGACTGATTGAGCTGTGCTTACTGTTTTGCCTCGGCTGCATTCAGCTATTGTCATTTGATGAGCACATTTCCTGGCGACATCAGCGCTTGGCCCGGCATCATCCTTGCTAGCATCGAGGTGCTTTGCTTTATTTGAGACTCGAGGAACTTCTACAATAAACTAATGCCGCTTTGCACAAGGTGCACACAGCCATAGTTTTATCAAGGCCGGCCCGGACAGAGGCGTCAGCGACAGCGCAGAACACACCCGCCGGTACTAAATCAGATTAACAGCGATATTTTATTTGCCGCGCGATGAGAGTTTCATGTTAACGCTGCACGTTACCGCCGATAATGGCCCAGCTATAATATATATATATATATATATATATATATATATATATATATATATATATATATATATAGCGCCACCTAGTGATGACTACTAGTGCCATTGTTTACATTTTAATGTAACATTTGAATGTTTTTCCGTTTCAGGCATCTTTATACTCCCGCGGGCGGCATCGTCACTGCAACAGTGCTGCGCACAGTTTGCCTACTCGCGCAATACCCACACGCATTGTTTTGAAAATGTTTCAATCATTTAGTTTCATTCCAAGTCGGGGGGCGTCGCTACGGCTACTGACAAGTCACCTAGATGACGAGACGATGCAATTTACTTGTATTGCGAAAACAATCTTGAAGGTTGCAGCAAAGGTGGTCCGTGCGTGTGTAGCTTCTTTACACACACATACATGACATTACATCCACGCCGCTGCCAAACAAATTTGCTTCGGAGCACCAACAAGCTGCGTGGTGGATCCTCTCCTCCGTGGCAACAAATACATTGCCGGGCAGAGCCGTGGGAAACTGTACGTCATTGCAACATGTGATATAACGGACCGATCACGAGAGAGAATGCGTGTGGCGTCGTATACACAGCAACAATTTCTGACTTGTGCGCAGCATGTGTTGCAGACCTCACGCCAACATGTCTCACAGCACAATGCGTCGTCACATGATGCAATGCGGCAGTTATGCACATACATCCAGTTCCGGCGCCGCGCGAGTGGCAGCCCGCTACAGTAGCTCCGGCTCATCGGTGAGCCTTTTCGTGTGTTTTTGTTCCTTAATATTATTCTACCTCATACCTTTTTCATATAGTTGATAGTCGTAACTTGCATAGCAATGGACACCCAAACTGCGGTATTCTTGCTGCTGCTGGTGGCTATTTTTTGCGCGATCGTGTCCGGCGACTTGGCTGGGAGCCGCGCCCCCATTGTCTACAGCCAGAATCAGCTGTTAGCACTCCGTGCTAACCCTGCGCCGGCTCCCGGCCCGATATCCCCCGTGAGCTGAGGAGGAAGAGACAGGGATCTCGTGCGGGGGTTAAACGCTGGGAAAGGAGGAGACGATACCATCCCGTCCTCCCGTCTGTTATCATGGGGAATGTTAGATCGCTCCCCAACAAGATGGACGAGCTAGCGGCGCTTACCCGGCATGAGAGGGACTTCCGGGAGGCTAGCCCGATGCTATTCACAGAGTCGTGGCTAACAGCGCTAACGCCGAACGCGGTCGTAGAATTGGACAGCTTCCAAATCATACCCGCGGACAGGACGCTGGAGAGTGGAAAGAGGAAAATAGGAGGGCTTGCTGTGTTTGTGAACGATAGATGGTGTAATCCTGGGCACATCACGATTAAGGAGCAGCTTTGCAGCAGGGATATTGAGCTAGTAGCTGTTGGCATGAGGCCATTCTACATCCCGCGAGAGTTTAGTCATGTGATCGCGGTGACCGTCTACGTCCCACCAGCTGCCAGCAGCGACACAGCCTGTGATGTCTTGACTGCAGCAGTGAGCAGGCTACAAACACAGCACCCAAATGCCCTGATACTCATCTCTGGTGACTTCAATCATGCCTCCCCTTCCTCCTCTCTGCCTTCATTCACACAGCAGGTCACCTGCCACACCAGAGACAATAAAACACTGGACCTTTTCTATCCCAACACCAAGGAGGCATACACATCACTGCCCATCCCCCCGCTGGGCAAAGCTGATCACAACCTGGTGGCTCTCCAGTCTGTGTACAAACCTCTGGTCCGCAGGCAGCCAGCTGTGACCCGCACGGTTCAGAGATGGTCTGGAGAGGCCGAGCAGGCCTTAAAGGACTGCTTCAGCACAACTGTGTGGGAAGTATTCAGCGATGCTCACGGGGAAGACATTAGTAGTCTAACGGACACTGTTACAGACTATATAAATTTCTGCATGGAGAACACCATACCCACCAGGACAGTAAGGTGTTCCTCCAACAACACACCCTGGATCACACCAGACATAAAAGTTCTCCTGAAGGAGAAGAGGAGGGCTTTTGCGTCAGGCAACATAGAGGAGCGGAAGACTGTGCAGCGCCAGCTGAGGAGGAGGATCAGAGAGGGCAAAAGGTCCTACAGGAAGAGGATGGAGGAGCAGCTGCTGCAGAATAACGCCAGGGGAGTCTGGAGGGGCCTGAAGACCATCTCAGGCCACGGACAACCCAAGACCCAGACTGGGGGGGACCTGCAGTGGGCAAATGAGCTGAATCTCTTTTTCAATAGGTTCGATCAGATGCCTGCCTCCACTCAGTCTCTCCTGCTGCAGCCTCCACCTACTCTTCCTGCTGGGTGTGTCACCCCCTACCCCCTTTTCTCCACAGTCTCCAGCTCCCAGCTACACCAGATAGCCACCACTCCCTCCTGCCCAGCCTTGGCCTTCACAACATCTCAGGTGAGGAACCAGCTGAAGAAGATGAAGGCGAGGAAGGCAGAGGGTCCAGATGGCATCAGCCCCCAGCTCCTCAAATCCTGTGCAGACCAGCTATGTGGAATTGTCCAGCACATGTTCAACCTGAGCCTGAAGCTGGGCAGGGTCCCCCAGCTATGGAAAACATCCTGCCTGGTCCCGGTGCCAAAGACCCCCCACCCGAAGAAGCTCAACAGCTTCAGACCAGTGGCGCTGACGTCTCACCTGATGAAGACCCTTGAGAGACTGGTCCTTGTCTACCTGCGCCCCCTGGTGAGCTCCTCAATGGACCCACTCCAGTTCGCATATCAGCCTGGCATCAATGTGGATGATGCCATCATCTACCTTCTCCACACTTCACTCTCCCACCTGGAAAAGGCGGGGAGCACTGTGAGGATCATGTTCTTTGATTTCTCCAGTGCTTTCAACACCATCCAGCCCACCCTACTGGGAGACAAGCTGGAGCGGGCGGGGGTGGCCCACCACCTCACTACATGGATCCAGGACTACCTCACAAACCGGCCACAGTATGTGAGGACACAGGACTGTGTGTCTGACGTGCTCCTCTGCAGCACGGGGGCCCCACAGGGAACTGTCTTGGCTCCCTTCCTGTTCACCCTCTACACCTCGGGCTTCAACCACAACACCCCTACCTGTCACCTGCAGAAGTTCTCTGACGACTCTGCGATTGTCGGCCTCATCACAGGCGGAGATGATCGGGAGTACAGAGAATTTACTCAGGGTTTTGTGGACTGGTGCCAGCAGAACCGCCGCCTGATCAATGCGGGGAAATCCAAAGAAATGGTGGTGGATTTCGGTAGGCGCCAGCACTCTTCACCTGCACCAGTGAATATCCGGGGAACAGATGTTGAGAGAGTCTCAACTTACAAGTACCTGGGTGTTCATCTGAACAATAAACTGGACTGGTGCAACAACACAGACGCCCTCTATAGGAAGAGTCAGAGCAGACTCTTCCTACTCAGGAGACTGAGGTCTTTTGGGGTTCAGGGGACACTCCTCAGGAACTTTTATGACTCGGTGGTTGCATCGGTCATCTTCCAGGGAGTGGTCACCTGGGCAGGCGGCGTCTCGGCCCGGGACAAGAAGCGGCTAGACAAACTGGTCAGGAGGGCCGGCTCTGTCCTGGGCTGCTCCCTGGACTCTGTGGACTCGGTGGGGGACAGGAGGATGTTGGCCAAGCTGTCATCAATGCTGGGCAACCCGGACCACCCCCTCCAGGGCACCCTAACAGCACTCCACAGCACCTTCAGTGACAGACTGTTACACCCTCGCTGTGCAAAGGAGAGATTCCGCCGTTCCTTCTTGCCTGCTGCTGTCAGACTCTTTAACAAGAACATTGTGTAGTCTCTACAAACTGGCGGACATTAGTGCAATTGTGCAGTCCTGCATCTGAGCTCATATCGTGCAATACCCAATATTCCCCACTACTGTAATACCGTGCAATACTCAACATTCCCCACTACTGTTAGTCTAGTTTTATTTTTATCCAATGCTGTTCCTTACATTTCACTACAGCACTGCAGCACTGTCACTTACTTAAGAGTATTTTTCCTCTGTACTATGTACAGGCCAAAATGAGTGTTCCTCATACTTTTTATGTAGATGTATGTTGGTGTGTATATACATGTGTATATACACATGTTACTGCCTATATCTACATAGGTTTGATCCCGAATGTTTGCCGTCAATGTTATACATTAATGGCTACTTTATGCCGCCGTCCCTGTGTGACCTATATCTTTGCTGCTGTAACAATGAAAATTTCCCTACTGTGGGATCAATAAAGGCATTCTTATCTTATCAGTTGTCGCCCGCGCTGACGCGGGAGTGTAAAAGAAGCCTAAAGAATCCTTTCGGCGAGTAGGTTGAGATGAACTTCGGCCGCCTCATGACCACGTCACACGCATGAGGGCCGATTAGTGGGCTTGACTAAAATCCACTTCTGCCCTTGCATAGTCCTCTTCCCCAAAAATAACCGTCCGTCCAGGACGGACAGACCGTTCTGCCTCCGGGATGGACTGCTCAACTCTGCTCATTAGTAGCCTCATTGCTCTCA
Organism: Filicampus tigris; assembly: GCF_054856515.1. Classification (NCBI taxonomy): domain Eukaryota; kingdom Metazoa; phylum Chordata; class Actinopteri; order Syngnathiformes; family Syngnathidae; genus Filicampus; species Filicampus tigris. The sequence goes on along the minus strand of NC_141228.1, from coordinate 173,040 downwards.
CCCATTCCCTGCTCTATATATACAGCTCTTCAGTTCACTTCAGTGCCAGATTGCCACTTGTATTATTATTATAGTATTTACTCTCCAGCCCCTCTTTGTAATCTGATTTTTGCACCTACCTGATCTCCAGAGCTGGACATCGCCCAAATGCCACGTTCCGTCCTGCATATTTGATCGACCCAGTCCATTCCTCGTCTGCAACAAAGTAATCTTCACATCACAAGCAGGCGCCGCATGAGCAGACACCGCCTAAAAAAGAAAAAATATCAAACGAAAACAACAGACACACATACACACGCAAAGTGTGGTGTCATCGCGTTTGTGGGGCCACAAGGTACACAACACTGTTTTATTTTTTATTTTTTTCTTTACTCGGCCACATGTCAGGATTGCGGCATCTGCGTGGGATAAGGTACAAGTTAAGTACGTTCTCGACGTCATTTGGCTGACTCGGACCGACTGGGACCACGTGTGTTGATTAAATATGAAGACTGGAAACAGGCAATGCCCAGCTCCGGTGACCTATAACACTGCCTGTTCTTCCAAATACTGCCTCTGCCTGCTGCCTGAGGCAGAGAAGTTTGGACCTGTCTTGGATGTTTTACTCTGATTTGAATTGTGGAGCTCTCCCTCCTGGCCACTCACTGAGCACCTCTGTACTTTTATTCACCTATGTGCCTTTAGTGTCTCCTCCAACCCACCTGCTTGCCTCAGCCAATGCCTCCTCACCATGCATCACACTTGGTTGGTTTTAAGCAGGCTTCATCCCATACACATTTGAGCTCCAGCCTCCACTTGGTTCCCAATGCCTTTCAATGGTTCACCTCTTAACACCATTAAATAAAAGGTGTTTAAACTTCTGCATTTTTTTCTCAGTCGTGCAAGTAGGTCAATATTAGCATTCTGACATTTGCTTTTGATTGTCATTATCTGCTGGATTCAGTTCTCAATTTACCCTCGATCTGCTTGCATTTGTATCCCTTACATCTAGATATATTTAGTGTGCTCTATATTTTGTCTTGATGTGTATACCATGTGTATATGTATTGTATAGTGTGTATAAGGGCTGAACGAATAATTGCATGTGCAATATACTGTAATTGCGATTTGAGAAAACCCAATTACGTAATCGCGAAGGCTGCAGTTTAAATGGTCATTACTTTATTGACAGCGATAGGGGGAGGGGATTCACCGAACGCTAAGATAATTTCGCCGCAGCTACAGCATGCTTAATCCATTTCACCGCGCATGGTTAAAATTTCTCACGTGTGGGGAAAAAACCTCCCTGTGTATGTGTGTTGTCTATTTTGTGAGAGCGTGTGTGTGAGGAAGTGTCTATCATGGCATCGCTGCATGCCGCCGTTGACTTTGATTTATGTGTTCGTAAGTTTGAGAACACACACACGTAGACGTGAGTGTGCGGCTCCTTGAGCCATGACTAATAAAAAGCATCCATGCAAAGGTGTGGCGTTGTGATGTTACTAAATGGAGATCGGGTAAGCTTTTATTTTCTACATGTATGTTTTATTTATCTATCCGTCTATATGTTAAGTTGAGTGAGTGATTTAAGTAGTGCAGTCCATGTTTACATATCACGTTTCATGAAATGAAGTGACGTATAGGAAGTGGTAGAGCCACTGGATTATTGTTTTTCGGTCTATATATAAAGTTGAGTGATTAAGAAGTGCAGTCCACGTTTACTTCATGTTTCATGAAAGTGGCCAAACTACTGATTTGTTTACATGATGGTTTTAACCTGCCCTTAACTTTGTCTTTACAATATAGTATCAGTATACAGTAGTATATAATTATGTTTACGCCACACCTGTGTGGCAGAATTATGTTGTCCTGGTGAACACTTACCAAACATCATAATATTTAGTAACTATACTATATCTCTAATTGTAGTAAAAAACTGTCTTTCATATTAATCAATGCTTCATTTGCCTTCACCCCAGTATTCTACAAAGCATAACAGACTTCTTTATAGGACTAGCTGTTAAAATCCCTAATGTTCAGCACAACAGATGAAAGGTTGGAAATGTCATCTTGAGTGGAGTGGGACTTGGCACCGATAATCATGTGGTGCACCCCGCCCAACACATCATCACTTGTGTGCCTCAACGCCATTGGGTGTTTCGGCCATTTCCACAAGACACCCTCTGCCGAGGTTGGCCCACCACAGGCTGATCAGTCCAGCCAAGACTTTTGATTGGTGTCTCCAGAACTGTTGGTATTGGCTTGTTGTTGACGTGGAACCTTTCGTTAGCAAGCTGGCCTTTGACAATGGGAGATACTGCAGGATTTGCTGGGTTTAATCTCCATCCGTGCCCATTTGATGTTTCTATGGAGTTTATCCAGCAGGCGTTTGGTTCATGCGCTTGTTGTCGTTATTGTTGTCATGTCATCCATGTACGCCCTGATTGGAGGAACACGCAACCCACTCTTCGACCGTTCCCCTCCAACTTAGTCCAACTAAACCAATTTAGTAACTATGTCTCTCTAATTGTCGTAGATAAACTGTCTTTCATTAATGAATGCTTAATTTGCCTTTTCCTCAGTATTCTATAATGCATAACAGATCTGATATCGTTTGTTGTAATAAAGATTAATTGTTGAAAAATACATTAAAAAGTACCTTGAAAAAAAAAATTGCAACTTATATCGCAATTGCAATTATTTGGAAAAATAATTTGCAATTAGATTATTTTCCATAATCTTTCAGCCCTAGTGTGTATTAATTAATATACCTACGTATGTGTACATGCATATTGTTAAATATTGACTCATTGGTGGAGACTAGTTTTAGGGGATTATTAAAATGTGTGATTTTGAATGTGCATGCGTGCCTTTGTGCTTGTGGTTGGAGGTGTCTTTGTGTTTAAATGTTTTTGCATTATGTTCTGTTACCCTTAATGTTGTATTAATGGTGATTAAATGTATGTGTTAAAAGAACCTACTTGACAATGAGATGATGTATCTGAAAGTTTTTTTCTTGAAATAAATAAAACAAATAAACATTTATTACCACACAGAAATCTTGACTCAGCTATTAACTATATCTTTCTTAGATGTTGACAAGTTTGTTATTGATATTTACCTCACATATTTCAATACTGTTGTTATTTCCAAAACTTTATAAAAATAATTGCTCACCTTCTTTCCTTTCTCTGCTTCTAACATATTTAGGCCTCTTTCAAAGAGCCATCACCCAGAGTGGCACAGCACTGTCAAGCTGGGCTGTTAGCTTCCAGCCAGCTAAGTATGCCAGAATGCTGGGCCGCAAAGTTGGCTGTAATCTTGAGGACACAGTCGAGCTTGTGGCGTGTCTCCAGAGAAAACATTACCAAGAGTTGGTGGATCAAGACATCCAGCCTGCACGGTACCACATTGCCTTTGGACCTGTTATTGATGGTGATGTAATCCCGGATGACCCTCAGATACTCATGGAGCAAGGTACAAGAAAGTATTTTGGGCATAACCATTTGGTTGATTATTTAGTCTTTCACAATATCCCAGTACTTCATGTAACCAATTAAAGTAGTCAAATTACACATACTTTGTTAGTAGTGTTTAGTTGAACTCCTCTTTGAGCTGTCGCCTTTCCATGGTGGAGCAGTTTGGGTCTGCTGGGTCACAACCCAGGGAATTCAGGTCATAGGTGAGAGACCAGACAAAGCGCGGCTCAAGAACCCCCTGTGATAAAGAACATTTTTTGAACACCTTTTCCCTCACCTAGACATGGGTCACCGGATTCCCCCTCTGGAACTCGGCCTGTAGGTGAGTCTTGATGGTGAGCGCCTGGTGGCTGACCCTGTAGCCCATAGAGGCAACATGGGTCCCCCTTCCCATGGGTTGATAACCTATGTGAGGTGCTAAGGGGCCCAAGATGGGGGGACCTTGTTGTTTCAATCGGCTACAGAGGCTCACTCTGGGGACGTGGAACGTCACCTTAGGTAAGGAATCGGAGCTGTTGTGAGAGGCATGCAAGAATGATGGGTTTCCCATTAGATGTGAGAGGTGCTGAGTAGGTGAGGGCATCCTTACTGCCCCCCCTGTATATTCGGGTCCACTCTGATGGCCAAGAGCCACCTTTCCGCCTTTGGAAAGGGGGATTGGTCCTGACTCTTGATTGTGCCGATGCACCAAACACCAGCTCAGAGTATCACTCCCTTAATCTGCTGGGACTTTTTATATCCCATGTGGGCAATGACGGTGAGATTTGGAAGGGCATGATTGTGAGCAACACACCCACCATTAGCCCCCTAATCCAAACCTGAACGTGCTTTGTTATTGGAGTTCTGTACTCATACAGATTGTCACAGATTGTCCATAACAAAGTCATACATGCACTTGGCAACAGGAGGCATTGTAGGCTGCAGGTTGACCTGGTGGTCATTTCATTGTGGTCATATCTTGGACACTCGAGTGAAGAGAGGAATGGATCCGATAACTGATCACCACATCGGGTGGGATGTGATAGTGGAAGAGGATGCCCTGTTGTGCAGAACATCTGGCAGAGTCGTCTTTCAGAAGGAATTTTATCTCCCACCTCCTGCATAACTTTGACCACATCCCCGGGTGACATTGAGAATTTGAGTCGAGGTAGGCCATTCCTATCGGGCCCTTCTCTGTCTGATTGGTTTTCAGCAATTAGAATGCAGCTTCATCAGTTGCTCAGGCAAAAACTTGGGCGATGAAAATCTGGTACATGATGCGGCAGCCTCAGGAATGGGAGCCAGTGGACTATCAACACTGTGTAGAGTGGGGATGGGCTGCTGCTGAACTCAACTAGGGATGTTGTGAGTCACTGAGGTGTGCACTTCTAAGACATTCTCAATTCCATCTACATCCCAGACAGGCGCAACACGGCCCCGAACATGAGGAAGCAGGGTATAGGGAGTCTGTGGGTCTTCTATCTCTGAAGTTGAGGTCCCCGAGGTGGCTAAAAAACTCTTTGGTGGCACGGCCCCAGTGGAGGAGAGCCACCCAGAGTTCCCCAATTCTTTGGATATAGAGGATCGGACGTTGTTGACATGCCTCTGAAAAATCCCATGAATATGGGAGCCAGTACCTGGTGGGTCGCAGGCCAGGGTGGCAGTCCCCATTTTTGAGAGGGTGCCTTGGAACATGTGTTGCATCTATTTGTCACACACCTCAGCCTCTATGGTAAGGTCTATTCAGGGGTTCTGCAAAGGATAGTGTGTCGAAAAAGTCACCTTTTCCCACTTCCCCTCAGATCCTGGGGAAGCAGTGTGTTTTTTTTTTCCTGGCTGTGGAATAGTGGACCAGCTCTGCACTCTCAATAGGGTCCTTGGGGGTGCAGTTGAGTTCATCCAACCAGTGGGCATGTGTTTTGTGAACTTCCAGAAGACTTCAACTGTGTCTCTCTCTAAGTCCTGTGGGGGTTACTTAAGGATTATGGAGTTCCAGAGCCCCGGATATGGGCAGTTCCATCCATTTACAACTGATGTCAGTGTTGGTCTGCTCTGCTGTTTGAAATATGTTTGTTTTTTCCCTTTCTGTGGGTTGTATTCTGCCAAGGCTGCCCTTTGCCACAAAGTCTGTTCATTAGATTGATGGACACATTTTTTGATGCGCTTGAGGAATTAAGGAGGTACAGTTTGATTGTGCAATATTTCATCTCTGCTTTTGCTATATGATGTGGTTATGTCAGCTTCATGAAGACACATATGAAGAGGGTGTGATGAGAATCAAAACGTCCAAATTCGAGGCCCTGGTCCTCCATTAGAAAAAGGCAGCATCCCCTCTCTGGCTCAGGTATGAGACCCTTCTTCAAGTGGAGGAGTTCAAGTGTCTTGTGGTACTGGGAACAATGTTGTTGTAGATTTAAAAAAGTATCTGAGCAACATCTGGTGATGCCAAATGTGCATTAGTCCATTGTGGTGAAGAGGGAGCAGAGCTAAAAGAAGCAGCTCTCGATTTATTAGGCAAGATAAATTAGTCAATATGTAATAATATTACCACTCTCCTATGGTCACAAATGGTATATGTTGACCAAAAGAATAGGGCCTTAATATATTTTTACTGTAGGGCATAGGTGTCAAATTCGTGTCCTTCAGGGCCGCTTTCGTGTATTTTTCCATCCCTCCTTGCTGCAACTTACCTGATTCAAATGATCAGCTCATCAGCAAGCTCTGATGGAGCCTGATACTATCCTGATCATTTGAAACAGGTGTGTTGCCAGCAGGGAGAATTGGAAAACATGCAAGAAAGTGGCTCTCCAAGATCGGAGCTTGACACCTGTGCTGTCGGGTGTCCTGGCTTGCTCTTAGTGATAGGGTCAGAAGCTTGGTCATTCAGGAGGGACTCAAAGTACTCAAGTACATCACATTGAGACAATCCAGATGTGATTGCTTGGGCATCTGCCACTGATACCACTTGGACACCTCAAGATAAAGTGTTCCAAGCACGCCCCACCAGGAGAAGGCTCTATTGAAGACACAGGTCATGCTGGAGAGACAATGGGACCTATTTTGCTTACACTGGTGCCCATCTGTCCAGTGACAAAACCTGCATAACTTGCCAGCGCAAGTTAGTCTAGCATGTTTGGGGCCGTGTTGCGCCTGTCTGGTTGTGCCAGCGCATAAAGCAGCCTTGCTGCCGACACACCTGCTAATTTGGTGACAGAAAGTTTTTTTGCTGAGCCAATGGTCTAGTTCAGCGTGTTTGTGAATTTGGTAGATGAGCTATGCCTTTTTGGCTGTTACTTTGCAGCGCATTTCGCAATTTAGTGACAAAAAGTAGACACAATTTTAGACTTTTTAATTTAATTTTAAATAATAGTATTTAATCGAGGCACAGTCAGACAAATTTGACACTGTGCGGATATGAATGGTAGAACTCATGGTATTTAATTCATAATATGACACCAACTGCCCCCCCTGTATATATATATATCCCTATGAATGATTGTAGAAATCAATTCATTGAACGAATTTCAATCATTATTTTAAAAATATTTTACTAGTACCCCGTCACTATTGCTGGGGGTATGACACACGGACGCATGATCTGGAGGTGCAAGGCGGTCTCCAATTGCCCACATCACACACATGACCGGGAGATATTGCGCTTTATGTGACAATGTCATGCATGTACTCCTGAGAGTCTAATTGTGTTTCTGCATGTCTATCACAGCGTACAGCCCTGATTTTGATTCTAACTAGCGATGCCAGCAAGGATTGGCGGGGAAAACACTACGTTCCATCCCACAGTGGTACACAATGGTGCATAAACGCCCCGCTACAACCAATTCTACCAGTGCAAAGGCTCACAAAATACCAAAAGAAAGAAAAACTCCACCCATTTGCACAGTTAGACTGTGCTTTGAGCTAGACTTGTGCCCAGAACGAAAATAGGGCCCTTATGGCTCCTAGCTGGCCAGGGAATGCCTAGGGATACCGCTTAATAAATTGGACAAAGTGGCTCCAGAGGGAAGCCTGGGCTTCCCTGCTTAGACTGCTGTAACCTGATCCTGGATAAGCAGAATGGATGTATGGATGAATGTATGGATGGATGGAAACTTGTTGCCACTATTTATAGGTTGTCAATCTTCTCTGTGTTTTATTTTCAGGTGAATTCCTGAACTATGATATTATGCTCGGAGTGAACCAGGGTGAGGGTCTTAAATTTGTGGAGCTGATCGTGGACAATGAAAATGGTGTTCAGGCCAATGACTTTGACTACGCTGTGTCAAGCTTCGTGGATGACCTCTATGGGTATCCAGAGGGTAAAGACATACTCAGAGAAACCATCAAGTTTATGTACACAGATTGGGCTGATAGGCACAACCCAGAAACACGCAGGAAGACCTTGCTGGCCCTATTCACTGATCACCAGTGGGTGGCACCTGCTGTTGCCACAGCTGACTTGCACTCTAGCTTTGGGTCTCCCACTTACTTCTATGCATTCTATCATCACTGTCAAACAGAACAGGTGGGTCTCTCTTGTGATAATCATTATTTTTGTAATGAAAGTATGTCATATTACTAGTAAACTAGTAAACCTTTTCTTGACACGGTAATATTGTAAATTACATCCGAGGGGCATTTTAAGACCTCGAAGATGGTTACAAACCCCAATTCCAATGAAGTTGGCATGTTGTGTAAAATGGAAATATAACAAAATATTTGCATATCAGTTTCAAACAATTTTCAATTGAATACACTACAAGTTGAAAAAAAAATCTTTGAATTCAAATTGAAAAATGTTATTTTTTTCTTATAGATATTCTCTCATTGTGAATTTGATGTCTATAACACATTCCCAAATAGCTGGGACAGGGCCAACAACAAACTGGAATCCTTATAAAAATAAGATAAAAATAAATGATGGAACATTTCACAGGTAAACAGGTTAAGCCTGAAAGTGTAGTGGTACACGTGCCTGAGTTGCGTGCGGGCAGCGTGGGCTCGGTTCCCACTCAGCGATGGTGTCTGTGTATGTGCCCTGTGACTGGCTGGAGACCAATTCGGGATGTGGTCTGCCTTTCGCCCATTGTTAGCTGCGATAGGCTCCAGCACCTCCCCGCGACCCTGTACAGGATAAGCGGTTTGGAAGATGACACATGACACATATAGCAAGATTTAAGAATTGTTGGTCGACTTCCAAACTCTGAGACCCCACATGTGACAAGAAAAAAAACACACATATAACAGTTTTGAACGTAGAGTGTGCGGTGTGCAGCTACACGGAAAGATCAACACATTACACACGAACCAATTAATTCACGGATATTCTTGTGTCAGACGGAAAATTTTGCAAAACCCCTCGAGATTAAACGTGACTTTTGAGTGAACAAACATGACGGATGAAGAGGCAGCAGGGGTGTCAGATCACGCGGATAATCCTGCCATGTTAACCGTGATTTAGTTGGAAACAGGTGAATATCATGATTACCCAATCATGATAAAAGGAGCATCCTCGAAAGGCTTAGTTATTAACATGTAAGGATATGGTGGGTTCACAACTTTGTGAACAATTGGTGTGAACGAATAATCCAACAGTTTAAGAAAAAACGTTCCGCAGTGTCGCACTGGAAGGTTGGATGACACTTCCCTAAGGACTTTCCTTTATGAAGCTATGTCCATAGTAAACAACCGGCCCTTAAATGTTGACAACATCGGTGATCCTACAAGTTTGGAACCTCTCACTCCAAATCACTTGATTACCATGAAGTCTTCTCTACCACTCCCCCCACCAGGCTAGTTTATTAAGGAAAATCTCTATGCCAAAAAAGGGTGGAGAAGGATTCAATATCTTTCCGAACAATTCTGGCACAGGTTGAGGAAGGAATACCTTGCAAATCTTACCCTGAGGCAGCGATGGCTTACACCAAGGCGCAACGTGGAAATCGGTGTTGTGATCATCAAAGAGGACGATGTCCCTCGCACTGAATGGAATCTTGCCAGGCTTATTGAAGCAAATCAAGATGATGATGGACTAGTGCGGAAAGTGACTGTACAGATGGGAGAATGAATGTTAGAGAAAAGAGGGGAGAGCGCCTCAATAAGCCTTCCATCGTTCAAAGATCCATACAGAAGTTAGTGGTTCTAGATAACATTAACCAAAATAGAATAGATCAGATGGTGATTAGAGATATTTCTCAGTAAAGGTGTAAAATATTTCACCTATAATAGGCAATTTGAGTTAAATGAAAATTGCATTGTGTGTATTAATGACTTATTTAAGTTGATATGGTTTAGCTGGGACACAGCAGTACAATGTTGAAATTACCGTTGGTTATTTAGAAGTGTAAAATAACTTGACATTTACAAAATGTTGGTCGAATGGTAATTTGGTAGGAGTGTAGCAGGCACTCGTATTGTCTTCATTTGGTTGCAATGGCAACTCAAATCTTTAATATTTGTTTGAATTTATTATTTCATATGTGTGTATTTGTTTCCACATAAACCTTGATGTTTATGGCATTTGTTTAAACTTGGTCGAATTATTTGGAATATTTTGTGAATGATCACTTACGTTTTGGGGTCACATATGCCAGATGGCACAACAGAATCAGACAGACAGAGAAAGACGGCAGGAGAGAAAAACAAAAGCGTAATATCGTGTGGTGAACCTTCTTTGATTTATCTACTACTGGTTTACAAAGGCGCACACGGTATGTTATCTTTTGTTTCTTGATTGAATGTTTGTGTCAAACAGATTATTGTAAATATTTATGTTAATATTTGGAATGTCTTTTAGGTTTCACGGTGTTCCATAATGGATGCGCAATAAATGATTGTGGACATCAATAAGAAGCGTGGTTCTTGACTTGAGTAGATCTAGAGGACATCCTTGTGTTTTCTCAATCACAGAAGGAGCATGTGGATCACGTGAGGGATGCTCTCAGGAGGCTGCTGGAAAATAAGTTGTCAAGGCCGAGAAATGTGAGTTTAACGTTCCCACTGTTAAATTCTTGGGCTACGTAGTGGAAAAAGGGCAACTCAGGGCTGACCCCGCCAAAATTGAAGCAGTCAGGGGATGGCCACTTCTGACCAGTCATAGGCAGTTACAGCATTTTCTTGGGTTCGCTAATTACTACCAGTGATTCATTTGCAACTACAGTAGCATCGCAGCACCTTACACAGTTGACCTCCAGCAAACTTCGCTTCACGTGGTCCTCTGACGCTCTGTGCTTTTGACCGGCTGAGAGAGATCTCTTTGTCTGGGAGTCTCCAGCTCCCAGCTACACCAGATAGCCACCACTCCCTCCTGCCCAGCCTTGGCCTTCACAACATCTCAGGTGAGGAACCAGCTGAAGAAGATGAAGGCGAGGAAGGCAGCGGGTCCAGATGGCATCAGCCCCCAGCTCCTCAAATCCTGCGCAGACCAGCTGTGTGGAATTGTCCAGCACATGTTCAACCTGAGCCTGAAGCTGGGCAGGGTCCCCCAGCTATGGAAAACATCCTGCCTGGTCCCGGTGCCAAAGACCCCCCACCCGAAGGAGCTCAACAGCTTCAGACCAGTGGCGCTGACGTCTCACCTGATGAAGACCCTGGAGAGACTGGTCCTTGTCCACCTGCGCCCCCTGGTGAGCTCCTCAATGGACCCACTCCAGTTCGCATATCAGCCTGGCATCAATGTGGATGATGCCATCATCTACCTTCTCCACACTTCACTCTCCCACCTGGAAAAGGCGGGGAGCACTGTGAGGATCATGTTCTTTGATTTCTCCAGTGCTTTCAACACCATCCAGCCCACCCTATTGGGAGACAAGCTGGAGCGGGCGGGGGTGGCCCACCATCTCACCACATGGATCCAGGACTACCTCACAAACCGGCCACAGTATGTGATGACACAGGACTGTGTGTCTGACGTGCTCCTCTGCAGCACGGGGGCCCCACAGGGAACTGTCTTGGCTCCCTTCCTGTTCACCCTCTACACCTCGGACTTCAACTACAACACCCCTACCTGTCACCTGCAGAAGTTCTCTGACGACTCTGCGACTGTCGGCCTCATCACAGGCGGAGATGATCGGGAGTACAGAGAACTTACTCAGGGTTTTGTGGACTGGTGCCAGCAGAACCGCCTCCTGATCAATGCGGGGAAATCCAAAGAAATGGTGGTGGATTTCGGTAGGCGCCAGCACTCTTCACCTGCACCAGTGAATATCCGGGGAACAGATGTTGAGAGAGTCTCAACTTACAAGTACCTGGGTGTTCATCTGAACAATAAACTGGACTGGTGCGACAACACAGACGCCCTCTATAGGAAGAGTCAGAGCAGACTCTTCCTACTCAGGAGACTGAGGTCTTTTGGGGTTCAGGGGACACTCCTCAGGAACTTTTATGACACGGTGGTTGCATCGGTCATCTTCCAGGGAGTGGTCACCTGGGCAGGCGGCGTCTCGGCCTGGGACGAGAAGCGGCTGGACAAACTGGTCAGGAGGGCCTGCTCCCTGGACTCTGTGGACTCGGTGGGGGACAGGAGGATGTTGGCCAAGCTGTCATCAATGCTGGGCAACCCGGACCACCCCCTCCAGGGCACCCTAACAGCACTCCACAGCACCTTCAGTGACAGACTATTACACCCTCGCTGTGCAAAGGAGAGATTCCGCCGTTCCTTCTTGCCTGCTGCTGTCAAACTCTTTAACAAGAACATTGTGTAGTTTTTACAAACTGGCGGACATTAGTGCAATTGTGCAGTCCTGCACCTGAGCTCATATCGTGCAATACCCAATATTACCCACTACTGTAATACCGTGCAATACTCAACATTCCCCACTACTGTTAGTCTAGTTTTATTTTTATCCAATGCTGTTCCTTACATTTCACTACAGCACTGCAGCAGTCACTTACTTAGAGTATTTTTCTACTGTACTATGTACAGGCCAAAATGAGTGTTCCTCATACTTTTTATGTAGATGTATGTTGGTGTGTATATACATCTGTATATACACATGTTGCTGCTTATATTTACATAGGTTTGATCCCGAATGTTTGCCGTCAATGTTATACATTAATGGCTACATTATGCCGCCGTCCCTGTGTGACCTATATCTTTGCTGCTGTAACAATGAAAATTTCCCCACTGTGGCATCAATAAAGGCATTCTTATCTTCTTATCTTATCTTATCTTTGTGAACGCCCCTGTTCTCATTTACCCAGATCCCGAGCAGCAGTTTGTGGTAGAGGTGACGCGTCAGATTCAGGAGTGGGGGCCGTGGTCTCTCAGCACCTGCCTGCGGACCAAAAGCTGCACCTGTGCGCTTACTTTTTCTGACGCCTCTCCCCGGCTGAACCCAATTATGATGTGGGAAACCATGAACTGCTGGCGGTGGTTCTAGCGCTTCAGGAGTGGTGGTATTGGCTGGAGGGAGCGGGTCAGCTTTTTATTGTTTGGACAGACCATAAAAACCTATCCTACCTCCGCTGTGCCAAAAGGCTGAACTCCCACCAGGCCCTCTTCCTCAGGCGCTTTGACTTCACCCTCAACTACCGCCCCAGGTCCCGGAACGTGAAGCCTGATGCAGTTTGACTCTGAGGAAGGGGACAACAACAACTGGGACAATCCTCTCCCCTGAATGTGTGGTAGGGGCGGCCCACTGGTCTGTGCTCAAGATTCACCCGGCTCCAGAGGGATGTCCATCAGAGAGATTGTTTGTTCCACCTACCACCAGGAGGCCTGTGCTCCTCTGGGGGCACACATCACGATTCGGATGTCACCTTGGGGTTCACCGAATGCTCTCCCTTATCCAGCAGCAATTCTGGAGGCCGTCCATGGCTGCGGATTTTCTCGCCTTTGTCGCCTCATGCCCGGTCCGCGCTCGGAACAAAGCCTCCCAACAAGCCCCGGCGGGTCTCCTGTGCCCCTTACCCATTCCCTCTCAGCCCTGGTCCCATATTGCAGTGGACTTTGTCACCAGTCTCCCCATCCCCCCATCCCCATCAGAGGGGAATGACACCATTCTCACAATCATTGACAGGTTCTCGATGACAGTTCATTTTGTTCCACTCAACCAAACTTCCCACTGCTTTAGAGACCGATAACCTCTTGGTCGAGCATGTTTTCAGGCTTCATGGAATTCCCGTGGACATTGTGTCAGACAGGGGTCCACAGTTCACCTCTCATGTCAGGCAGCCTTTCGTCCGGCTCCCACCCTCAGACCAACAGGCAGACAGAGCGTGCAAACCAAGACCTGGAGACCACACTGCGCTGCCGAGCCTCACGCCTCCCCGCAACGTGGTCCACCCACCTTCCTTGGGTGGAATAAGCCCACAACTCACTAATTAGCACCGTCACAGGCATGTTCCCCCTTAATGGTGAACCCTGGCTACCAAGCACAATCGATGCCTGGCTGACTGAAGACGGACCCCATCCCCGGACTACCAGGTGAGGCAACGAGTCTGGTTGTCTGCACAGGACCTGCCCCTTCAAGTAGATTGACGCAAAATGGCCCCTTGCTTCATTGGCCCCTTCCCCATTGACAAAATCAACAACCCCAGCTCCATCCGCCTCCAGCTTCCTGCCTCGCTCAAGATCCGCCCTGTCTTCCATGTGTCTCTCTTGAAACCCGTCACCAACCGCCCTCTCCAACCACCTAAACCACCTTCTCCCCGCATCCTGCGTACACCGTGGATCGCATCCTTGATGTCCGCAACCGAGGCAGAGGTTTCCAATACCCCGTGGATTGGGAGGGGTATGGAGGACTGCTCCTGGATGTCACGATCCTTAATTTTGGACCCACAAATGCTGCAGGATTTACCGCCACCCAGGTAAACCCGGTAGAATGCTAGGTGGCATTCGTTGGGAGATGGGTACTGTCATGGTTCTGTTTTCGCCCTAGGTATGTTGTTCTGCAAACTCTTGCTTCTCCCCTTCCTTCTCTGCGCTCCTCCCTCTCTGCAGTGCTGGAGTGTGGTAGGAGGCGGGCCTAAACTCAGAGGCGGAGACTCACCCACTCACCTGAGCCTAATCAGGATAATTAGATTCTAGCCTATGTAGCCAGCTTCTTCCCTTGCTCCTGTGTCCTCCACACTGCCACGTTGCTGCCCATTTCCTCCTGCCACGCGTTCCAGCCTCTAGAGTTGCCAACGCTCGGTGATCTAGTTATTCTTTTTTAGTTACGAGTATTTCCCTGAGCAAGGTGATTTTCAGTCACTTCTTGTTTTCACGATAGTTTTCTTTATCTCTGAAGTAATTTTTTATTGATACTTTGTGCAAAATATATATATTTTTTATTCTTGATCTCTGCTTTTGTGGTCCTGGCCTTTTTGTTTGCCGCACGACACACAAGAATATTAAATTAATAATTTGCAACTACTGAAAGTTTAGGAAGGAATAATTTGCAAATATTAATTAATGATTGATTAATTCGTGTTTAAGGAAATCCTTAACTAATCTTTGCAATGCAAAGCTCAAGATGGTCATGATGAACAAGTATGAATTCATGTTGTAATTTGTAACTATTGAAGGATCAGGTTGCTGATGGTGTAGTGGTACACTCGCCTCACTGATGTATGGGCAACATGGAGATTGGTTCCCACTCAGCGACAGTGTCTGTGTGCGCCCTGCGACTTGCTGGTGACGAGTTCAGGATGTAGTCCGCCTTTTGCCCGAAGTCAGCTGGGATAGGCTCCAGCACCTCCCCGTGACCCTGTACAGAATAAGCGGTGTTGAAGATAACACATTTTGAAGGATTAGGAGTTAATTATTTGCAAATACTGTGTGACTGTAATATAATTAGGTTTAAAATACTATTTGAAACCATTGAACAAACATATACAATTCATTTTATATATATGCCAGTATTATCATCCTGGCAAGGAAAATATTGACGCAGATAGACTGTCCAGAATGCCAGTGGATGGCAGAGTGTTCAGAGGAAATGCCTTATGACATGTTTATGGTAAAGGTTATTTATTTAACCACTCAATCAACACTAAGGCCACCATGTGTTTTTTTCTTTATTAAATTCGAGGCTTAAACAGATGAAAAATCTCTAAAATCAGTCATTAATTAGAAAGCTGCTAGTTTTGAGTTCGTTTTTGAAGCTTAGAAAGTTTATTAATTTATCCTTTGTATGGTGTTCGTGTCTGTGTTATCAGACGAACAATGACTCAAATCATAGCTGAAACCTTCTCCTCAGGTGATAACACGTTTTTCTGGGATTTTCTTTTTACGTTTTTTTATTACATTTTATTTTTTAAAATGGGGTAACCCATTAACTCATAAATGTGATCTAACAAAGGTAAAGGGCAAATATTAATGTTTGCTGTTCATATGACTTGCAAATGGGATGTAGTAAACGTCTGTTGAGTATTTTAACTGAATATTATTTGATTGTTTTGCTTTGAAAACCCAAAACTCCATCAGACCCATCAACATTGGGCTGTCACTTACATAGCGCTTTTCTACCTTGGGGTCTCAAAGTGCTTTACACTGTACCTCCTACCTACTGCTGACGCAGCATCAAGTGCACCCGGGGGTTCAGTATCTTCCTCAAGGATACTTTGACATGGTTACCATGGCTGGGGATTGAACTCACAACCTCCAGGATGGGAAACAACTATTCTACCACTGAGCCATGCTGCCCCATTGGCTGAGTAACAAAAATATGGATACCATCAAAAGAAAGCAGGAACAAAAAGAGACCTAGAGGGCCTCACATCTGGTCAGAACAGGGGCCAAAAGAGGCCTGTCGTCCAGCCAGAGGAGCTAAAAAATAGAGACAGAAAGTGGGCAAAACATTTACTTTTTGAGACTGCTGAGGAAGCATGGCCTTCCACAGGAGCTGTTGTGACAGTTCTACACAGCAGTCATCAAATCAGTTGTGTGTTCCTCCATCACAGTCTGGTTTGGTGCCACCACAAAAAAGGACAGATTCTGACTGGAACAGACAGTTAGGACTGTGGAAAAAAAGTCATCGGTAGCCCCCCTACCCACTCTTGAGGACTTCACACTTCAAGAAATAGCCTATAAATAATGTCAAGGACACGGAAAAGTTTGCTAGACCCCCCCACACCCTGGACACCAACTCTTACAGTTCCTCCTCTCAGATAGGTGCTATTGAACCACGCACACCAAAACCAGCAGACATTCAAACAGCTTCTTCCCTCTTTCCTTTAACTCTCTAAACAGTTGACTCAAATTCTATAATGGTACCTTGCAAATGTTTGACAATTTTGCACACACCTGTATTACTGCACGGATCATTGTACTTCAGCCCTCTACATACTTTAACAATTGTCGTTGATAATATTCCATAGAACCAGACACTTTAAAGCACTCAAGGACATTCTGCATTATTGCACACCCAAAGTGTCATTACATGTACTGCTACTGGCCACTTAAAAATGGTGCAACGATTATCTGCATCATCTGTACAACCATCATAGTATTGTGAGTACCGCACCATTGATCACTTTATCTCTGCTCTTATGACTCTCCTCATTGTTGTACAGCTGTCAATGGGTGGTACTCCTGCACAACGGTACCCTTACATTACTGAAAGACTTTCTATCCTTAAATGTCATATCTTTGTTTATCGTAGTTGCTTGTTATTGTACTAGTGTACCATACTACCGGAGACCATTTTCTTGTGTGTTTTACATACTTGGCCAATACAGGTGATTCTGATTCTGAAAACTTTTATAGTCTGCAACGTCAAGCCAGGCCACTCCCACAGTCTCATGTGGTGGGCTAGGGGGCACTTTTCAACACCTTCCCTCATCAGCTAAGTAACATTTCAAAAAGGAATGAAGTTAATAATGGCCACATCTTTGGTAATATATTAAGAAATTATACTTTGTGTATAATAAATCTTGGAAACGTAACAAATATTCAATTCAGTCAACCATAAATGATGCAGAAGAAACTAACACATTGTAATTCAAAGCTGTAACTCTCTCTAAATTGATTAACCTAGATAATGCAAGTTGAAGAACCTAATCAGACATGAACATAAAACACATTTACAATATCTCGTAATGTTATTCTTAAAATTACACACACATTAAAGTACAAGTTTTAACGGACTGTTCAGTAACATGAACAAGATATTTGCAGCTTCTGCTGCACTCTCCTTGACTGTCACGCGACTTTAGAAATTGTGCATCTCCCAGGATGGGGGATGGTCTTCCCCCATCCTTTACAAATTAGTTAGTCACAATTTGTAAATGATTTTTTTCCTGCTCTTTCATTATTTATAAGTGATTTATTCAACATGAGCTCATCATCGTTCATTATGACTATATCTTTAACTAATGCACTCCAAATGATTAACTCACAATCATTATTATAAAGTGTTACCAAGGATTTGCAAATCATTGTATTGTTTGATTTATATTTTGCACAACCTCCCAACCTCACTGGAATTGGAATTTGTATTTGTTGTTAACATAACAATAATATCTATTTTTATTTTGCATTATTTTTTTGTGTATGTTGTAGTTACTCTACAATTACTCTGTTTCTCATTAGGTGCCACCCTGGGCTGATGCATCTCATGGAGATGAAATCCCCTACGTGTTTGGCCTTCCAATGATTGGACCAACTGAGCTATTTCCCTGCAATTTTTCAAAGAATGACGTTATGCTCAGTGCTGTGATGATGACTTATTGGACAAACTTCGCCAAAACCGGGTACAGTCCCACAAAGACTACTTGCTTCACTCTTCTTGAGCCTACAGAAATACGAAGACAAGGCAAAGCTCTGGCAAATAAACTATGCTGATATTATTATAATTATTATTATTATTATTATTATTATTATTACTATTATTATTACTATTACTACTATTACTATTACTATTACTACTACTACTAAGAAAATTCAAAATGTCTAACTTCCTTTTCAGTGTAGTGTAGTGCTTCAGAGACTTTTTGTTGGTCTTGGGCTGTTACATGTACCTCCAACTTTTGCTAGATCTTGGTGACGTGTACAACAACGGCTGCTTCGCTAAAATGATGTTTGGGGGTTTGTTGAGCCATTTTTTTTCAAACCGCACAATAACCTAATAAAACATTGATACTCTTTCCTGCCCTGATGTTTTCAAAAGTAGTGGTTTTCTTGGCGAATAGAGTGTTGTCATGGTAACAGCTTTTAAAAAAAAATTAACAAACTTCGTGTTGCAACATTATACAGCTAATATGACGTGTATCTGGTCAATCGCTAGCAAAAAAAAACATCCAAAAAATAAAACATACATTTCCTTTAGCCAGTAGGTGGTGGTACCAGTACAGTAAAAGTGAGTCTGGAGATGTCTTCAGGTCGAGACTCTCATAAAATGGGAGAAATCTTTAGAAGAAATTATCATGTGGATCAAGTTACAGCACTGTTTGTAGTCAAAAGTGACACCAAACGTTAAAGTAAATTCCAAATGGCGGACTTTGTGTTAGGTTTAGCATATGGCACCAAGAGGTTTTTTGCAGGTCTCTACCTGTTACATAAACTACCAACATTTTGGAGATGTAGGTGAAACATACAGCTGGGGCCGATTTTTAAAAGGTTCTAGAGGGCGCTAGCGGGCCATCTTTTTAAGATTGCACAATTAAATAATTGAATATTGAAGAATTTACCAGGCCTGATATGTGTGCAAAGTTTCATGAGTTTTCATGCATGTTACGCCCTCAAAATCCGCATTGTTTGATTAGCAAACTGGGCATTACCATAGCAACAGTTTTTGCGAAAAATCTCAAACTTCGTGTTTTAACATCGTGAAGGCCTAAACAGTCTTCCGAGCAATTATGAGGTAGATCTGGTTAACCTGCCAAGATAAAAAATAAAAGAATAAAACATGTACTTACTTTAGCCAGTAGGTGGTGCTACCAATACGATGAAAAGTAATTTTGTAGATGTTTTTTGGCTTGGACTATTATCAAATGTGAGAAATCTTTCGAAGAAAATATTATGTGAGTCAAGTTCCAGAAGGCCAAAAACATTTTTGTAAGCCTTAGGCTATTATATATACCAGCAAATTTGCATGGATGTAGGTAAAAAGTACAACCCAGAATCATTCGTTAAGAAGGAATTATGAAACTCAAAGTTTGATGCTCAGCACCCGTCATATAGTGTTTCGAAAACATAAAATATGTTTCCGTATTGTTATCCAACGTGATGACATGGTACAACCCAAATTTGAAGTCACTCAGGTGAACCATCTTGGACTTGGGGCAAATGTATGACCCCTGTAAACGTGCAAAAAGGGTCCAAAGTTGTACATTCAAATACTCATTACTCATTTCCTGGACAATGAAGTAAAAAGATTTAAATAACTTTTCAACTTAAACATCTTTAGATGAAGCATGCAAAGTTTGAAGACGATCGGATAAATGCTCTAGGAGGAGTTCGTTAAAATATGACCACTATGAAAGTCACAAAAAGTTGTGACAATTCCAAAGTAAATTGAAAATGGTTGACATCCTGTAAGGTTTACCACATGGCTATAAAAGACATTTTTGTAAGACTTAGGCTGTTACGTATATCAGCAAATTTTCATTGATGTAGGTGAAACGTACAACCCAGAATCTTTCGTTAAGAAGGAATTATGAAACGTAAAGTTTGACGCTCAGCCCCCATCATATAGTGTTTCGAAAACGTAAAATATTTTTCCCTGTTGTTGTCCCAAGTGTTGAGATACTATATCCATATTCATTCAAAACTGCAAATTATAAGGAAAGAGGAAACAGGATCTGAGACATTGAGAAGAAGATCATCTGCATTCAAAGAGACCTTATGGACTGTATCCGCACGTGTGATGCTTATGAAGTCAGACTCTGAGCGTTGCCAAAGGGCTAAAGGTTCTATTACCAAAATAAATAAAGGACAAAGCGGGAAGCCTTGCCTAGTGCCACGATGTAGTAAAGGAAAATAATGAGACAACATATTTTTTGTCCGGACCGAAGCCCTCGGAGAAAAATAAAGAAGTTTGACCCAGTCTAAGAAAACCCTGCCCAGCCCAAGTTTGGCCAGAACTCTGTACAAAAAGCCCAATTCAACCCTGTCGAAGGCCTTCTCTGCGTCGAGTGACACCACAACCTCCAACTCCAAGGAACTTTTAAAAGTGATGATGTTGAGAAGCTGTCTGGTATTGGATGAAGACTGTCTACCAGGCATGAAGCCAGTCTGATCTGGTCCAATGATAGATGGTTAGACGCGCTGCAGTCGAGAGGCAAGACTCTTTGAAAGAATTTTAAAATCAACATTTAAAAGAGAAATAGGCCTATAACTGCCACAAATCAAGGGATCTTTGTCCTTCTTAAGAAGTAATGAAATGGTGGCCTCTGACAGGGTATCAGGGAGACGGACAAGGGCAAAGGCTTCATTGTATTGTATGTCTTCAAGATGGGACAAAACAAAAATGAAAAAGTCTTATAATATTCAACAGTGAAACCATCAGGTCCAGGGGCCTTGCCGCTCTGGAGTGAGACAATAGTCTCCTGGACCTCTACAAGCGTGATAGGGGCACCTAAAACTTCTACTTTAGCATTATCTACTTGAGTGAACTCAAGTTTGTCCAGCACGACATCGGGAGGGGAAGGAACATCTGAAGTGTAAAGAGTGGCATAAAACTCTGCAAAGGCATGGTTTATGCTGCTCGGATCCGTTATGGTAGCCCCTGAAGCAGATTTTATTTCTGGGATTACTCTAGCAGATGCCTCAACCCTTGCCCGATGTGAAAGAACCTTCCCTGCTTTATTGCCAGACTCCTAAAAACGCTGTCTGGATTTCAAAAGTGAAATCCTGACATTTGTGGTGGAAGCTAGATCAAAGTCCACCTCTAAAGTGACACACTGTTTATAGAGAGAGGGATCGGGATTAATAGAATACTGTTCGTCAACCACTTTAAGGTCCCTAAGAAGCCCAGAAATAGTAGAATCATCCTCTTTTTTCCTATTAGAGACAAAAGAGATGAGTTGGCCTCTGATATAGGCTTTAGATGCCTCCCAAAAAATGCCCCTAGTTACATCCGGTCAGGAGTTATTGGAGTCATTAACCTCCAGATACAAAGAAATCTGAGATTGTATATATTTTTTATAACATTCTTCTGCCAGAAGCACAGAATTAAACCTCCTGATTTTAGGTGAGCCAGTTCAGTAAACAAAGCCAAATCAATGTACGTTGGTGCATGATCAGGTACTGCAATGCTGTGATAGTCCACACAGACGACCTTTGAAAGCAATTGAACATCTAAAAGAAAAAAAATCAATGCGTGAGTACGTATGGTGAACATGAGAACGAAGGAGTAAGTCCTAGCATTCGAAAATGTATGCATCCAAGGATCAGTAAGACCACATTGCTGAGAAAGGGTCAGCACAGTCCTTGCCGACCGCATCAACGGAACTCCCTTATTAGATGAACGATCCAGCACCAGGTCCTGAACAAGGTTAAAATCACCGCCCATAATAAAAAAAGAACTATTGACCCAATTAGGGCCATAAACACAAACTAGTAAAAGAGAAGCACCATGAAGAGTTCCAGAAACCATAACATACAATGTGTACATTTATATCGGTAACAGACTTATCCATCACAAAAGTAATGCCTTTTCTGATAAAAATAGCAAGACCCCGTGCCTTACTGTTAAATGTAGAGTGGTACCCCAACCCAAGCCTTCTTAAGTCACACATCAAGTCCTTATTAAGCATGTGAGTCTCTTGGATAAAACATATCAGCCTTAAGCTGGGTCAAGTGAACCATTACTCACCCCAGCTTTGTAGCAGTCCCCATCCCCATCCCCTTCACATTCCACGAGACGAATCCAAACATATTGTGAACAGAGAGCATACCTCAAGGGTGAGAATTTGTCAAGGTGTACTCGTGAATACTGGTAGGATTCTGAGCACAAGGAAGGAACAAATATAGTATTTGAAAAGGAGAAAAAGAACAAAAAAATAAGCAATATAAACCATTTTGAATAAACAATAATAATAGTAAAATAAAATACAATAATGACAAGCCACATACACACACAGTACCATATCAAACAGCAAAGAACCCCATTGGCAACAAACAACCCCCATATGTAAAAAAAAAAACGATGTGTCCAATACACAAAGGTGTCTACAGCACCAACTATAAACTCCCAACACAAACCGCAAAACGCGACTCCCAAATGCCAAGACAATAAGATGATGGCAATATCACCAAACAAAAATAAATAGAGTAGACAAAGATATTAAAAGAAGGCCTCAGACGGGTATCGTAAACAAAAACATAAGTAAATATAAAATAAAGAAAAAAGGAGGAATAAGCATTGTCCATTAAGTAATTTAACCATCGTAAATAAAAATGTTCAAGTAAGGAGCCATAACAATTTGAAAATAATGTTGCTGCCTGTACAATAATCAACAACAAAAAAAACAGGGACATCTTTGTATTTCAACTTGCCTCTCAGCCTGCGAGCCCCCTGTACCACACGTTCCCGAGTTTGGAAGTTGTGAAAACATACGACCACGGACCGCGGCTGACTGGAAGGAAGCTAGTGTGCGATGAGCCCTGTCCAACTCCGGTGGCGATGACAAAACGTCAGAGCCGAAAAACTCTGTCGGCTTGGTGGAACTTACAATGTTCTCCGGGAGACCCAATATTCGAATATTGTGCCTACGACTTAGGCTTTCGAGATCCATCACTGTAGCTTTTAGCTTAGCATTATCAGCGGCCAAAGCTTGAATAGCGACGAGATCTGTGCTGGAGGCATTCGCAAGACTGTTCCAAGCTGGAAATACGCTGGTTTTGTGGTCATCAACAGCTGTTTGAACACTGTCCAGTTTAGCCTCGTACCTGGTGTCTTCAATCTCCGCCAAAAATTCTGCTTTGTGCTCCGCTAGCTTCGTAGTTAACAGCACGGTGATTGTACTAGTAATGCTAGCCAAGTCCTCCCGATGTTCTTGTTCCTCTTTCTTTGCCTTTTTCGACATTGTAGCAAGCGCAAACCACTTCAACGCGGGCAACAATAAACAAAAATCAAATCAAAATAGGCAAAAAACCAAGTAGAAGTTATAAAAATTAGGGAGCGCGCATAAACGTGACTCCATTGAGCAAGCGGCCGGAAGTCCCCATCCTAAACATGTTTAGATAAAACACCGAAAGTTTGAAAATGATCGGATAAAATCTCTAGGAGGAGTTTGTTAAAATATCACATATAAAAGGTAATATGTGTAAAATTTCAATATAAAGCCAAAATGGCGGACTTCATGTTTGATTTAGCATATGACTTCCAATTTTCACAGGGCTATGTGAAACGTGGAATCGGGAAAGCTTGGTTAAAGAATTGTAGAGGGCGCTAGAGGTAGTTTGGGGAAATAGCACAAGAAATCTCTAAAATATTTATTTTCATTGCAGGTCTAATGTGTGTGCAAAGTTTCATGAGTTTTCGCCCAGGATTAGACCCTCAAAAACAGCATCATTTTTCTTCATAACCATTGCTTTGTCATGGCAACAGCATGTGATGAAATAAAAAGCTTTCAATAACTTTTCATCTTAGCATCTTTAGATGAAGTATGCATAGTTTGAACATGATCAAATGAATTCTCTCTGAGTTCGTTAAAATCTGAACACTCTGAAGGTCCCACAAAATTGCGACACATTTCAAAGTGAATTCAAAATCGTTGACTTCCTGTAAGGTTTAGCACATGGCTATAAATGACATTTTTGTAGGTCTTAAGCCCCATTTACACCGCATTGAGCAGGGTGCAGCGCGCCGTCGTCAAACCCATTCATTGTGTATGTGGTGAGGGGCGGGCACCACGGAAGGCAGCAGGAGTACTCTTGCCGCGGCGGCAAGGTGTCTTGTATTGATACATGTTCTACTCGAGACCATCGTCGCCGTGACAGCGGACAAGCGCCTCCAATAGGAGGAGATGGCAGAATAATCTAATGAGGTCTTGGCGGACTGACACAGAAAATGTGGCCAACAATGAAGTATACGTTTCCAAATACCTTCCAAATATTAAAATATGCTTTGTACAATTCAATCTATACACAAATACTTTGAAATTAACGAATAATGATATTATGTGTATGTCGCAATATTACTGCTTTCTTTTTCTCATTTCCTGTTGTTAAGTGTGTTGCTCATTTGTTTTATCTTGTTTTAAACAATTGTGCGTTTCAAATGTTTATAAATCAAATCATCAATAAAGTTCTCAACAAAAAAAAAGAGGAAGTAAACAGAGAGCTGTTGGTTATGCATCGTGGTACATCGCACCTATAGTCAAGATGCATCTTTCATTGATGCAAAAGAAAGCCCTGGCCAATGGGCCATGCTCATTCTGAAGGAGAGGGAGAAGGAGGAGGCGAGCGGCAAGGAAAAAAAGGAATTGGGTTCATCCACTGCTTGTGGCTCGGCGGCAACTCAGAGAGTTCAACCACGTTCGTGAGCTGAAGTTCTTCGATGACAGATTAGAGATGTATTTCAGACTGAGCAGAGAGCAGTTTGAAAGTCTCCTGCAGAAAGTTGGCCCAAAGTGTGGGGGGGGAGGGGTATGGTTGCATCTAATCTGGATTTTATAATAACATACCAGATATGTGGCCACATGTACCGTATGTATACACATATACCAATTATGTTTGTTTGGTTTGTTTGTTCATCAACTTTGAGTCACATTTTGCCTCGATCCATTTTCAAGCAACCTGGCACATCCAGCGTTTTTGCCACCTCCATCCATTGCTGTTTCTTGAAAATGTCACGGCAGGATTGTTTGGTTGTGTCCCAAAGCTCGAAAAGTTGAGCCACGAAATTTATCAAGGTTCCTTCCATTGTCTTCGTTCAATTACCTGTGTGAGTCTGCAAATATAACGCGAGATTACTCCGCCTGCCCCTCTCCTATTGGAGGCGCTTGTCTGACGGCGATACCGCTTTCAAATAGAACATTGTTCTATTCGAGGCACCTTGCCGTCGCGGCAGAAGTCCTCTTGCAACACCGCGCCGCCCAGGGCGGGATAAAGTTTGTTAAAAAAAAACTGCTACGTGTAGACAAGGCCTAAAAGTCTGTTGCCTTGACAGCAAATGTGTTGTAATTTGACGCACAGGATTATTTCTTCTAAAACTTTCTCACTTTCTCATTTGATAATAGTCCAGGCCTGAAGACATTTACATACTTATTTTTCATCGTAGTGGTAGCACCACCTACTGGCTAAAGGAATTATGTTTTTCTTTGATGTTTTTCTCCTTGTAGGTTGACCAGATTTACCTCATATTTGTTGGGAAGAGTTTTTTGGCCTTCATTTCACAAAAAGCTGTGGCCTTGGCCAAGAAAACAACACTACTTTTGAGGCTGTACATTTCACCAAGTTCTAGTACAATTTTAGACCGACCCAAGACTTACAAAAAGTCTCAAAAGGAAATCGGCCATTTTTAATTTTCTTTTCAAAATCTGCCCAATATTCTACCTTTTAAAGAGGTCATATTATATCAAAATAGCTATTTAAAAAATTCAATTTCCAATGTGCGAGTATCCCAACGCGCCAGTACCAGAGCTGGGCACTTGACCATTTTTTGCCGGTCCGGCCGCGATCCTCCACCCTTGACTTGGGTACCCTTCCGGCCGCGACCCTCCTGCCATATTCATAAACATTGTCACCCCCTGACCCCAAAAAAAACACAAAAAAAGGGTCCGTGATTGACGTCGCTGCGGGAGGGCCACTAAAGTCAGAGGCTTTTTAAGGATCATTAGCTGGCTAGTTTACTCGAACCCGCTGTGGACACGCTTCAAATGCCAGTAGTATTTACCCAACTGGGTGCTTCCTTGCATTGTGAGCCCCAGTGTTGGATTTGTCGTATTGTATAATTATTTGGGTCCAATAATTATAGAGAAGAGTCGTAGAAGAAGAAGTCGCAGAAGTCGTAGTCAAGTTACTTATTTGTTTTGCACACTTCCCCTCCTTCCTGGCCTTCAAAATAAAAGCATACCAGCAAACAACTATACACTGCAGGTTTGCTTTGGCATATTCCCGAAAGTAGTGAACGGCAGAAAAAGTGCATGAACTCCACCTTGATGTGCTAGCGTCTGAATATACTCGTGGACACAAATTGTTTTGAAACAAGTCGGGGGGCGTCACTTCAAAAAGACAGCGACAACAAAGCATATCGTGCTTGCTACAACCATAAAGGGATGACTAGACGATGCATTTAATCTTATTGCGAAAACGATCTGGAAGGTGGGAACGTGGGTGAGTAGCTCGTTTACTTTGGGTGATGGGACTTTGCAGCAGCAGCAACGGGTTGCATGGCTTGTCCGTCTCCATGTGGGAAACTGTATGTCATCGCAACATGTGAGACAGCAACGTGCGCTCAAGCGTGTTTGTATTTCCTCATTCTCACATCACGTAACCTGCGCCTACCACCTACAACTGGGGCATACCATTACAAGAGGGGGCGGAGGGGCAATACCATAATCCCTATAACAGCAGTTGTTGCTCGGGCAGACGCGGGAGTAGAAAGAAGCCTAGAAAGAAGCCTTTCACCGAGTAGGCTGAGATGATTTTTGGCCGCATCGCGAGCACGTCACACGCATGAGGGCCGATTAGTGGGCCGGACTAAAATCAACTTCCCGCCATGCTTAGTCCAGCCATTTTTTTAGATTTGTCACCCCCCAACCCTCCGCCCCAAAAATGGGCATCCGGCCGGGCCAGAGGGTCCGACCGGTCCGGCCCAGGGGCGGACTGCCCAGCTCTGGCCAGTACCCCAACGTTGCCAGGGCTGCAAGGGCTCTTTATAGTGGTTTGCAGCTGTAGTATTTATATTGTTTCTACATGTAATTAAAAAAATTCCATATGCCCCCTTTTTAACTTTGATAACATGCCTCTCCAAATGTCTCTGCGCACCCCTGATTTGAAGATGTATTCTAAACAAAAACCTGTGGGAATATGTACAAACCGTGTACCGTGAACCTTCCTGCAATATTACTTGATTGACTGCGATACCGTGAGATATGATATGATATTGGAATAATTATCTTAATGTTACATCAAGACTGTGATATAACAGAGTTATCGTAACATACCAACTGACAATTATACGATATTTTTCATCGGAAAAGTAGGGTCTGCCTGATGAAAATGTAATTTTGGCACACGACTGAATTGTTAGGAAAACAATTGGCCTGGGGCCAAAAACCTATTTGCAGAGCTGGGCACTTGTCCCTTTTTTGCCGGTCCGGCCCCAACAACAACAAAAAAAAGCGTCCGTGCATGATGCCGCGGGAGAGATAGATGTATATGTGTCAGGTGACGAAGTGAGCGAGTAGAGAGCTGTAATGTAACTGCTTGCTTTATTTAACAGCGGTCATTATTTATATGTCAATGCAGCAGATGTGAAATAGGTCAGCATTAAGACATCTGAATTAATGGACACATTTATGTTAGCTGTTTGGCAATAATTTGTTGGATCCAAAACGTGATCGATGGTTTCATTAGGTCTCACATGTTTACACTTCATTTATTTGCTATTCTTTTTTATGGCTCTGTGTGTCCGTGGTGTCGGTGCAAAGGTTACAAATACCAGGATGATTGTCATCTGTCATTTTACCTGAACCGTCAATCAGGAGGAGCACACAGCCCGTTGGTATGTAGCGATCTTGTTAGCAGAGAATTGAGCCAATAGCACTATGCATTATGGATGATGTAGTTGCCCAGGAGTCAGGACAAACACCTTTTTATTCTGTGTTGGACCAAGAGAAATCATGTTA
Source organism: Filicampus tigris (assembly GCF_054856515.1). Lineage (NCBI taxonomy): Eukaryota > Metazoa > Chordata > Actinopteri > Syngnathiformes > Syngnathidae > Filicampus > Filicampus tigris. The sequence goes on along the minus strand of NC_141228.1, from coordinate 144,883 downwards.
CATTCACATAGGTAATGGAGCAATCTCCCCTCCGGACAGAAGCTGTCTCTGCTTTGCAGGGAAAGCGCAGCTACGTCGCACAACCGCTGTGTGTCTCATTAATAAAAGCGCCCCTTGCTATAACAGACAATGCAGAACCAACAAGCATATTTACAACATGGTCAATGTAGATTAATAATGCACAGAAATAACCCTTTAATTGTTTAAACAGAAAATGTCGAGTTTTGAGAATTATCACAAAATTAAAATAGCAAACAATAAAAAAAAATTAAAAAATTACTGGGCTACATATGACACGGCCAGCTAGAAGTTACAAGTACCGAGACAAGAAAAAAAGAGACTAGGCTTGAAGAACCGTGAGCGAGGATCTTATCATACCTGCACTGTAAAAAATGTTTGTGAAATTAAAATTATTATGCTGTAAAATGAGATAAAAAATCTGTAATATGAATAACAATGAATCGGTGTGTATTTTAAGGCAACATATTGTAAAAAACGGAATAATTATTTTAATTTTACAGTTCATAAATGTGGAAAGGATTTCCTTGTAGAATTGATATATTACGGTATTTTAAACATTGAAAAGATTCAAAATGCTTAGCATGCAAATCTGCACTGAAATCTGGCACGAGTATTAATATTTTCAGCACATATGCATTCCCGCACACAATTTATGTGCACCCCTGATTATAGCTCCACATTAACATACTAAATAAAATTAAATTAAAATTAAAATAAATACAAATTAACATACTTGTCCATGCGGACCACCATCACACCATGGTGCCAATTAATGTATAAGTTCTGATAAGATCTGTAGTAATGCAAAGGTGTGAAAGACCTAAATAGAGGACCGACAAACTTAAGCCATTCCACCTGGCAGTTTTACCTGAACGAAAGGTGCACCAAAGTAAATTCGATGCTGTACTTGAACCTTTTGGAGTATTGGCATAGTTTTGGTCTCTTTTTGAAGATAACACTTTGCATTTTATCCTCAACTGTGCTACTGGTACTGAATTATGGAAGTTTGAATACATGAAAGAAGGCCGACCCACGGCTTTGAAGTAATGTGTGTCCATACAAAGATGCTGAAATGCTATAATGTACAGTATTGGTGCAGGACGTCACCAAAAACAATGAAGAAGAAGCCTCTGCAATGTAAGCATACTCACAATAATGGTGGGAAATTTGTGTGGACTGATGATGAGGTACAACTTCTGCTTTGGAATGGCCGTAACTGCGATGGTAAAGAACATTCGACAGTAATCCACAAGTTTTTGTTGTCATATGAGAACCGGTGCTACCATGTTTATCATCCTAGGAAAGATGTGGATATGTTTTGCACACACATGGAACATTTTTAAATTTAGTCAGTCTGGAACCCTGTTTCAAAAAAATATTTTATTTGGGTTCCCAAAACCAGTTCAGTATGGATAAAATTGAGAAACGATAAAAAACCTTTGCTGATACATTTAAAGTAGTTTCCATTCCATTACCTTATTTGGACAAACAATAAAACTAAACGGTGGTCCACTGGTTAGCACGTCCGCCTCACAGTTCAGAGGTTGTGGGTTCGATCCTGGCCTCCCTGCGTGGATTTTGCATGTTCTCGCCGTGCCTGCGTGGGTTTTCTCCGGGTACTTCGGTTTCCTCCCACATTCCAAAAACATGCATGGTAAGTTGATTGGACACTCTAAATTGCGCCTAGGTGTGATTGTGAGTGCGGATGTTTGTCTCTGTGTGCCCTGCGATTGGCTGGCAACCAATTCAGGGTGTCCCCCGCCTACTGCCTGAAGACAGCTGGGATAGGCTCGAGCACGCCCCGCGACCCTTCTGAGGATAAGCGGTATCGATAATGGATGGATGGAATAAAACTAAACTGAATTATGTAATCTTTTTTTTTAATTTTATTTTTATTTTAAGAGTTCCCTGTTAATGAAAGTTAAATTTCGCTTTTTGATACTGTTTTTCAGTGACCCTAATCAGCCTGTACCCCAGGACACCAAATTTATCCACACAAAGCCCAATCGCTTTGAAGAAGTGGCATGGACACGCTACAACCAGAAAGACCAGCTTTACCTGCACATAGGCCTCAAGCCACGTGTCAAAGAGCACTATCGTGCCAACAAGGTAAGTATATTTATCTTTCCAGTACAAATAGATGTTATGCATGAATGATGTATAACATGCCATAAAACTAAATTTAACCCATTCTAATACCCACAGTCTGTTTTTCCTGTTCCTTGGATTTTGTTTACAAAATTAATATTCTACTATTTACTAGTATTCAGTGCATCTGCATACTTTTCAGTGTTTCACTTTTCCCACTTTTGTTTTACAGCCATATTCCCAAATTTAGAAACTGGAATGCTGTAAATGTGAAATGTTGAATGTGCCATTAAGAATGAATGGGATTTTTTTGGGTGAAATATGGGTAATATTGGGGGAACCCTAAATGTTAGGGGTGAAAAAAAATACAAGATGTGATGACATTAATTTTTTGAATAATTTAAAATTCGAACGGGGTGAATCGGATGAAGTATGTGGAAGTAGTTGATGTTTGAATTATGCCATTGGAAATTAAGGGGTTTTTTTGGGCTGAAAAAGTTGAATTTTGGGGTAAACGTAAATGTTAGGAGTGAAAACAAAAAGGAGAAGCAATGGCATGATTTTTTTGAATAGTTTAAAGTTCAAACAGGGTGAATTGGATGAAGTATGTGGAAGTTGCGGAACGCCTAAAAAGTGGGAGGAATAAGATTAATATTGATTAATTAATTAAGCCTTCACACAACTAGAGAATGCAATTTCTGGAGAAATTGCGTGTGAAGGCGAAGGAAGCTGAAAAGAAACTGCGGAATGCATTGGAATGAAGTTTAATAAAGTTGAATAAAGTGGAATAAAGTGGAATAAAATTGAATGATGCTGAATAAAGTTGAATGAGACTGAATAAAGTTGAATAAAGAAGAATGAAGTTGAATGAACTATATGAAAAATGTTGAATTGCGCAGGAATCGAACCAGCACTGCCCACTTACAGCTCGGCGTTTGTACCACTACACCATCAAGGACTTAAGTGGAAGGATGTAAATATGAAATGTTGAATGTGCAAGTAAGACTGAATGGCTAATGTGTTTTAAGGTTCAATCATTTGAATTATTGGGAAATATAAATTGGGCGGCACGGTGGTCGACTGGTTAGCACGTCCGCCTCACAGTTCAGAGGTCGTGGGTTCGATCCCGGCTCCGGCCTCCCTGTGTGGAGTTTGCATGTTCTCCCCGTGCCTGCGTGGGTTTTCTCCGGGCACTCCGGTTTCCTCCCACATTCCAAAAACATGCATGGTAAGTTGATTGGATACTCTAAATTGCCCCTAGGTGTGATTGTGAGTGCGGATGTTTGTCTCTGTGTGCCCTGCGATTGGCTGGCAACCAGTTCAGGGTGTCCCCCGCCTACTGCCCAAAGACAGCTGGGATAGGCTCCAGCACGCCCCGCGACCCTTGTGAGGAGAAGCGGTACAGATAATGGATGGATGGATGGAAATATGAATTGCAGGTGTGTTGAAAAGCTGAAGCAATGTGAGATAAAGTGGAATGAAGTTGAATACAGTTGAATGAAGTTCAATAAAGTGGAATAAAATTGAATGATGCTGAATAAAGTTGCGGCACGGTGCTCGACTGGTTAGCACGTCCGCCTCACAGTTCAGAGGTCGTGGGTTCGATCCCGGCTCCGGCCTCCCTGTGTGGAGTTTGCATGTTCTCCCCGTGCCTGCGTGGGTTTCCTCCGGGTACTCCGGTTTCCTCCCACATTCCAAAAACATGCATGGTAAGTTGATTGGACACTCTAAATTGCCCCTAGGTGTGATTGTGAGTGCGGATGTTTGTCTCCGTGTGCCCTGCGATTGGCTGGCAACCAATTCAGGGTGTCCCCCGCCTACTGCCCAAAGACAGCTGAGAAAGGCTCCAGCACGCCCGCGACCCTTGTGAGGATAAGCGGTCTAGATAATGGATGGATGGATGAATAAAGTTGAATGAGACTGAATAAAATTGAATGATGTACCCACTACACCACCAGGGACTTAATTGGAAGGGTGTAAATATGAAATGTTGAATGTGCAAGTAAGACTGAATGGCTAATGTGTTTTAAGGTTGAATAATTTGAATTATTGGGAAATGAATTGCAGGTGCGTTGAAAAGCTGAACCAATGTGAGATAAATAAAGTGAAATGAAGTTGAATAGTTGAATGAAGTTCAATAAAGTGGAATAAAATCGAATGATGCTGAATAAAGTTGAATGAGACTGAATAAAATTGAATAATACTGAATAAAGTTTAATGAAGAAGAATGAAGTTGAATGAACTCTATGAAAAATGTTGTATTGAGCGGGAATCAAACCAGTGCTGCCCACTCTCAACTCAGCGTGTGCACCCACTACACCATCAGGGACTTAACTGGAAGGATGTATATATGAAATGTTGAATGTGCAAGTAAGACTGGCTAATATGTTTTAAGGTTGAATAATTTGAATTATTGGGAAGTATGAATTGCAGGTGTGTTGAAAAGCTGAACCAATGTGTGTTGAATGAGCTGAATCTTGTGAATTTTAAATCTGAATGGTTTATTTTATTTTCATTTTGTAATTTGGAATTTTGTAAGTGTTTTTTTAAGGTTGAATCATTTTAATTTTGGGGAAGTAGGAATTGTATGTGATGTGTAATGTGAGTTGAATGAGCTGAATGAAGTTGAATGAGCTGAATGAAGTTGAATGACCTGATGAAGTTGAATGGTCTCCATGAGCGGGAATCGAACCAGCACAGCAGATGGGGAAGTGTCCCATTGGAAATGAATGGGGTTTTTTTGGGGTGAAAATGGTGAATTTTGGGGGAACCGTAAATGCAAGGGGCAAAAAAAAAAAAATTCCGATGGCACGAGTTTTTCAAATGATTTGAAATTCGAACGGGGTGAATCGGATGAAGTATGTGGAAGTAGTAGAACTTTGAATTTGCCATTGGAAATGAATAGGTTTTTTTGGGGTGAAAAACGGGGAATTTTGGGGGAACCATAAAAGTTAGGGGGGGAAACAAATAGAACCCTGGAAGCCGTGAATTTTTGGAATCCATTAAAGTTGGAATGGCGAGAAACGGTTGAAAACTGTGGAAGTAGAAGCACGCCAAAAAAGTGCGGGGAATAAAATAGAATCTATAATAATAATAAAAGTCACTGATAGTGTAGTGGTACACACGCTTGAGTTGTGTGCGGGCAGCAAGGGATCGATTCCTGCTCAGTGACGGTGTCTGTGTGTGGCTGGCGACCAGTTCGGGGTGTAGTCTGCCTTCGCCCGTTGATGGCTGGGATAGGCTCCAGCACCTCCCCGCGACCCTGTATAGGATAAGCGGTTTGGAAGATGATGATGACAATAATAATAAAGTTGAAGGTGTACAATAACATATGTTACATAACTCTGAACAAAAACAAATACAACAGAATATCATTGTGTGAAAGCGAAACCCTTCACACACATGCTATTCTACACCATTCAACTTTATTGTGTGAAGGCCTTCACACAATAATAATAAAGATGAATGGTGTAATAACGTGCGAAGGCGTTCGCCTTCACACAATAAAGTTGAATGGTGTAGAATAACATATATGTGAAGGCATTTGCCTTCACACAATAATACAGTTGAATGGTGTAGAATAACATGTTTGAAGGCTTTTGCCTTCACACAATGATATTCTGTTGTATCTGTTTTTGTCCAGAGTTACCTTCAGGATCACTTTACCCCCTTGACCTTTCTTGGAATGTGAACCCATGACCAAACTAGCTACAAATCATTACAATGTCAGTAAGGGTCATCAATCAATGATCATCAAAGAGTGACCTTTGACAGGTCATGACCTCATTAAGAGATCATCAATGATCATCAAAGAGTGACCATTGACAGGTCATCAATCATCAGCAAAGAGTGACCTTTGACAGGTCATGACTTCATTCAGAGGTCATCAATCATCAGCTAAGAGTGACCTTTGACAGGTCATGACCTCATTAAGAGGTCATCAATCATCAGCAAAGAGTGACCTTTGGCAGATCATGACCTCTTCGGGGTTGTAAATCAAATTTTGATACAAATCGCAGAGACAAACATTCACAATCATACCTAGGGACAATTTTGAGTGTTCAATGAGCCCACCATGCATGTTTTATAGGTATAGATAGATAAATTGATCGTAGGTAATTCATATACATTATTCTCCCTAAATGTTCTCTGTCTTCCTCAGGTTAATTTATGGTTGGAGCTGGTTCCTCATTTGCACAGCCTCAATGATGTCACTCAGCTTATTCCCACCACCACCAAGGTAGGAACTTTTTTTTCAATTCAGTGTTACTTATGGCAATTTTCAATTCAAAATGATCCAGATATCTAAAGAAAAAAACGCATTTAAAAAAACGGAAAACTAAACCTCACATGAGTAAGCTAGGCAAGAAAATGTAATGTGTGCAAAGCACTATTGTGAACTCCAAAAGCAGCAGAGGGTGGCAACAAGACAGCATTGTGACAAAAAAATCCTTTCATGTCAGAAACCTCAAAGTAAACCACGACTCATCATGAGGTGGCTTGAAAATTTTGGTAGCAATACAGAAATTATTGAGGAGGGAAGGAAGAGATAGGGATTATGTTTGGGTAAGGCATGTCAGGTTTTAGCGTGGAGAAGGACCCAAATGTAGGGAGGCGAAGCAGGAGGACAGTTTATAGGATTTTAATGAAAAGAAAACGAACGCAATTGGGCGGCACGGTGGTCGACTGGTTAGCACGTCCGCCTCACAGTTCAGAGGTTGTGGGTTCGATCCCGGCTCCGGCCTCCCTGTGTGGAGTTTGCATGTTCTCCCCGTGCCTGCGTGGGTTTTCTCCGGGCACTCCGGTTTCCTCCCACATTCCAAAAACATGCATGGTAAGTTGATTGGATACTCTAAATTGCCCCTAGGTGTGATTGTGAGTGCGGATGTTTGTCTCTGTGTGCCCTGCGATTGGCTGGCAACCAGTTCAGGGTGTCCCCCGCCTACTGCCCGAAGACAGCTGGGATAGGCTCCAGCACGCCCCGCGACCCTTGTGAGGAGAAGCGGTACAGATAATGGATGGATGGATGGAATGCAATTGACCGATTGCTTGGCGTGGTGATGACGCTTGACTTGACAAGAGGTAACTCAGTTCAAAAACAATTGAAGTGACAGACAAGGACTAGGAGAACAAGGACTAGGAGAACAAGGACTAGGAGAACAAGAACTAGGAGAACAAGAACTAGGAGAACAAGGACTAGGAGAACAAGGACTAGGAGAACAAGGACTAGGAGAACAAGGACTAGGAGAACAGCGACTACACGACAATGACCCGACAAGAACTGAACAAAAACTAGCAACTTAAATACAAGCATACTGATGAGACAACGAGAAACACCTGGACAAGAGACACAAGGTAGGAGGGATCTGATTGGCCAACACTAGGGAGTGGAAGGCACACAGGTGGACACAATAATCATGACGAGACAGAAACAGAACACTGAGCAAAATACAAACAACCAAAACTAAAGAAAGCCCAAAACCAAAACAAACCAAACATGACAAGGCATATGCAGATCAAGACCGAAATGCCGGTAACTCCGATACCAAATATTTGTGTTCTAAAATCAATTTTCAAATCAAATTATTTATACTTTTTATATTTAGTCATTTGTGGGAAACATGACTCATCAGCAATTCTGCTACTGGTCTATAACTCACTGAATGGTTTAGGTCCTGAATTCATTAACCCATTAAAGCCTAAAGCGCCTGGCTCAACAGCTCCCCAAAACCTATAATCTTTGAAATTACCCTCAGGCCCTGTAGCAGATAGAAACATCATTCCAAAACAATTTGAGACCTTAGACATGTGACTTTAACACAGGCCCTGTTACTATTCTTTACTGTTTCAATCGAATATGTAAAAATAAAGTGTCAGTGCAAGAGAAGCTCTAATGTTAATTTAAAAAAATCGAGTGGTAATTACCATCCTCTCTTCTATTACAAAGGCGTTCGACTGGTTCTACTGGTTCAAAGTCTACAAGTGCGTCGTCTATATCACTGCCTTTACTCATTTCAGAGCTCCTGAGATCGATGGCGTCCGCCATTATGACTTGAAAAAATTCCCGAACATCCGCTGTGGGCTCACGACACCATCACATCTTCCTGTCTTCTGACTTCTGATGCATTTCATTGGTTAAGAGACAGAGAATTGGATAAAAAAGAGAAAATGACGTATACACTCTCCCGGCTTTAAGGGTAGAAAGACGAAACAGCGCTCCCGGCTCTAGTGGTAGAAAGGCGGTTATGCGCTCCTGGCCTTGATGGGTTAAAGAAAGAACCGAGTAAAGCTCTGAAGTCTGCAGCCTTGGGACCATTAGTGGATCCCTGTGTTCAAAGTAAAAACGGAAAAGCAACATTTAGCTGTTTCGCTGCATGCAAACAGACCGAGCTGCCAATAGAAGTGAAGTCAGCCATAAATGTAAATGATTTGAAATTAAAGTGAAAAACAATTCTTTTTTCCAATACTAGAAAAAACATATTTAATGCTTTTAAAGGCCTTTTAAAGCATTTTTGCACTCTGCATTCTTTTCATAATTTTACCTACTTTTTATTTATTTTCTTTGCTTTTAAATATCTGAAATTATTTTGTTTGTAAATGCTTTTAATTTTTTTATTTTTCATTAAGTGAAGTGCATTGAGTATGCGTAACTCATTGCAAAAAAGCAATGCTGGAAATAAGCACATTTTTGTCTACTTTCTTATTTTCAGTTAAAAAAACAAACAATATATATATATATATATATATATATATATATATATATATATATATATATATATATATATAAATATATATATATATATATAAATATATATATATATATATATATATATATATATATATATAAATATATATATATATATATATATTTCCTTCGCCACAAATGACAAAATGCTTAATAACTCGCACATGCTCCAAAAAATTTAAACTTGGCCTTCATGTAAAATAGCCGCAACCTGAACACATCTATATGGTAACATTGTGTTGTCATTTTTAGAAATGTCATTTTTTACGTTGTCAGTAAAGCCTCAAGACGTTGGTCTTGCTCTACTCTGGATTTTGTGACTTTTCAACAAAGGGTGTGGCCATGACAGTGCCGCAAAGTCTGATTATTCACTGTGACAATAAAAGGTACTGTAACTTGACTCAGATTCTCCTATCTTCTCGAAATTTTTCATATTTGATGATAGCTAATGGCCAATCTACCAAGTTATTTTTCATACTAAAGGTAACGCCACCTTATGGCTGAAGGAAATACATGTTTTTTTTCTTTTATGTTTTTATCCTAGCAGGTTAACCACGTCCAACTCATCTTTGCTCGTAAGAGTGTCTTTCTTTTCTTTTTCGAAATGTGTGCTTTTTCGTGAAAAGCTGTTGCCATTGAACAGGCAGTTCGCCTATAAAACAACGCTGATTTTGAGGGTCTGAACCGGCACGAAATATCATTGTACTAGTTGTAAAAAATGGCTCGCTAGCGCCCCCGAGAAAAAAAAAAAAATCATCCCGGTTTTACGTTTCACCTAGATCGACGAAATTTTGGTGGTATATTAAACAGTTTAAGGCCTCCAAAAAAGTCTATTGGAGCCATATGCGAAACCAAACAGGAAGTCCGCCATTTTGAATTAAGTGTAAATTATGAATTTGCTCTGATTACAATAGCTGCTGCAACTTCACCCACATGATTATTTCTCCTAAATAATTATTGACATTTGATAAAAGTCGAAGCCTGAAGACATCTTCGAACGTATTTTTTATCGTAGTGGTAGCGCCACCTTCTGGCTAAATGAAGTACATGTTTTATTATTTGCTCTTTTTGTCCTCGCAGGTTAACCAGGTCGACCCCATAATTGCTCAGAAGACTCTATAGACCTTGATGTTAAAGTACCATATTTGTGATTTTTCGTGAAAAGCTGTCGCCATGGCAACAGGCAGTTCAACAATAAAACAATGATGATTTTGATGGACTAAACATGCACGGAATCACACGAAACTTTGCACACACATCCGGACAGGTGAAATCATCACTATTTTTCTACTGTATAAGAATAAGAAGGCCTTTATTGATCCCACAATGTGGAAATTTGCAGTGTTACAGCAGCAAAGATTGAAGGTCACACAGAGACGGTGGCATAATGTAGCCGTTAATGTATAACATTAGCAGCAAACATTCGGAAGCAAACCTATGTAAATATCCGCAGTGTCTATGTATGTACACATATACACATGTATAAACACACTTCCATACATCTACATATAAAGTATGAAGTACAGAAGAGAAAATAAGTAGCAGTGCTGCAGTGAAATATAAAGTACAGCATTGAATAAAAAATACAGTAGTGGGGTAGGTTGAGTATTCCACAAAATAATCTCAAGTGCAGGACTGCACAATTGCACTAATTTCCGCCAGTTTGTAGAGACTACAAATGTCCTTGTTAAACAGTCTGACAGCGGCAGGCAAGAAGGAGCGGCGGAATCTCTCTGCACAGCCAGGGTGTAACAGTCTATCACCGAAGGAGCTGTGGAGTGCTGTTAGAGTGCCCTGGAAAGGGTGGGTCGGGTTGTCCAGCATTGATGACAACTTAGGCATCATCCTCCTGCCCCCCACTGACTCCACCGAGTCTAGGGATCAGCCCAGGACAGAGTTCATCACCAGTTTGTCCATCCTCTTTTCGTCCCGGGCCGAGACGCCGCCTGCCCAGGAGACCACTCCATTGGATATGATCGATGCAACCACTGAGTCGTAACAATTTCTGAGGAGTGTCCCTTGAACCCCAAAGGACCTCAGCCTCCTAAGTAGGAAGAGTCTTCTCTGAACCTTCCTATAGACAGCGTCTGTGTTGTCGCTCCAGTCCAGTTTATGGTTCAGATGAACACCCAGTTACTTGTAAATTGAGATTCTCTCAACCTCCGTTCCCTAGATATTCACTGGTGCAGGTGGGGACTGCCGTCGCCTGCAGAAATTTACAACTAGCTCTTTGAATTTCCCCGCGTTGATCTGGGGCGCTTTTACTGGCACCAGTCCACAAATCCCTGAGTAAGTTCTCTGTATTCCCGATTATCTCCATCTGTGATGAAGCTAACGGTCGCAGAGTCGTCAGAGAACTTGTGCAGGTGACAGGTAAGGGTGTTGTATTTGTAGTCCGAAGTGTAGAGGGTGAACAGGAAGGGAGCCAGGACAGTTCCCTGCGGCACCCCAGTGCTGCAGAGAAGCACACCAGACACACAGACCTGTGTCCTCACATACTGTGGCCGGTTTGTGAGGTAGTCCTGGATCCATGTGGTGATGTGGTGGGCCACTCCTGGGGGCATAGATGGACGAGGACAAGTCTCTCCAGGGTCTTCATCAGATTAAACGTCAGCGCCACTAGTCTGAAGCTGTTGAGCTCCTTCGGGTGGGGGCACACACATCTTATTTTATTGTACTATTTGTAAAATATACAAATTTCCCCGATCTTTTGCTTCGGGACCAGGCAGGATGTTTTCCACAGCTGGGGGACTCTGCCCAGCTTCACATTCAGGTTGAACATGTGCCAGATGTTTCCACACAGCTGGTCTGCGCAGGATTTGAGAAACTGGGAGCTGATGCCATCTGGACCCGCTGCCTTCCTCGCCTTCATATTCCTCAGCTGGTTCTTCACTTGAGATGTTGTGAGGGACAAGGCTGAGCAGGAAGGAGTAGTGGCTGTCTGAGGGCTGGGAGCTGAAGATTGTGGGGGGAGGGGGATGTCGTTCACAGCAGGATGGGTTGGTGGGGCCTTTGGCCTTGTCTACATGTAGCCGGGGTTTTTAACAACCGTATGTCTCGCCCCCGCCTGCGTTGGAATACACATTAAAAAAACGCATCCACACGTAACCGCAGAAGTGCGTTTTGAAACGCATGCAAAGCCTCTGGGTGGCAGTAGTTAGCCAAATACTGTCCATTCAGAAGGAACTTCTGTCCTTTGACGTCACTTCTACGAAACCAAAAACACGGCGCCAAACGCGTTCGGGAGAACCGACAAGAGGTCAGAATTGCTTTTAAACCTTTCACACAGAAGCAGTGGTTGGTTGCGGACAAATAAGTAAGCAAAAAGCGCATCGAGAATGGCTATAACCAACGTAGCACCACGAGAGTCCATGTTGACTCTAAAACACAAGTCGCACAAGTGACGTCAAAGCATTGTTGTCGCATGGTGACGACGTAAATCTCCGGCTATACCCATCCAGACAAAAACGCAGATCAGGAGATATCCGGATATATCCGCAAATCCCCACTGTGGCCCGAGTTTTGCGTTTTCACTGAAAAAACTCCGGGGACGTGTGGATGGTAGGGCTAACCGCAGGCTCATATCCGGCGTTTTCAAAAACTGCACTATGTGTAGACAGGGCCTTAGGTTGTCCGTGGCCTGAGATTGTCTTCAGGCCCCTCCAGACTCCATTGGCATTATTCTGCTGTAGTTGCTCCTCCATCTTCTTCCTGTACAACATTTTCCCCTGTTGGAAAATTTCATCAGGTCACTCACTTGGGATGTAAGCTCAATTGTTAGTTCACAAACCACAACCATTTTCCAATGCGTGTTCGTTTAATCTTTCAAGAAAGCATCCAATGTAAAACAAGACTCATACAAGTTGATTGAATTTGCTCATCCATTTCTTTCAATCTCTGAAATACAGGAATCAGACAAAATCAGATCTGGGCTTCTTTTCTTACCTCGCGAACACTCACACCCATGGGGGCGAAGTGAGAAAAAGGCGCTGTCTAAGCAACCCCCACATATATAGTGTTTGTGCTGTCAGATAAGTCTAATCAAAAACGTTGGTTCTGATCTTCTCCATCTATGGTTAATCACTTCAAGGACCAGGTCGTCTGGCTAGGAGACATCCTTGGTCACAAGGACTTCTAGCTCCGTCAGATATCTCTCAAAGCCACATTCGATTACATTAGACAAAGTTGTATGCGTGCAGTGATGTGAAGTCCTGATGGTGTGTGTTTTATACATGTGTAAGTCACAAATTGTTTTATTTCTTCTTTCTATTGATTTTTATAACTGGTTATGTGTAAAGATATTTAGCTAATTGTGCATTATGACCATAAATGTGTAATGCAATTACCGTCTGAACAATATATGGTTAATATTCAGCCATCCATCTAGAGTCAGTAATTACCAGCCTGATGCTAATGTTGGACAAATCCTTCAGCCCTCTCTGATCCTCCTTCTCAGCTGGCGCTGCACTATCTTCCGCTCCTCCTTGTTACCTGACACAAAAGCCCTCTTCTTCTCCTTCAGTTGAGCTTTAATGTCCGGTGTGATCCAGCGTTTATTGTTGGAGAAACACCTTACTGTCCTGGTGGGTATGGTGTTCTCCATGCAGAAATGTATCTAGTATGTAACAGTGTCCGTTAGACTACTAATGTCTTCCCCGTGAGCATCGCTGAATACGTCCCACACAGTTGTGCTGAAGCAGTCCTTTAAGGCCTGCTCGGCCTCTCCAGACCATCTCTGAACCGTGCGGGTCACAGCTGGCTGCCTGCGGACCAGAGGTTTGTACACAGACTGGAGAGCCACCAGGTTGTGATCAGCTTTGCCCAGCGGGGGGAGGGGCAGTGATGTGTATGCCTCCTTGGTGTTGGCATAGAAAAGGTCCAGTGTTTTATTGTCTCTGGTGTGGCAGGTGACATACTGTGTGAATGAAGGCAGAGAGGAGGAAGCAGAGGCATGATTGAAGTCACCAGAGATGAGTATCAGGGCATTTGGGTGCTGTGTTTGTAGCCTGCTTATTGCTGCAGTCAAGACATCACAGGCTGTGTCGCCGCTGGCAGCTGGTGGGACGTAGACGGTCACCGCGATCACATGACTAAACTCTTGCGGGATGTAGAATGGCCTCATGCCAACAGCTAGCAGCTCAATATCCCTGCTGCAAAGCTGCTCCTTAATCGTTATGTGCCCAGGATTACACCATCTCTCGTTCACAAACACAGCCAGCCCTCCTCCTTTCCTCTTTCCACTCTCCAGTATCCTGTCCGCGCATATGATTTGGAAGCCGTCCAATTCTATGACCACGTTCGGCGTTAGCGCTGTTAGCCACGACTCCGTGAATAGCATCAGGCTAGCCTCCCGGAAGTCCCTCTCATGCCGGGTAAGCGCCGCTAGCTCATCCATCTTGTTGGGGAGCGATCTAACATTCGCCATGATAACAGACGGGAGGACGGGATGGTATCGTCTCCTCCTTTCCCGGCGTTTAACCCCCGCACGAGATCCTCGTCTCTTCCTCCTCAGCTCACGGGGGATATCGGGTCTCGCGCCGGGAGCCGGCGCAGGGTTAGCACGGAGTGCTAACAGCTGATTCTGGCTGTAGACAATGGGGGCGCGGCTCCCAGCCAAGTCGCCGGACACGATCGCGCAAAAAATAGCCACCAGCAGCAGCAAGAATACCGCAGTTTGGGTGTCCATTGCTACGCAAGTTACGACTATCAACTATATGAAAAAGGTATGAGGTAGAATAATATTAAGGAACAAAAACACACGAAAAGGCTCACCGATGAGCCGGAGCTACTGTAGCGGCCTTCCACTCACGCGGCGCTGGAACCGGAAAAACAGTCCAGATATGCAAGAACCAAATTCTTACTGCAGATCAAGAACATATTTGGTTTGAGTATCAGCTGTACCAGACTGTACGCTTTGACAAAAACCGCCTGTAGTGGAAGTGCCACAAAATGAACTGGACACTGAGTGAGTTGAGGCAGAGAAATTGGTGGATTACATGCCTTACCACATCCTAAATAGAGGCAGTCAAACATATGTACTTGTGTTAAATACTGCCTGACTGATATACTGTATTACTGTTATCACTATGTGTTGGATACACTGGGTACGTAAATGCAGGTCAACAGCAAGCCAAACTCAATATTCACGAGCCAGAAAACTAAGTGTCTTGCTTCTTTATTACGGTCGTTTTGACGGAATACAGTGAACAACTATGACATAGCTCGATGAAAATGTTGAGTGAAACTTAAAATGAACAAAAATAAAATATGCGTCAGCTGCTAAACAAATAAATGCACCACAAATTGACTAGTGCCAAAGAACAGACATAAATGGAAGCCTGAGCTGTTACAGCCTGAGCTGTTACAATGGTAAACTACGCATTTTCGCGATCTTTTCATAAGCTAATTAGATCGTTATAGCACTAAGTTAGCAACATTGCTATGCGAATACACGGTGCTCTAAGCTAACAAGTTGCAGGGAGAACGCTTAGCAAAAACGATCTCCAAAACAAATCTCTAAACACTTCTAAACACTATTGAACTTACAGCCATTGCTTTCGAAGGTGTATGAAAAAGGAATATAAGACAGGAGGAGCAGTGGGGATGATTACAGGCAGGCTTTCTGCTGCACGTCTCTCTGACTGAACATGGCAACTGCCACCCATAATATAGTGCGGCTACTGACTTCGTTCTCAAAAAATACAGGTAAACAAATGTTGACTGGATAGAAATTATTTTAAACACAATGACCTTTTTAGCAAAACATAATAACCATGAATTATGATGCCATGTCATGTCATGTCATCTTCCAAACCGCTTATCCTATATAGGGTCGCGGGGAGTTGCTGGAGCCTATCCCAGCCGTCAATGGGCGAAGGCAGACTACACCCCGAACTGGTCGCCAGCCAGTCGCAGGGCACACATAGACAATGTCACTGAGCCGGAATCGATCCCACGCTGCCCGCACACTATCATGATGCTTTTGATAAAAAAAAATGTGCATAACTTTTTAAGCTCATTGAAACACCTTTTAAACTTTTACTGTGGGCAGAAGAGATGGAACTGTACTTAGTTGAATGGTTTATTTCCTCAAAACCATAATGATGGTTTAACTGTGAGTGACTATTGTGCATTTTTTAGTGCTCTTAATTAGAACATATTAAGAAGGAATGACTACAGCATTGCAATGCCACATGACAGTTGAATAAAGAGTACTTTTTGTAACTGTACTTTTGTCAGACTGTTTTCATACTGGTATTTTTCATTTACCATATTATTAGATTATGTAAAATCTTAAAATAAGGAAATTATGAAACCCCACTTCATGTCCTTTGAATGATGGTCAGTCATCTTAAAATGTTGAGAGTGTTTGTTTTAAGCCTCACAGTACTTAAAACTAGCTGTTAATGCTTAATGTCAAGACTGTAAATTCAAACAAGATAATTAAGTAATATATACAGTATCTTAAAACAAGCAGAATGACCTTGTCTGACCATTTTATTTTAAGGAAAAATCAAATCAAAATAAGCAAATTTAGGTTCAATTTAAGAAATGGTCTTACTTAAGATTTTAACACCATCACCACGATCACATGACTAAACTCTCGCGGGATGTAGTATGGTCTCATGCCAACAGCTAACAGCTCAATGTCCCAACTACAGAGCTGCTCCTTAATAGTGATGTGCCCAGGATTACACATCTATCGTTCACAAACACAGCCAGCCCTCCTCCTTTCCTTTTACCACTCTCCAGCGTCCTGTTCGCGCGTAGGATTTGGAAGCCGTCCAATTCTACGACCACGTCCGGCATTCGCGCTGTTAGCCACGACTCCGTGAACAGCAGCAGGCTAGCCTCCCAGAAGTCCCTCTCAGGTTAGCCAAATCGAATTCTTTTTTTCGGGAGAGTTTTCAGGCCTTTATGATGTTAAAACACTAGGATGGTGATTTTCACAAAAATCTGTTGCCATGGTAACGCCCAGTTTGCCAACAAAGCAATGACAAAGTAAACATGCGCAAAACTCATGAAACTTGGCACACATATAAGGCCTGATAAATTGATATATATTTAATCATTTCATTAAAAGATGGCTCGCTATCACCCCCTAGAAAGTTTTAAAAAAGCTGCCCCAGTTGTACGTTTCACCTACATCTACGAAAATTGGGTAGTATATTGAATAGAAAGAGACCTACAAGAAAGCCTCTTGGTGCCATATGCTAAACCTAACACAAAGTCCGTCATTTTGAATTTACTTTTAAGTTTTGCGATAAAAGTAATGTCCCTGCCTAAGATGGCCCCCGCACTTGGGAGACCTCGGAGTGAGTATCCCCAGTATAGCTAATGTCGCAGTCGAAGATGGTGGCCACACTGGGGAGACTAAGGGGCAATAATACTAGGCCACTGGAAATTAATGATGAAATGTTGTGTCTTTTTTGGGGGGTGAATGAGTTGAATGAGAGGGAAGTAAGAATTGTGGGTGTGTTGAAAAGCTTAAAGTGAGTTGAATGACTTGAATGTTCTGAAATTGGAATGGTATAAATGTGTAAATGTGTAAAAGTTGAATGTGCCAATGGAAATTAATGGTGAATAGTTGAATTTTTAGTGGGTTTTAGGGTGAAGGAGTTGAATGTGTGGGAAGTAAGAATTGTGGGTGTGTTGAAAAGTACATTTCACCTACATCTACGAAAATTTGGTAGTATATGTAACAGGCAGGGAACTACAAAAAAGCCTCTCTGTGCCATGGTAAACCTTACAGGAAGTCCACTATTTTGAATTTACTTTAAAGTTTGGCGTCGCCTTGACTACAAAATCTGCTGTAACTTGATATACATGATAATTTAGATTATTCAATTACGATGTGCGAGCATCCCAACGTGCCGGTACCCCAACGTTGCTAGGGCTGTGATGGCAACCTATTTACTATACATATATATAGTTATTATTAGGGCCTGAGCAGTGACCGCTGCGAGATCCTTATTATTTTTTAAGAAATTATTATTAATTTTAGGGCCCGAGCAGCGACAGCTGCGAGGTCCCTATTGTTTTCATAAAAGTTATCAGCTGCGACGTCCCTATTGTTTCTTTAGAAATTATTAGGGCCCAAGCAGTGACCGCTGCAAAGTTCCTATTGTTTTTGTAGAAATTATTTTATTATTATTATTATTATTATTATCATCATTATTAGGGCCCGAGCAGCCACCGCCAGGTCCCTATTGTTTTTGAAGAAATTATTATTAGGGCCCGAGCAGCGACTGCTGCGAGGTCCCTATTGTTTTTTTAGGGATTATTATTAGTATTGGGTCCCGATCAGCGACCGCTCTGAGGTCCCTATTGTTTTTGTAGAAATTATTATTAGGGCTCGAGCAGCGACCACTGAGAGGTCCCTATTGTTTTTTAATAAATTATTATTAGGGCTCGAGCAGCGACCGCTGCGAGGTCCCTATTGTTTTTGTAGAAATTATTATTATTAGGGCCCGAGCAGCGACTGCTGCGAGGTCCCTATTGTTTCTGTAGAAATTATGACCATATTTTCCGGAGGATAAGTCACGTTTTTTTTCATAGTTTGGCCGGGGGTGCGACTTATACTCTGGAGCGACTTATGTGTGAAATTATTAACACATTATTACCTGTATATCATGTTATTGCAGGTCCATCGGCCCACGGGTGGGTTTTTGCGTCGTGCTCACGGAAAATTCGCAGTATACAGAACAACTTCAAAGCATTCCCGGGCATGTTATATATGGTTAGAAAACTGAGTTTCCGCAAATTCGAATGATACCAAACATTATAATATGCAATCATATCTGCAGGCTTGGCGAGCGTTTAAGTCAAACAATTGCTAAGACACAAAAAACTCACCATTTCAGCCTCATAAATGTCCAACACAATTTCATAATCCATCATCAATGATTATATTACATCGACATGGGTCCAGTAAAAGTATTCCAGTAATATAGTTAGTCCACAACAAGCCTGAGATGCACATCCTTCGATGGCTTTAAACAAGATTTCAAAACATAGGCTGGACCTTATGTTTGATTGATTGCTTACTTGATCCAATAAACAAATGTTTCCCATGTCAGGAGTTCAACAACAGCCAGTGAACAAATTAAATGTGTAAAAAGTACCACCCCTGCATATGGATGATTCACCAATTGTGTTTGCAGTCACAACCAAACTTGCTAAGCTTGTCATTGCCGCATTCAAAAGCCAATTAAACTCTTCAAAACACACTAACACTGTGCATAACTTGCGTAACACACTTACAAAGCGATCGAATCGATCTACAACCGTTTTGGAGACTTTAAAGTTATCTTACCTGTTGTAAATTCCTCATTAGTGCTTCGTTTATAGAGACATTTGTTTACTGTTTAATTTGTGTGTTTTACACCAGGCATGTTTGTTGGCAGCGAATGGGTCCTTTCTTTACGTTTAATTATGTCGGGCATTTTGTTGGACAGCTAAAAGGGGTCCTAACAAGAGACGTTTCGAGTCTGTTAGCCGTTAGCAGCAGATGCGTGCCTCTACATCGTCGTGTACGCGCCGGGATTGAGCTAGTTTTTGAGCTCTGTGGAATGGATTGGAGTGCTATTAAAGCCACGTTGTTCCCTGTCACTGTGTCCGGTCACGCTTTTTGATTTGAGTGACTGTGTGGATGAGGCACTCCGGTGAATCCCCCCAAATTCACATACAGTCCTAACTGCGTAACATTACCGTAACTTTCTTTCTCTACATGTGTGTACACTTTTATTATTTTGATTATATGGACACATTTATTAGCGTTACGCGACAGAGACAACTTGGCTTCCGGGGAGTGGAGGGGGGGCATTGTGTAATGTAACGTAAGCGTACCGTTCACACTGTTGTTGTCTCTATTTTATTTTTAATTTAAATTGTTCGTCATTTAAATTTGAAATGACAAGTCTGTTCTTGGTGTTGGATTTTATCAAATAAATTTCCTCCAAAAATGAGACTTACATATGTTTTTTCGACTTTATTATGCATTTTATGGCTGGTGTGACTTGTACTCTGGAGCGACTTATAGTTCGGAAAATACGGTTTTATTTTTCTGCATGTTCGATCGCATTTTTGACCCCCTAAACATGCACGAAAACTCACCAAACTTTGCAGCCTCATAGGGCCTGGCAAAAAATTTGCAAACAAAATGGCTCTGTAGCACCACCTAGAGTGGCAAAATAAAACCCAATCCCGGCCCGTTTGACGTAGGCCTACGAAAATTGGCAGGCACGTGTAGCACCCCTAGACGTCCAAAAAGGTCCATTGCAGCATTAGTCTAAAGTGTACAGGAAGTGAGCTATGAATTTTTGAATGTCCAATTTTGGACCATTTTTTGACATTTACAGGGTGCATACTTTTGCACCCATGTCCCAGAGGATTCGTGCGATTGACTTCAAACTTTTGATATATCATTTTAAGACCTGGGGCAACAACTGGGTCCATTTTTTTGAGTTTTTGATAAACTATATGACGGGGGCGGGGCATTAAATTTGGCGCACATTTTTTTCCTTCGCCATACAGGAGATAAACCTTAATAACGCCCTTGCACATGCTCCAAAAAATCCCAAACTTTACCTGTACGTAAAAACTCATGACCAGAAGACATCTCTATGATAATATTCTGTTATATACTTAGCGCCACCTATATATGGTGCGCCATGGTGACCAAAATTGTCATTTTTTGTTTTTCTACTGACTGCATGGAGCCCGTTGAAAGAATCCGAATGAAAATTTGTCAGAAAAACCTCAAGACATTGCTGTTGCTCTACGCCAAATATTGTGACTTTTCAATGAAGGGTGTGGCCATGATGGTGCCGCAAAATCGCAATATTGACCATGACAATAAATGCAGTTTTATTTATTTTTCTTTATCGAACATTTACACCAGTTTAACAAACATCATATCCAAGAATATTTCTTCTTTTTTATGATATAATCGCCCACCCGAACCAATGAAAAGGTAAAATAAAATAAATAATAATGATGAAATAATAATAATAATAAATAAAAATATAAATCAAATAATAATAATAAAATTTAAAGTGAAGGAAAAAACAAAACATGGCATTTCCACCCTCCTACATTTCATAATCAATGTTGCATTCAGTGGTTCTCCAGCTCTCCATTTGACCAGATATTTCAACCAAATCTTCGCCTATCAATGTTTTACATAACATAAGATAAGATAAGAAGGCCTTTATTGATCCCACGGTGGGGAAATTTTCAGTGTTACAGCAGCAAAGATATAGGTCACACAGGGACGGCGGCATAATGTAGCCATTAATGTATAACAATAACGGCAAACATTCAGGATCAAACCTATGTAAATATACGCAGTAACATGTGTATATACACATGTATATACACACCAGCATACATCTACATAAAAAAGTATGAGGAACACTCATTTTAGCCTGTACATAGTACAGAGGAAAAATACTCTAAATAAGTGACGGTGCCGCAGTGCTGTAGTGAAATGCAGGGAACAGCATTGGATAAAAAGAAAAACTAGACTAACAGTAGTGGGGAATGTTGAGTATTGCACGGTATTACAGTAGTGGGGAATGTTGGGTATTGCACGAGATGAGCTCAAGTGCAGAACTGCAGAATTGCAATAATGTCCGCCAGTTTGTAGAGACTACACAATATTCTTCTTAAAGAGTCTGACAGCAGCAGGCAAGAAGGAGCAGCGGAATCTCTCCTTTGCACAGCGAGGGTGTAACAGTCTGTCACTGAAGGAGCTGTGGAGTGCATTGATGACAGCTTGGCTAACATCCTCCTGTCCCCCACCGAGTCCACAGTGTCCAAGGAGCAGCCCAGGACAGAGCCGGCCCTCCTGACCAGTTTGTCCAGCCGCTTCTTGTCCCGGGCTGAGACGCCGCCTGCCCAGGTGACCACTCCCTGGAAGATGACCGATGCAACCACCGAGTCATAAAAGTTCCTGAGGAGTGTCCCCTGAACCCCAAAAGACCTCAGTCTCCTGAGTAGGAAGAGTCTGCTCTGACTCTTCCTATAGAGGGCATCTGTGTTGTCGCTCCAGTCCAGTTTATTGTTCAAGTGAACACCCAGGTGAGACTCTCTCAACATCTGTTCCCCGGATATTCACTGGTGCAGGTGAAGAGTGATGGCGCCTACCGAAATCCACCACCATTTCTTTGGATTTCCCCGCATTGATCAGGAGGTGGTTCTGCTGGCACAAGTCCACAAAACCCTTAGTAAGTTCTCTGTACTCCCAATCATCTCCGCCTGTGATGAGGCCGACAATCGCAGAGTCATCAGAGAACTTCTGCAGGTGACAGGTAGGGGTGCTGTAGTTGAAGTCCGAGGTGTAGAGGGTGAACAGGAAGGGAGCCAAGACAGTTCCCTGTGGGGCCCCCGTGCTACAGAGGAGCACGTCAGACACACAGTCCTGTGTCCTCACATACTGTGGCCGGTTTGTAAGGTAGTCCTGGATCCATGTGGTGAGGTGGTGGGCCACCCCCGCCCGCTCCAGCTTGTCTCCCAATAGGGTGGGCTGGATGGTGTTGAAAGCACTGGAGAAATCAAAGAACATGATCCTCACAGTGCTCCCCGCCTTCTCCAGGTGGGAGAGTGAAGTGTGGAGGAGGTAGATGATGGCATCATCCACACTGATGCCAGGCTGGTATGCGAACTGGAGTGGGTCCATTGAAGAGCTCACCAGGGGGCGCAGGTGGACAAGGACCAGTCTCTCCAGGGTCTTCATCAGGAGAGACATCGGCGCCACTGGTCTGAAGCTGTTGAGCTCCTTCGGGTGGGGGGTCTTTGGCACCGGGACCAGGCAGGATGTTTTCCATAGCTGGGGGACTCTGCCCAGCTTCAGGCTCAGGTTGAACATGTGCTGGACAATTCCACACAGCTGGTCTGCGCAGGATTTGAGGAGCTGGGGGCTGATGCCATCTGGACCCGCTGCCTTCCTCGCCTTCATCTTCTTCAGCTGGTTCTTCACCTGAAATGTTGTGAAGGCCAAGGCTGGGCAGGAGGGAGTGGTGGCTGTCTGGTGTAGCTGGGAGCTGGAGACTGTGGAGAAAAGGGGGGAGGTGGTGACACACCCAGTAGGAGGAGTAGGTGGAGGCTGCAGAAGGAGAGACTGAGTGGGGGCAGGCATCTGATCGAACCTATTGAAAAAGAGGTTCAGCTCATTTGCCCACTGCAGGTCTTCCCCAGTCCGGGTCTTGGGTTGTCCGTGGTCTGAGATGGTCTTCAGGCCCCTCCAGACTCCCCTGGCATTATTCTGCAGCAGCTGCTCCTCCATCCTCTTCCTGTAGGACCTTTTCCCCTCTCTGATCCTCCTCCTCAGCTGGCGCTGCACAGTCTTCCGCTCCTCTATGTTGTCTTGACGCAAAAGCTCTCCTCTTCTCCTTCAGGAGAGCTTTTATGTCTGGTGTGATCCAGGGTTTGTTGTTGGAGAAACACCTTACTGTCCTGGTGAGTATGGTGTTCTCCATGCAGAAATTTATATAGTCTGTAACAGCGTCCGTTAGACTACTAATGTCTTCCCCGTGAGCATCGCTGAATACTTCCCACACGGTTGTGCTGAAGCAGTCCTTTAAGGCCTCCTCGGCCTCACCAGACCATCCCTGAACTGTGCGGGTCACAGCTGGCTGCCTGCGTACCAGATGTTTGTACACAGACTGGAGAGCCACCAGGTTGTGATCAGCTTTGCCCAGCGGGGGAAGGGGCAGTGATGTGTATGCCTCCTTGGTGTTGGCATAGAAAAGGTCCAGTGTTTTATTGTCCCTGGTGTGGCAGGTGACATACTGTGTGAATGAAGACAGAGAGGAGGAAGGGGAGGCATGATTGAAGTCACCAGAGATGAGTATCAGGGCATTTGGGTGCTGTGTTTGTAGCCTGCTCACTGCTGCTCTGGGGTGATATCTAGCATTGCAAAGCGGGGGGAAATGGTAGCCCTCGGGTATGAAAGGCAGACTACTCTTCATTGACCATTTGTTTGGGGCCAGCATTCACTAGCCTAAATTACGTTATCGTTCTGCTGGGGGACTTCAATGCTCACGTGGGCAATGACAGTGAGACCTGGAGAGGTGTGATTGGGAGGAACGCCCCCCCCGATCTGAACCCGAGCGGTGTTCTGTTACTAGACTTCTGTGCTCATCACGGATTGTCCATAACGAACACCATGTTCAAGCATAAGGGTGTCCATATGTGCACTTGGCACCAGGATACCCTAGGCCGCAGTTCGATGATCGACTTTGTAGTCGTATCATCGGACTTGCGGCCGCATGTTTTGGACACTCGGGTGAAGAGAGGGGCGGAGCTGTCAACTGATCACCATCTGGTGGTGAGTTGGCTCCGATGGTGGGGGAAGATGCCGGTCCGACCTGGCAGACCCAAACGTATTGTGAGGGTTTGCTGGGAACGTCTGCCAGAATCCCCTGTCAGAAGGAGTTTCAACTCCCACCTCCGGCAGAACTTTTCCCACGTCCCGGGGGAGGCGGGGGACATCGAGTCCGAGTGGACCATGCTTCGTGCCTCCATTGTTGAGGCGGCCGATCGGAGCTGTGGCCGCAAGGTGGTCGGTGCCTGTCGTGGCGGCAATCCCCGAACCCGCTGGTGGACACCAGCGGTAAGGGATGCTGTCCAGCTGAAGAAGGAGTCCTATCGGGCCTTTTTGGCCTGCGGGACCCCGGAGGCAGCTGACGGGTACCGGCTGGCCAAGCGGAATGCAGCTCTGGCGGTTGCTGAGGCAAAAACCCGGGTGTGGGAGGAGTTCGGGGAGGCCATGGAAAATGACTTCCGGACGGCTTCGAGGAAATTCTGGTCCACCATCCGGCGTCTCAGGAGGGGGAAGCAGTGCACCATTAACACTGTTTATAGTGGAGATGGGGTGCTGCTGACCTCAACTCGGGACGTTGTGGGTCGGTGGGGAGAGTACTTCGAAGACCTCCTCAATTTCACCGACACGCCTTCCACTGAGGAAGCAGAGCCTGGAGACTCTGAGGTGGGCTCTCCTATCTCTGGGGTTGAAGTAACCGAGGTCAAAAAGCTCCTCGGTGGCAAAGCCCCGGGGATGAGATCCGCCCGGAGTTCATAAAGGCTCTGGATGTTGAGGGGCTGTCATGGTTGACACGTCTCTTCAACATCGCGTGGACATCGGGGACAGTGCCTCTGGATTGGCAGACCGGGGTGGTGGTCCCCCTTTTTAAGAAGGGGGACCGGAGGGTGTGCTCCAATTATAGAGGGATCACACTCCTCAGCCTCCCCGGCAAGGTCTATTCAGGGGTGCTGGAGAGGAGGGTCCGTCGGAAGGTCGAATCCCGGATTCAGGAGGAGCAATGTGGTTTTCGTCCTGGCCGTGGAACAGTGGACCAGCTCTACACCCTCAGCAGGGTCCTCGAGGGTGCATGGGAGTTTGCCCAACCGGTCTACATGTGTTTTGTGGACTTGGAGAAGGCGTTCGACCGTGTCCCTCGGGGAGTTCTGTGGGGGGTGCTTCGGGAGTACGGGGTACCAAGCCCCCTGATAAGGGCTGTCCGGTCCCTGTACCACCGATGCCAGAGTTTGGTCCGAATTGCCGGCAGTAAGTCGGATTCGTTTCCTGTGGGGGTTTGACTCCGCCAAGGCTGCCCTTTGTCACCGATTCTGTTCATAACCTTTATGGACAGAATTTCTAGGCGCAGCCGAGGTGTCGAGGGGGTCCGGTTTGGTGGCCTCAGTATTGCATCTCTGCTTTTTGCAGATGATGTGGTACTGTTGGCTTCTTCAAGCCGCGATCTCCAACTCACGCTGGAGCGGTTCGCAGCCAAGTGTAAAACGGTCGGAATGAAGATCAGCACCTCCAAATCTGAGACCATGGTCCTCAGTCGGAAAAGGGTGGCGTGCCCTCTCCGGGTCGGGGATGGGATTCTGCCCCAAGTGGAGGAGTTCAAGTATCTTGGGGTCTTGTTCACGAGTGAGGGTAAGATGGAACGGGAGATCAACAGGCGGATCGGTGCAGCGTCTGCTGTGATGCGGACCCTGTATCGGTCTGTCATGGTGAAGAAGGAGCTTAGCCGAAAGGCGAAGCTCTCAATTTACCGGTCGATCTACGTTCCTACTCTCACCTATGGTCATGAGCTGTGGGTCATGACCGAAAGAACAAGATCTCGGATACAAGCGGCCGAAATGGGTTTCCTTCGCAGGGTGTCCGGGCTCTCCCTTAGAGATAGGGTGAGAAGTTCGGCCATCCGGGAGGGACTCAGAGTCGAGCCGCTGCTCCTCCGCGTCGAGAGGAGCCAGTTGAGGTGGCTCGGGCATCTGATTAGGATGCCTCCTGGACGCCTCCCTGGTGAGGTGTTCCGGGCATGTCCCACCGGCAGGAGACCCCGAGGACGACCCAGAACACGCTGGAGAGACTCTGTCTCCCGGCTTGCCTGGGAACGCCTTGGGATCCTTCCGGAAGAGCTGGAGGATGTTGCTGGAGAGAGGGAAGTCTGGGCTTCCCTGCTGAAACTGCTGCCTCCGCGACCCGACTTCGGATAAGCGGGAGATAATGGATGGATGGATGGATGGATGGACTTTGTTGTTCACAAATACAGCCTGGCAAAAAAAAAATTTGAAGAAACAAAAAGCTAAAAATGACTTCAACCGTGTCGACACCTCTTGTATCTTTTTTTTTTTAATTTGCCACAATAATAGTAAGTCACTGATGAGTGGCACATTGGTTCCCAATCAGTGACAGTGTCTTTGTGTGCCTGCTACTGGTTGGTGACCAGTTCAGGGTGTAGTCTGCCTTTCGCCCATTGTCTGCTGGGATAGGCTCCAGCACCTCCCCTGTAGAGGATAAGCGGTGTGGGAGATGACATGACATGACAACAATAGAACACTACATCACTTAATTTTGTCAGTGGTAGCCATGATTGAGTAGCCTATAGACCATATCTCCGTTGGCACATTCAACAGTTGCCAAAAGCACTCAGGTACAGTATGTTGCAGGTCTTATTCTGTTTTTTTTCCAATCAAGAGCTCCAAGTGTGTCATTTTGTTTAAAAATGAAAGAAACAATTTATCTTATCTGATTCATTAGGTGTTTTCAACCACTGGTCAGTCACACACTCTTCTAGTTCATCAATATCGACAAAAAGAAAAAAATGTCTTCATTTCATGTAAGTTACTCAGACCCTGATTGCTTCATCATCCTCACTGGAGATTTTAATCATACTTATCTTAAGACCGTCCTACCAAAACTTCAACATGTACATTTTCCAACTCAACAGCACCCCAGCTCTACTCTGAAGACACCCAAAGCCTGCCCCATACCCCACATTAGGATGTCAGACATCATCATTTTATGCCAATACAAACATGCAGACAGAGTGAGAATGTTGCCAAACCAGTTTTGAAGCAGACCGTTTGGCCTGAGAGGACCTCCACTGTGCCTCAAAACTGGTTTGATTCAACAGATTTTGAAATGTTCAAGTATGCAGCAATAATAACTACAATAAAAGCAGGCAGCAAAAATAACCACAATAATAATAATAATAATAATAATAATACAATTACTGTTAGAATGTTTTGTCATATAGATTTAGATCTTTCATAACCACATACACAATAATAAATACACAAACACTGTGACCTCCTAAACACCAAGTGCATTTATGATGTGACCCAGATAAAAAGCATCACCACTCCACGGGCTGAACAGAAGCCAACAGACCTCTACTGGGTTTTGGGGAAAGCCAACATTGACTAGCCTAAATAAAGTTGTCTTACCTATCTTTAGACTTTGTTGTTCACAAACACATAGCTTGGCAAAAATAATAAAAATAAGTTGAAGAAACGAAAAGCTAAACATGACTTCAGCCATGTCCACACATCTTTATTTATTTTTTTTAAATCTAGTGCAAAAATAGATAACTACAACACTCCGTTGAGCATTTTTGTCAGCGGTAGCCATGATTGAGTAGTCTAAAGACCACATCTCAAATTGTCATATACCAGTCTTTTGACTTTGTTGCTCACAACCACATAGCACAACTTGGCAAAAAATAACACAAATAAGGTGAAGAAATTCAAAGTTAAAACCAACCCCCAAAAAAATGAAAAAAGCAAAAATGAAAACCCCAAAATTACTTTATCCATGTCCACACGTCTAGTTGTACTTGTTTTTATTTTTTATTTTTTTTATCTGGCCCAATAATAGTAAACTACAATATTTGATTGGTGGTCGGTGGTTAGCACGTCCGCCTCACAGTCCAGAGGTCGTGGGTTCTATCCTGGCTCCGGCCTCCCTCTGTGGAGTTTGCATGTTCTCCCCGTGCTTGCGTGGGTTTCCTCCGGGTACTCCGGTTTCCTCCCACATTCCAAAAACATGCATGGTAAGTTGATTGGACTGTCTAAATTGCCCCTAGGTGTGATTGTGAGTGCGGATGTTTGTCTCTGTGTGCCCTGCGATTGGCTGGCAACCAATTCAGGGTGTCCCCCGCCTACTGCCCAAAGACAGCTGGGATAGGCTCCAGCACGCCCGCGACCCTTGTGAGGATAAGCGGTATGGATAATGAATGAATGAATATTTGATTGAACTTTTTTAGTTAGCGGTAGCCGTGATTGAGTAGCCCGCCCAAAGGGCATATCTTATTGAACGGCATGTGCTTGCATCTTAGAAAATGTTGGGCTTCATCAGGGCTCGAAAAGCTTTGCAAACATATCTGCAAATTGCTATGCAGCTGTTGCAGCCCTTAGCCGGCAAGAACAAGTTAGCACACTTGTACAATTGTTCTGAGATGCAAACAGCGGATGTTATGGTGCTTTGTATAAAAAAATGTACTTCTTGCAAACAAGTACAAAAGCAGCTATTGCATAGAACCATTAGTCGTCAAAAACAAGTTAGCACACTTGTGCAATTGTGTTGAGATGCAAATGAATGGCGTTATGGTGCTTTGTATAAAAGGTGTGCTTATTGCAAACAACTGAACAGAAGCCAACAGACCTCCACTGGGTGTTGGGGAAAGCCAACATTGACTAGCCTAAATAAAATTATCTTACCTGTCTTTAGACTTTTTTGTTCACAAACACATAGCTTGGCAAAAATAATAAAAATAAGTTGAAGAAAAGAAAAGCAAAAAATGACATGGCTTTAGTCAGTGTTAGCCATAATTGAGTAGCCTAAAGGGCATATCTCATCGAACGGTGTGTGCTTCCATCCTAGAAAATGTTGAGTTTTGTCAGGGCTCGAAAAGCATTGCAAACATATCTGCAAATAGCTTTGCAGATATAGAGCCCTCTCTCGACAAAAAGAAGTGAGCACACTTGTACAATTGTTTTGAGATGCAAGGCCAGATGTCACCATCAGAGCTGGGGATGAATCCAATCTGAGAAGGGTGAGAGCCTACCTGTACCTGGTATCAGGAAAGCAAAACCAGACTACACCAAATGAACACCTCCAACATCAAAAAGAGCATGCACATAGACTAAGGCAGGCCATCCAGGCCATCATCACACATCTATGAGAGCAATACCTCTCTGCTGAACATTGTGTTTTACATATATTGTACAATTATTTTGTACATGTAGTATATTTTGTATAATTGATAGGATTCTGTATTTGCAATTTTGATTTTGGTGTATTCCTAAAACGAAACAAAATTGTGATTGGATTGACTTAAAATTCAATTTCTTTGTATATACTGTATCTGTCAGACAGTTAAACACTATTTTAGCTAATCAATAAATATAAACAAGAACAGAAAAGACGTGTTGATTTCATACAAGTTTCTCAGTGGCAATTCATGTAGTAACTCATTCAAAGACAAAGGCAACTAAACTTTACTCCAAATGGGCTGGCGTAAGCCCCCACCTCCTCCGTGTGCCAGTAATTGCCTTGTTTCCACAACAAAAGCGCCTGTTCACACCTTGATGTGGGATATTAGCTAAAAGCTTGGTGTACAACTGACCACTCTTAGGGCACTGTAGGTAGGAGTGATAAGTGACCGTCTTCTGGGTTTTCGAGTGTTAATTCTATACCCTGAAAAATGCCCATGAACTTTAAGGGTTGACATGAGTGCAAGAAAGGATGTGTCTGGGCTCGATATTTATAATAATACATCGTCTGCAAAAAGAGCTATTTTGTTGTACCCCTCCCCCCATAGCAATACCAGTCGAAATTTTTCATATTTGATGATAGCCAAGGGCGGAAGACATCTACGAACTAACTTTTCATTGTAGTTGGAGCGCCACCTTCTGGTAAATGAAGTACATGTTTTCTTCTTTGATGTTTTTCTCGTGGCAGGTTCGCCACATCTCCTTCATATTTACTTGGAAGAGTGGTTAGGCCTTCATGATATTAAAACACGAAGTTTGACATTTTTCGCAAAAAGCTGTTGCCATGGTAATGCCCAGTTTGCCAATACAACAATGCTGATTTTGAGAATGTAAACATGCATGAAAACTCATGAAACTTTGCACACATAGAAGGCCTGGTAAATTAATTAATAATAAATTATACAATTGTTCATCTTTAAAAGATGGGTCGCTACTACCCCCTAGCATATTTTTTAAAAGTTTGTACGCTTCATCTACATCTACGAAAATTGGGTAGTATATGAAACAGGAAGAGACCTACAAAAAAGCCTCTTGGAGCCATATCCTAAATCTTAGAGGAAGTCTGCCATTTTGAATTTACTTTAAAGTTTGGATTCACTCTGACTACAAAAAATGCTGTATCTTGATCCACATGATAATTTCGATTATTCAGTTCCGATGTGCGAGCATCCCAACGTGCCGGTACCACAACGTTGCCAGGGCTGCAAGGGCCCTAGTTATTATTATATTTCCCCGCATTTTATCATATTTTTGACCCCCTAAACATGCATGAAAACTCGTCAAACTTGGCAGTCTCATCAGGCCTGGCGAAAAATTTGATATTTTAAAGTCGCCGTAAACGTCGCAAACAAAATGGCTCTGTAACACCACCTAGAGTGGGAAAATAAAAACCAATCCCGGCCCGTTTGGCCTAGGCCTGCGAAAATTGGCAGGAAAGTGTAGCACCACGAGATGGTCAAAAATTGCAGCCATAGTCTAAAGTGTGCAAGAAGTGAGCTCTGAATTTTGGTATGTCCAATTTTGGACCATTTTTGCACATTTATAGGGTGCATACTTTTGGACTCATGTCTTGGAGGATTCATCCGATTGATTTCAAACTTCGGCCATATCATCTAGAGACCTGGGGCAACAACTGGGAACATTTTTTTGAGTTTTCAATAAACTATATGACGGGGCGGGGCGTACATTTTTTTATTCACCATACAGGAGAAACTCCTTAATAACCCCCCTGCACATGCTCCAAAAAATCCCAAACGTACATCTGTACGTAAAGACCCACGACCTGAAGACATCTCTATGATAATATTCTGTTATATATATATATACATACATATATATATATATATATATATATATATATATATATATATATATATATATATATATATATATATATATAGCGCCATCTAGTGGTGACCAAAAGTGTCATTTTTTTACATTTCTATTTATTGCACAGAGCCCGCTGAACGAATCAGAGTGAAAATTTGTCAGAAAAGCCTCAAGAAATTCATCTTGCTCTACACCGAATATTGTGACTTTTTGACCAAGGGCGTGGCCTTGATGGTGCCGCAAAATCTGATTTGACGTGACAATTAATGCTGTTTTAACTTGACTCAGATCATCCAATCTTCTCGAAATTTTTCATATTTGATGATAGCCAAGGGCTGAAGACATCTATGAACTTATTTTTCATCATAGTGGTAGCGCCACCTAGTGGGTGAAGGAAACACAATTTTTTATAATAGCAGGTTAACCGGGTCCACCTCATCTTTGCTCGGAAGAGTGTTTAGGCCTTTCTAATATTAGCGTACAAAATTTGATTTTTCGTGAAAAGCTGTAGCCATTGCCACACGCAGTTCGCAAAAAAAAAAACCCGCTCATTTTGAACGTCTGAACATGCACGAAATCTCGCGCAACTACATCAGGCCTGGCGAAATCATTAATATATATATCTTTTTTGGGCAATTTGTAAAAAATGGCTCACAAGCGTCCCCTAGAATTTTTTAAAAATCCAGCCCCGGTTGTACGTTTCTTCGAGATCTACAAAAAATTGGTGGTATATGTAAAAGTCCAAGGCCTACAAAAAAGTCTCTTGGAGCCATATGCTAAATCAAACAGGAAGTCTGCTACTTTGAATTAACTTTAAAGTATGAATTTGCTCTGATTACAAAGCTGCTGGAACTTGATCCACATGATAATTTCTTCTAAAAACCTACTAACATTTGATAAAAGTCGAAGCCTGAAGACACCTCTGAACTTATTTTCATCGAAGTGGTAGCGCCACCTACTGGCTAAAGGAAGTACATGTTTTATTCTTTGATCTTTTTCTCCTCGCAGTTTAACCAGGTCGACCTCAGAATTGCTCGGAATACTCTGTAGACCTTCCTGATGTTAAATTACGATATTTGTGATTTTTTGTTAAAAGCCATGTCACTATAGCAACGAGCAGTTCGCAAATAAAACTACTCTGATTTTGACGGTCTAAACATGCATGAAATCTCACAAAACTTTGCACACACATCAGGCCTGGTGAAATGCGTCGTACTTGTTTAAAAAATGGCTCGCTAGCACCCCCTAGAATTTACAATACAATTCATCATCTTACTTTAAAAGCAGCTGTAATGTGATCCACATGATAATAACTTGTCAAAATTTCACACATTTGATGAGAGTCTACACATGAAGACATCTCACCTGAAGACATCTATGAACTAACTTTTCATCGTCGTGGGAGCGCCACCCACTGTCTAAATGAAGTACATGTTTTATTCTTTCATGTTTCTCTCCTGGCCGGTTAGCCAGATCTCATTCCTATTTTCTCAGAAGAGTGTTTATAGGCCTTAATGATGTTAAAACACCAAGTTTGAGATTTTTCACAAAAAGCTGTTGCCATGGTAACACCCAGTTTGCCAATAACACAATGCTGATTTTGAGAATGTAAACATGCATGATAACTCATGAAACTTTCCACACATAGAAGGCTTGGTAAATTAACTAATAATTAATTATTAAATTGTGCAAAAGATGGTTTGCTACCGCCCCCTAGAAAATGTATAAAAAGTGGACCTGGTTGCACGCTTCACCTACATCAACGAAAGTCATCAACGAGGTCTCTTTATATCTGCTGCAGCTCTAGTTATTATTATTATTCTAATGTTGTATCTCATTTTTGGGTCCCTAAACATGCACAAATACTCACCAAATGTCACACATTTATAGGGCCTGGCGAAAATTGCAATATTTCAAAGTCTTTTCAAATTTTCAAAGTCGTCATAAACGATGAAAACAAAATGGCTCTATAGCGCCACCTGGAGAAGGAAAACAAAATAGAATTCCAGCCCGTTTGACCTAGGCCTACGAAAATTGGCAGGCACTCCTCAAGACGTACAAAATAGTCCATTATAGCCATAGTCTACAGTGTACAGTAAGTGAGCAATGAATTTTTGAATGTCCAGTTTTGGACCATTTTTGGACATTTACAGGGTGCATACTTTTGCACCCATGTCCCAAAGGCGTTAGCCGAACTTCGGATATATTTTCTTAAGACCTGGGACAATAACTGGGACATTTTTTTTTGTTTTTGATAAATTATATGACGGGGGCGGGGCATCAATTCGCGTAAATTTTTTCCTTCGCCATACAGGAGAAAAACCTTAATAACTTGACAGATTCCGCTTATCCGCAGGATTATCGGGAAAAATCCTGACCGACTACGCCATTCAACGGGACTTACTTTCCACTTAACCCTCGCTCGTTCTAACGCGAATGCGCGAGGGGACAGGAGCGTTTTCTAGCCGGTGTCGAGAGGAATTCGCCTAGGTTGCTAACTGCCTTTAGATTTGTATAGCCAATCCGATTCTCAGTCATTTAATTATTCTTAATGAGTAACAGAATTAAGAATTACTTAATTCCAGCATGCCCTTGTGAGGATAAGCGGTATAGATAATGGATGGATGGATGATTTTATAAAACAATCTGAATACTTAATATTGTATATCCAAGTAAGCGATATAATGGATATAGATACAATTCTTATTGCCACATTCTCTCCTATGTAGACAACAGGTTGGTTCTCGTTTACTTCCTTTCACATCACATGTGGCATCCTTTGAGAGCAAATGCACATGGGTTATCTGACACACAAAGCAGTTTCTAAGCAACATTTACTGTTTCTATCTCAACATGTAGACTAGACCTGTAGCACTTCTGTGCTTATGTCACTGGGGACTAATTACCTTACGTAACTAGGGGAATAAGAGAAAAACACTTGCATAGGCATCAAACGAATAATTGTAAGGGTATATGGTTTATTTTACTAGGTTCTATGCTTATAAACTTTGTACAGGATTGTCCGAGCTGGCAAGTGTATAGTAGTCAAATGATTCATGTCGACATCTAGCATTTAAAATATGGAATTGCAAATTAGGCGTTTACACTGGGGTCAGAATTGCTCTTCATCTAAGGCGCTTCACCACCGCCGTTATAAAGGCACTGGGGAAAACGCCCGTCTGAAGAGAACAATTGACTATATTTAAAATTCCTCAAAGAATCCATAAAATCTCTTAAAAAGAAATGTGGGAATTAGATCCAAAAGGCAGGTTGTAGGATTTACCGGGGAGAAAACTCGACCAAGTGTCCTTGCATCAACCAGGGCAAAACTTTCCAGTGTTTCCTCATGTAAATATGATTGTCCAGGTTTATTAAAACTTGTGTTTTGACGGGCTAAAACTGGATCTTATGTCATTTATTTTACTTCTGAAGTGGTCTTCAAAGTCCTATAGTGCCTATCCATCTCAGTGTCAGTGAAGAAGGGAACTTAGGACACTCCTAGCTATTTAGAAGCTGTGAAGTTGCAGGGCCTGACCATCGAACAGGGAGTGATTGACTATCCAAGTTCCCTCCTACAGCGATGGGAGGGTGAGACACGATCTGAACCAAAGTGGGGTGTCCTTCCCTTGCCTTTCCTGAAAGAGCAGGAGAGATAACTGACACAACAGCATTGTGCAACACACGCACACATTAGGTCAAGCACAGGGAAAGAACATTGTTAGTTGCAAATACAGAGGTGAAGTGTTGGTAACCTCTCTCTCTCAAAAGATAGAAAGATGGTTGCTTTCTGGCACAAGAAGAAACCAGAAACTGAAAGAAGCATAAGACATTGCACTGATTGCTCACCAAAGTCAAAATTATGTTAACAAAGATAATGACAGTAATGATGATGATGACGTACATTATTACCTGCCTGATTTGTTTGCAGATTCAGGCGACTATGAATAAGATATCCTCTGATTGTAAATGTTTTTTATTTTTTTAAATAAAAATGATCCTACAGTTGAAAATTACAGAAGTGATTTATGTAAGGTGATATGAGAATTTGAGCAAATATGTGATAAGCAGGAGGGGAATGTTAGAATAATTCTACATAAGTTATCCCATATTTACTCTTATGGTGTTGCAAAGCATTTATTCAACAGTATAAACTAGTTTGTGTCATGTAAAGGCCCTGATACACTGTCAGGTTCATCAGATAGACATTTCTGAAAACCACAGAAAATAAACCCGGAAAGCTCGAAGGACCAATTTAAATGTCAGGTTCCTCAGATAGACATTTATGAAAAACACACAAAATAAGGAGATGAAGACACTCTTTGAATTTTAAAGCTTGCAAGGAGAACGGAGAAGAACTGTACAATACAATTCTTACAGGCGTTCTAAAAAAGTCTCTCCATCTCCCTTCATTTCATTCTCACATCCCTACATACATGGGCGTTCCAACTCTAAAGGATGGGGTCAGCATAAGGGCAGTTGAAACGTCTTGTACTTGTCTGTCTATGTGTCTGTATGTAGGTGGAAAATTACTCAATATATGTGTGGTAAGGTCCGCTGATAGTGTAGTGGTACACACGCCTGAGTTGTGTGCGGGCAGCGTGGGATCGATTCCCGCTCAGTGACAGTGTCTATGTGTGCCCTGCGACTGGCTGGCGACCAGTTCGGGGTGTAGTCTGCCTTCGCCCATTGACGGCTGGGATAGGCTCCAGCAACTCCCCGCGACCCTATATAGGATAAGCGGTTTGGAAGATGACATGACATGTGTGGTAAGACATGAGTAGAGAAATCAACAATGTGGCAGGAAATTTCAGCAATCACCTTCATATTAGCAAATGTTATCTTGACTTCTCCTGACCTCCTTTCGATTAGTTTATGAAAGCATCATGAGCAGCAAATGTATGATTATCAAATGATTGTAATTATTATATGAATGATTGCTCCCATATTTCCCCCTGAAAATCCTTCATTTGCCCCATAGCCATTGCTCCCAAAGGCTTTATTCCATTGAATCCTAAATACGGCACTAAAAGCAGGATCTCATAGTCGTAGCCGTAACCGTAATCGAAACCGGAATCGTAAACGCGCCCATAGGCATATGGAGGCTATTTAGAAATCATAATTATTCTCGTAGACATGTGGGGGCTCAAGGAAAAGATTACCAATGGCCGTTACATAATCAACCTTCCTCGTCATCAGTACGATCAGCGTCCCACCATCAGCATCGTGCCATAGAGCAGAGGGTAAATTTAATGAATTTTAGAGTTTGTAGGGGCGATAGCAGACAAGACGAGACGGAGAACCAGTGCGCAAAAGTAGGGAATACAACAACATCCACACAACATAATAATAACTGCAACCACAGTTATAGAAACCAAGATAGAGAAGACCACATGCTTATATTTGCCAAACATCTTTTCCCACCACTCGACCCAGGCAGAGGTGGACACGCCCGAGTGCTCCTTCATCCTTTGGTTCGGGGTGCGCAGGCCTTCAATGGCCCTGGTGAGTGACCCAACCGGGGCTGTGTTGTTAGGAATGAACGTACAACACTGGTCACCAAACATTGCGCAAACACCACCTCTTTCAGCCAGGAGCATGTCGAGCGCAATGCGGTTATATAGCTTGTTACCACCACACCACCACCACACTCGCTGCGTGGCAGTAGTGCCACCGTCTGGTTCACAACAGTCCTACACCATGTAGAATGTAGTACTCCCACTTTATTAGTAGTTCCTGTGAGGTTAACACAAGTAAAATTAACTGCAATATCAGTGGAAAAAATAGGCTTGTCCTTTGTCGGTTTGGTTATAGGATAAACAGTTCCAAGATGAGCAAACAATGTTTGGAGTAAACTTAGTCATAACCTCGAGGAGACATTCTCGTAGAATGTATGCTGGAATGACCCTCAACAAGGGTCTAGGACCCATACATGTAACACAACTAAAATTAGCAGCTTGCGCTGCAGTCTCCGTTAACAAAAGCAAATTGTTACCTACTTGCAAAACATCAGTGACTGTCAAGATTGTCATCAACAGAAAATTTCTCAACTTCATCAAGATTCCAGAAGTTCGATTCACAGGGACTTGAACAGCTTTTAAGGAGTCAGCCAGAACATAAGACACGCAAACAGTAATAGCCTGGTAAGGCTTCGGCCCATGGATGTATGGGCTTAAATACAACGTAATACAAGGGTCATTGCCATCTTTATCATTGGTGCAACTCCAATTAGTGGTATTTATAGTCAATTGAATACCCATGATGAAATGAGTTAACTTGATATAAAGGCGAAGAATTTTTGCACAACGGTCAGTAGTCGAATCAGTCCAGTCCCTTTCCGCTACTACAGCAGACCATACTCTAAACCTAGCCAATAAGTACCAAACATATGACCGACCATAACTTTGTGTGTTGTACACATGAGCCTTACCATAAGACTCAAGACCGAAATTTGTCAAAGTAATCTGAGACCATGGTATGACAAAAGTCGTAATGTTATTAATGGGGAGGAAAACAATAGTCTCCTTTTCAGGGACAACATCGTTTCGAGTGCAAGTTGAGAAGTTCATATTTCTAGGATACCTATAGTATGTTACCAACCCAGACTTTGAAACCGCAGATCTATCGCTTGAATCAATTGCATTTGTTATTGACCTAGGAAGGTTTAGGTATCCTTGTAAGGACCCCTCGGATTCGTTAATTAATTAAGCCGGAGTAACTATTAGTTCTCAATAATGATACTACGCCCTGGTGGTAAGGGGGTAACTGTACTTTCACATAAGAAGGTTGAGTGGATAGAAATAATTATGATTTCATAAAAATGACAAAGAGATCAAATTTAAGAGATTTAATGAAAATAGTAATAATTCAAACAATGATTATCAATCAATAATCATTCCAGCTTTACGTGGAATACAATCAGTAATCAGATAAATCACACGTTGGAATTATTACAGAAAAAGTCCCAACAAGATTAAGTCATCAAACAGTTACAATCTTTGATAGAAAGTAAAATTGTAATGAACAGTAATGGTTGAATGCGATTAAATACTAAGTCTAATGTCGGTGAACTTCAAGGTGATCAGTCTACACAAAGTCTAATTATTGACAAGATAATTTTGGTAAAACGAAGAATTAAAGACGCTCGACTGGCTCAATCTATCTGCGCGATAGTATGTCTCTTCCAGAGAATTACCTTATCATTATCATAATTTAGAGATGTCCAAAAACAAGAAGTCATTTCTGCTGAGCAAAAGTTGCAAAGTGGAAAAAAGACTTAAGTTTTTCTTCCTCCGTTGAAGACGTCTTACACACACTTCTGCACCACACACCTTTTGGTTGAGAAAGAGCTGTTGCTTCGAGAAGCATCTATTTACTCAATGTTTTGCAAAACCCATGGCAACATGTACTTCTACTGCCGAGAAAAGACGTAGTTCTTCTCGAACTGCTGACAATCTGTTTCTTGTTCTGCTTTCCGAGAAATCATAGCATCATTGTCGAGAAAGGGTGTTGTTCCCCTTTTGAGTTGCTGACCATCTTTTTCCCGTTAAGGCCTCGCAACTAAGGACATTTTGTTCTTATTCAATAGTTCACTAAGTTAGACTTTTGACAAAATACATTTCACTTCTCATGCTTAAGCAATAAAACATAATAAAATAATGTTAACACAACCATTGTAACAGTCACCTCTCATGTAGACAAAATGTTTTGACATTAGTTACATTTTCTTTACACATGTGATATTTCTGAGAGTGATAATACACATGGGCTAATTATCCCTAATCGCTGTTACAAGCAATATCTATTCTAAGTAAGATAAACATTCACGTTGCTAATGATTTACAACAATTGTTCATTGAAAAGGGTTGTTCAAAAAAAAAGACCCAACACAGTAATCATACTGTATTGTTTTAAGAATAAAACTTAATCTCAGTCAAAGGCATTTGTATCATAACATGCTTTTCATCAATTTGTCATTGTCATTGGTAATGTAATCTTGACAACTTCAATATTACATTCGTATCCATAAGTGCTGCATTGAACTTGACTTGGTATATAAAGTGTATTATGCTTAAGGCCTGGCCTGCTCTGGCGACCCCTGGTGTCCAAATTTGGAATTGCAGTTCCAAGCCAATTGTAATTCCTTTCCTTCCTAGGGTTTAGCCCATAACGTCTTATTTTGTGTCCGCTGATAGTGTAGTGGTGCACACGCCTGAGTTGTGTGCGGGCAGCGTGGGATCGATTCCCGCTCAGTGACAGTGTCTATGTGTGCCCTGCAACTGGCTGGCGACCAGTTCGGGGTGTAGTCTGCCTTCGCCCATTGACGGCTGGGATAGGCTCCAGCAACTACCCGCGACCCTATATAGGATAAGCGGTTTGGAAGATAACGTCTTATTTTGTACCATCATTTCACCTAACGTGGCGCACGCCATCCGACAGTAGGGTGTCTTGAAATACTTCACTGACCGTCTGGTGTTTTCAGATACTATAAACCTGCACCCACCTTATGTCAGACTTTCCCTTTGGTTGGTAACTCAGTCGCGATGACCTTCTTCCAATGGGTGGGATGTATCCACGTTTTCCTTTCAGCAATTTTTACGGCGGTTGGCGTGGTTCGTAATACTTACAAAGGGCCTTCCCACTTTGGAAAGTGCCAATGCTTCCTTTTGTCGCTTCGGATCAGTACCCAGTTGCCTGGAACAACCAGATGAACCTGTTGGTAAGAAGCACATTTGTCTTCGGGCACTTTCAATTCATCTCTTTTTTCCAAGGATTCCCGCATGTGATTGGCGAGGTTGGCTTCATTATCCAACTCCCACTGTGTACTATGGCCTACCAAACAATGTTTCAAATGGCGTGAGATCTACGGTACTTGTAATATTGATGTAAAACTTGACCAGGTCTACACATTGTGTCCACGGCCTATGTGTTTCTTCCATGCATTTTTTCAGTCGGTACTTAATTGTTCCATTCATTTTTTCCACCAATCCTGCACTTTGTGAATGATAAGAGCAATGGTGTTTTGAATTAATATGGAATATATGCTCTATTTTTTCAATTATTCTATCAACAAAATGTGTTCCGTTATCACTATATATGGTTTCAGGGACGCCGTAGCGTGGTATAATGCCTTTACATAATGCTTTAGCTACTGTCATCGCATCAGGTTGCTTAGCCGGGAATATTTCTACCCGTTTTGAAAAGGCATCAATGATGACTAAACAATAATGTTTTCCTTCACTTTTGTTAAATTCAATGAAATCCATATGTATTCTCTGGAATGGATATGTAGCTTGAGGAAACTGACCGCGCTTCGGACGCAAATTTCCTTGCGGATTATGTCGAGCTCGGGTCAAACAAGCCTTACAAAAAGTTTCTTTTGAAAATAAGTCGTATAATGCCTTTGTACGATGGACAGCATCCGCCCATGAGAATTCCCATGACTCAACACCACTGCCCACTTGAAAAGATTTTTTGGCAGGATAGGCTTGTTATCTGTTCTAACATAAACCCCATTTTCCAATGTAGCTCCTTTATTTTGCCACATTGTCTGCTCTCGGACTGGGCTTTGTTGTTGCATATCACGCTGAGTGTCATATTGTAAAATGTTGTCTTGTAGCTTACACCCAGCAGTACCCAAA
Source organism: Filicampus tigris (assembly GCF_054856515.1). Classification (NCBI taxonomy): domain Eukaryota; kingdom Metazoa; phylum Chordata; class Actinopteri; order Syngnathiformes; family Syngnathidae; genus Filicampus; species Filicampus tigris. Next base: position 103,990 of record NC_141228.1, on the reverse strand, counting down.
AAGGGCCCGGTAGCTGCTTCTTTCGCTGTTGTCTGCAAACGCATTACCTAATGTGATGTCGTCATTGCCTGTTGTGCTGTGCATATGGCAATCTGATGAGGTAACTGAACAGCATTCAATAAGTTTGTCAAAATTTCAGCATGTGTGACAGGTTTTCCCGTGGACGTTATCATACCTCTATTTTTCCAAGATTGCGCAAATACATAACACGTACAAAAGGCATACTGATTGTCAATATAAATTGTAACCACTTTTCCTTTCATTTACTTGCATGCCTCTGGTAATGCAACCAGCTCAGCTGCCTGAGCTGAAAAATGGGAAGGGAGTGGTTCCGCTTTTAACACGGCTGTCTGTGAGATGACCGCGAAGCCTGTTTGTGTTTTACCAAAACAATTTTTCTTTGATGAACCATCCACAAAGAGGACAATTCATGTTTGTAGAGGTTGGTTTTTCAAATCCAAACTACATTTTGTTGTTTGGTCTGCCAATTTCTGACAATCGTATCGATCACCATCCTCAGAAGTGGCAACAGTGTGGCTGGATCCAAAACCGTGCATCTCTCCAAAGTGTGGTGTGGTTGCGACAACAATATCGCCATGCAAGACAAATGTCTAGCTGGAGATAAAACATCATATTTGTCTGCAGGAGCAAAGCCGCCACGGCACGGGGAACTTTTAAGGTCAACGGCTGAAACATTACAATTGAGGAACTGCACTCCACAGCGAGTGGTGATGCAATCACAGCCCTCACATCAATGAGGAAGTGCACAAGCCACACTGTCAAGTCTTGAAGAAAAGTAAGACAATGGTCATAACTTTTCTCCATATTTTTGCGAGACGACATATGTCATAAATTCTCCTTTACAATCAACCATTGGTATAAACAGCTTTGAATAGTCCAGCAGAGCTATCGTGGTACTTGATACCAGCATCTGCTTAATTTCACAGAAAGCATTCTCAGCTTCCGTTGTCCAATTCAACAATGATGACATTTTTAGATCCTTTTGGAACATTATTTTAGATAGAGGAGCTCAGATTTCCGCATAATTAGGAATCCATCCTCTACAGTAATTTGTAAGTACATCATTTACTCCTTTGTTCGCAGTTTGTGTGCTTGCAAAATAGCCAATTTTCTATCCTCTAAAATTGTTCTGCCTCCCTTGCTCAAATTGTGGCCTAAATATTTCACTTACTGTTTCCACAATTGCAATTTATTTTTGCTAACCCTATGGCACTCGCTGGCCAAATATTTCAGTAATGCAACAGTGCCTTTTCTGCAAGTATCCAAATCAGACACCACCAGTACATCATCCACATACACTATGATTTGACTTCCCGCCGGAGGGTTAAATTTGGCCATGCTGGCCGTCATTACTTGAGAGTAAGTATTTGGGCTTTCAGAATATCCCTGCAATAATTGGGTGAAAGTACTTTTTTCCTTTAAATGTAAATGCAAACCAAAATTGACTGTCCTCTGCCACAGGGGCAGAGAAGAATGCATTGCTAATGTAAACCACTGTGAAAACACAGCATTCGGACTTAGATTATTTAATAGTGTATGTGGATCAGGCACACATGGTGTATGTTGTAAGACTGCTGCATTAACAGCCTGTAAACCTTGAACCAATCCCCAACCTAAGGATGTGGGAGCTTTTTTCCTAACCCTTCTTTTATAATGTGCCAATCAGTTGCATTTCGTTTGAACAAATGCTCCCACGTGGTTTCACTGTTGGTCAAAACCTTTAAACAGAGAGGAACAAATCACTCCCTGTAAAGTATCTGGAGTTTTTCTGTCAATTTCACTCCTGCTGTTGCTGTTGCAATGCCAACTGAATACAGATAGTCAATAGTGATTTTTGCCAGAGTGGCTTGAGTTACTTTGGACTCATATTTTTTGTCAGGGCCTTGAGTTTGTTTATACCATTTGTTACATATAGCACATCATTATCCATTTTGCTGTTGTCCAATCATTTTCAGGCCCTTTTCCAATAATACGTCACACACAGTTGATGGGGGTTTGTTTGACACATCCACTGTATAATAATAAAATGCTGGTGTGTGACCCATTATGGCATTCAGTAGATTTTGCTGTAATTCTTCCATCAATGCTAATCATCCATCCATCCATCCATTATCAATACAGCTTATCCTCACAAGGGTCGCGGGGCGTGCTGGAGCCTATCCCAGCTGTCTTTGGGCAGCAGGTGGGGGACACCCTGAATTGATTGCCAGCCAATCGCAGGGCACACTGAGACAAACATCCGCTTTCACAATCACACCTAGGGGCAATTTAGAGTGTCCAATCAACTTACCATGCATGTTTTTGGAATGTGGGAGGAAACCGGAGTACCCGGAGAAAACCCACGCAGGCACGGGGAGAACATGCAAATTCCAGACAGGGAGGCGGGAGCCAGGATCGAACCCACGACCTCTGAACTGTGAGGCGGACGTGCTAACCAGTCGCCCAATGCTAATCAATCAATGCTAAACCTAGTAATAACAGGCCATCACTTCCCACTAAATTTAGAGGACAGTCTGGCACCATTAGCACAGGTAATCTGCAAGTTTGACCTAGTGGATCTCTTATCCACACAGGTTTTGTTACAGGAAACACAAAGAGCCGTTCTGACAAACACATTTGCTCCAGATAAACTGGACCCAGGAATGTCCTCTCTGCATGCAGTCTACAAACTCCTTTGTCATATTTTCGATTTTCGATTCGCCATGTGCCATTAGCTCAATTTTTGGTTTCATTACATCAATGGCAAATATTTCTTGCAGATTTAATTCTACATTTTCTTCTGTCACTAAATTTTCCTCATGTGATGCAGACTGTTGGGAAGTGGTCACGTGATATGTGACCTTTTTTAATCGCAGCACCAGTTACTTCACTAGTGTTGGCGCCACGTTTTTTGCCAATCATATTACCTTGCCAATCATATTACCTTTTTCTAATGCAAAAGCATCCGCCTTCTTTTTTTTACTTTGCAGCACTCTTTCTGCATGCAGTGCCTGATTTACATATTGCTCAAGACTACCAGTGGCTTTATCAACACAATGTTTGTCTACCCACTGTTTTATAGCATCAGATGAAAAAGCATGCATTATCCTCAGGAATGCCACTATTTGCTTTGAAACATGCTGTTATCCTAATTCTGTAGTCTTCAAATTCCTTTTTTTTTTTTTTTTTTTCCCATTTGGGCTACTATCATCCAAACCTCAGTATACACGTAACCATCTTTATGCATGTTATTTATTTTTTTATTTTTTTCATATTTACACCTTGCCTTAATTTTATCCTGCAGGTTGATTATTTTTAATGTATTTATTCATTTATTTTTTAGGATGGCCAGAAAAGTTGTATTTTGTTATCCATAGATGTAGGTGTTTTATTTTTGAAGAATATTAACTCTCTACAAATGTCCAATCTTTGTATGTCATTTTTTTTGGCCATCAAAAAAAACATCTTTATTTTTAATGGAGCCATCAGTGATTAAATGATCTTTTTTTTAAATTTATATTTTATTGTCTTTTACAGTCATACAGTACACAAGGACTAACAAAATAATCTATACAATGCCCCCACTCAACAACCATTTGCCCATCATTCCCCTTAATTACCAGGCCTTTACATTTGTTCACTGTAATACCATCCATCCATCCATCCATCCATCCATCCATCCATTATCTCCCGCTTATCCGAAGTCGGGTCGCGGAGGCAGCAGCTTCAGCAGGGAAGCCCAGACTTCCCTCTCCCCAGCAACATCCTCCAGCTCTTCCGGAAGGATCCCAAGGCGTTCCCAGGCAAGCCGGGAGACATAGTCTCTCCAGCGTGTTCTGGGTCGTCCTCGGGGTCTCCTGCCGGTGGGACATGCCCGGAACACCTCACCAGGGAGGCGTCCAGGAGGCATCCTAATCAGATGCCCGAGCCACCTCAACTGGCTCCTCTCGATGCGGAGGAGCAGCGGCTCGACTCTGAGTCCCTCCCGGATGGCCGAACTTCTCACCCTATCTCTAAGGGAGAGCCCAGACACCCTGCGAAGGAAACCCATTTCGGCCGCTTGTATCCGAGATCTTGTTCTTTCGGTCATGACCCACAGCTCATGACCATAGGTGAGAGTAGGAACGTAGATCGACCGGTAAATTGAGAGCTTCGCCTTTCGGCTAAGCTCCTTCTTCACCACGACAGACCGATACAGGGTCCGCATCACAGCAGACGCTGCACCGATCCGCCTGTCGATCTCCCGTTCCATCTTACCCTCACTCGTGAACAAGACCCCAAGATACTTGAACTCCTCCACTTGGGGCAGAATCTCATCCCCGACCTGGAGAGGGCACGCCACCCTTTTCCGACTGAGGACCATGGTCTCAGATTTGGAGGTGCTGATCTTCATTCCGACCGTTTCACACTCGGCTGCGAACCGCTCCAGCGAGAGTTGGAGATCGCGGCTTGAAGAAGCCAACAGTACTACATCATCTGCAAAAAGCAGAGATGCAATACTGAGGCCACCAAACCGGACCCCCTCGACACCTCGGCTGCGCCTAGAAATTCTGTCCATAAAGGTTATGAACAGAATCGGTGACAAAGGGCAGCCTTGGCGGAGTCCAACGCCCACAGGAAACGAATCCGACTTACTGCCGGCAATTTGGACCAAACTCTGGCATCGGTGGTACAGGGACCGGACAGCCCTTATCAGGGGGCTCGGTACCCCGTACTCCCGAAGCACCCCCCACAGAACTCCCCGAGGGACACGGTCGAACGCCTTCTCCAAGTCCACAAAACACATGTAGACCGGTTGGGCAAACTCCCATGCACCCTCGAGGACCCTGCTGAGGGTGTAGAGCTGGTCCACTGTTCCACGGCCAGGACGAAAACCACATTGCTCCTCCTGAATCCGGGATTCGACCTTCCGACGGACCCTCCTCTCCAGCACCCCTGAATAGACCTTGCCGGGGAGGCTGAGGAGTGTGATCCCTCTGTAATTGGAGCACACCCTCCGGTCCCCCTTCTTAAAAAGGGGGACCACCACCCCGGTCTGTAATACCTATTGACAATAACATTTTTTAACATGAACCAACTAAGTAACCAAGTAGTAAACTCAATCAAAGCAGGATAAAGAATAGTTAAACAAAATAAAAATAAAAAAATAAACAAATTGAGTAGCTTTAAACCAGGTTGGTAAGTAGTCTTTTCCCCCTAACAAAACATTTTAGGTACATCCTAAACAAAATCTGATCTATATTGTCTAACATATGACAACCATCGTTTCCAGATCTTATTAAATTTATCCACTTCCAATCTAAGAAATGCAGTCTTCTTCTCCATGTTATAAATCCCCAGCATCACATCTATCCATTCATCCACCTCAGGTGCCCGATTATTTCGCCATCTTCTGGTTATTCCTTTTTTAGCTGCCAATAACATGATCCTCATCATTGTATAGTCTTCACTTTTACTTAAATTCAGAGTGTCTTGGTTCCCTAAATACATAATTTCGAATGTATTTGGAATCTTTGTTTTCATAATCACTTTAATAACCTTATTTACATCTCTCCAGTATTGACTTATCAAGGGGCATCCCCAGAAACCATGGAAGTGATCCACTCTCACCACAAGACCTCTACCATTTGGTTTCTCCATATTTTCTCTGCGCAGGTGTTGCAAAGTACCGTATAGTATTTTTCCAGCCGTACTCCCTCCAGAAATTTGAGTTCGTAATTTTCCACTGGCCTTTATTTATTTTTTTCCAAACCTTAGCAATCAGCTCTATATTCGCTTCTCTCTCCAATCTTTCTTTCACATATTCCATGCTGTGTGTTTTTAAATCCTCTAGAATATTATACAGTTTCAAAACTGCTTTCTGTATCTGTGTTCCATACGCCTCTATCATAATTGATATAATAGGAGGCCATGAAAAATCTAAGTTCACCCTACTAATTTCTTTCCTCAGATAGTGGGATAACTGCAGATATCTGTAAAAATCCTGATTATGCAAATTATATTTGTCTTTTAACTCTTGAAAACTCACAACAGCATGAGTGTTTATAACCTCCCAGTGCATCTTTGGACGGTTTTCCCATAATCTGTACATGGTATCCATCTTGTTGGGTGTAAAATCAATATCATAAGAAATCCATCTCAAGAACCTACGATAGCTTGATAGATTATATTTTTTAATAATCTCTATCCATCTTGTTACCGATATCCCTAGCCATGGATTCACTTTTCGTTTGTAGAAGGAATTTAGGTTTTCATCAAATATAATAGCCCGAATTTGGAGAGGGGGGCTTGGGGGGGGGTGAAGGGTGGCTGTAGTACTCCTACTTCTATTTCTTTCCATTTTGCAGAGTAATCAGGAATACACAGGCTCAACAAAATTCTCAGTTGCGTTGGCTAAAAGTAACTTTTCAAACAGGGTAGCACTAGACCTCCTCGCGTTTTTGCTAATTGCAATGTTTATTGTATTTCATTCTTGGTCTAGCCCCTTGCCATATAAATCCAGATATCATTTTGGTCCACACTTTAAATTCTTAACTTGATATTTATATTGGAAGATTATGAAAAAGGCATAACAGTCGGGGTAAAACGTTCATCTTAATAACATCCACTCTCGAGGCCAAACTCAAATATGGTATTATGTTCCATTTACCCAAGTCGTTTTTTATCTTAGAAATTATTAAATCATAATTTGCTGACTTTAGTTTTCCAAGATCTTTTGGTAAATTAATACCCAAGTACTTCATAGATTTCCTTATCCAATCAATATTGTACCTCTGTCTTATGTATTGGTTTGGATCATAATTAAACGTCATGACTTGGGTCTTTTGTACATTAACTTTATACCCCGAAAGCTTACCAAATTCTTCGAAAGAATTCATCAATGTGGGCAAACATGAGTTAGGGTTCTCCAGATAAATCAAGATATTGTCTGCAAACATTGCTATCTTCTGCTGCGTCCCTGCCATATCAATACCTTTGATGCCGTCATTTTGTTTTATCCATGGCTTAATGGCTCTAGAAAAATCGCAAACAGTAGGGGGCTTACCAAACATCCCTGTCTGGAACCTCTCTCAAGTTTAATGACTTTAGACAAACTTCCATTCATCTTGATCCTTGTTATAGGATTAGTATTTAAAGTCTGAATGCTTTTTATACATCTTTCGTGAAAGTTAAACCTCTTCATTTCTTTGTATAAAAAATCCCACCTCACAGAATCAAATGCTTTTTCTGTATCCATTCCTAACATTAGAGCCTCCAATTTCCTGTCCTCAATATGTTTCATAATGTGCAAAGTATGACGAATATTATCATTGGTTTGCCTATGTTTTATAAATGCCGTTTGATCTAAACTAATAATTTCTGGTCAAATGTTTACCATATGCCGTGCTAAAATTGCTGTGAACAGTCTATAGTCGACATTGAGCACACTTATTGGTCTATAATTCGAACAAATTATTTTATCTTTAGCCCCCTTTGCAATTACAGATATTAGCGCTTCTCTCCAAGAATCAGGAATTGCTCCCTCTTTCAATATTCAATTAAAGTTTCGGTGTAAAAATGGTGTCAAAGTTTTTCTAAAAACTTAATACCATCCTGAAATAAAACCACCGGCCCTGGGACTTTTAGTATTTTTAAATTTAGAAATTGCTATATTTACTTCTCTTGTAGTTATTCTGTTCTTCTCCAACTTGAGGTAAAATTAAGCCACTTAGAAACTCATCGATTTGGGAATCATTACAGTCAAAAACCTGGGAGTACAACTTGCTATAGTAATGTTCAAAGCATTTATGAATTTCTTCTATTTTATACAACACCAAGTTTGTTTCCGGATCTTTCATCTTATAGACAAACCTTGACGCCAATCTTTGCATGTTAATCCCTGTTTTGGATCCTTTAAACGAATATTTTTACTGTTTGTTGCGCCCATATTGGAGTCAGTGGTTCACCTAGAGTGACTGTACTGACTTTTCCCTTTAACAGTGTGGCAATTACTTTCTGTCTGAGGTAATTCTCAAGCTTCTACCAAAAGTGGCGGAGAATTCTTGCCTCTGCTTCCTCAGACAGTTGCCACTCCAAAATCCTGTTCAGAATGAGGCAGTCAACCTCCACTCACACTTTTGCACATTCACTCCTTTTTACGGGTACAAGGCCCGTTGCCCTTTCCCCTGTTTAAAGATTACTCGGTCTACTCAATAGTGACTAGTATTCTCGAGGTTTGTTTCATGGCTTTACAGGTTACTTCTGTCTCATAAGTGCGACACACTCAAACCAAGCCTATCTGTGAGTATCCTACTCACCAGAATTGTCTTCACTCCTTCGGTATCCCATCAACCCTCAGTTCTCAGACGGAGAGCCGAGACCCAGTCCTGGAAAGGGTCTGAAGCGCCGTGGCCACGGTCTTTACCTGGATTTCGACTCCGCTCCTGGAAGCCTCAGGTCTCTTGAGATCCGGCTCGAAAGACCAATTTAAATGTCAGGTTCCTCAGATAGACATTTATGAAAACCACACAAAATAAGGAGATGAAGACACTCTCTTTGAATTTTAAAGCTTGCAAGAAGAACGGAGAAGAACTGTACAATACTATTCTTACAGGCGTTCTAAAAAAGTCTCTCCATCTCCCTTCATTTCATTCTCACATCCCTACATACATGGGCGTTCCAACTCTAAAGGATGGGGTCAGCATAAGGGCAGTTGAAACGTCTTGTACTTGTCTGTCTATGTGTCTGTATATAGGTGGAAAATTACTCAATACATGTGTGGTAAGACATGAGTAGAGAAATCAACAATGTGGCAGGAAATTTCAGCGATCACCTTCATATTAGCAAATGTTATCTTGACTTCTCCTGACCTCCTTGCGATTAGTTTATGAAAGCATCATGAGCAGCAAATGTATGATTATCAAATGATTGTAATTATTATATGAATAATTACTCGCACATACACCAAACCGACGTCGGAGGTTGTGAAGCGTCGTGGCTTCTTTAAGCGCCGTCTGATTGGTGTAGCGGCCACCGTCGTAGTGTCGTAACCCGCCTGTAAGCGTCTTGGGGGTGTTTACGTATGTTGAATCAGCGTCGCCAGTCGTGACATTTGGTCACTCTTATTGGCTGTTAGCTAGCAAATCAGCACTTGGAGCACCAATGGGATGTCACAAATGCGGATAAACAGTGAGCACACCTTCGTTGCCTTAATCTTCTTACAAGTGCAAGAGCGGGGGTTGACAATGTAAGTATTTCACAATACCGTGTCAAGAACGTGAGGGTTTATATCGCGTGGGAGTTCATCGTGAGCGAAGAATACAGCTGAATCCATTGTTTACGTTGTTATAATCCGCCCCCGGCCAACTAACAATGAGAAATAGTGACTATCGCCACCGATGGTATGGAAGGTTATTACATCTTATGCATGTGCAGAAGGTACTTTAATGGTCAGCGTCGCTGTCTGTCGTTGCGGTGTGTTTTGCCAGCGTGACGTGCCAACAGCCGGCTGGACACCACAGGGGGTAAGCGTCTGTCACTGTTGGTTAACATTGTTTTGTTGTATCAGGGCCTTAAGATTGAAGTTGTCTGTGAAGAAAGCAGAGCATGACACATGAACCCTTATCTCAAGAGAGCAGCTGGAACAAACTGCAGTGGTCTGTTTGACCAATTTGTGTTTATGTTATTGTTAGTGCAAGCATTCCTATCTGTGATTTACATTTTTATTTTTATTTTTAACCCTTAGAGCAACTGTCTATGTGACCAGGAACCACCCTTTTGTAAATAAAAAGAGAGGCCACGACAGAGTGTGTTTAGAGTGGTAGGAGGTTTGTAACAAAGCACATCTCTGTCCGTTATCCTAGCGATTGAAAGTGTTAATTAAATTCTCGTCTTCCTTCCTTGTGTGATGTTTTATTAAATGCTCAAGGTTGACTAAACCTGACAGCATGTCTTCCAAACAAACGTAGTAGTGTCACGCCACTTTCACTCAATGCGTGCTCCCGCAGCCACGGGATAAAATGTTTTCAGGGGTGAGTACTTTGGCACAACACCTGAAAGAGGAATCGAAAATGAGAACTCCGATAGCACCAAATAGGGGGGTCTAAGAACCGATTCCAACTGTTTCTTCTTAATTGCTTTTGGTCTTTGCGGTGCACTGCTGTTGATATAGGGCCTCCATAGTGGTGAATGCTGGAATTGCAGTTAAAATACGTTGCTGCCTTGGAGAGACATCAATCGCTCAATCAACACAGCTGGAGCTTTGCGCTGTATTCACAGATATCAATCACTCTGGCTGGCACAAAATTAGCTAGAGGTGGCTGCCACACAATATGAATGCAGGAAAGACCCTGCACTGTATTTGCAATATAAAAACCAAACAACAATATCTCTAATGTCTGTTATATAACAGGAAGGGGTTTTGAGCTTCTGGAAGATGCATGGTCTGCTACTTGAAGTTTCCTGTTTTAGAGGAATTAGGGCCTATTAAACAAAGTTAAATAAAAACAAAATACTTGACCAAGGTCACCTGAAATAGTCTGGTCGCTCGGAAGTTGTCCATTTCCCAAATACCACCTGCCTTGATGGGGACAGAATTATCATTATACAACCAATTGATGTAATGACATATGTGTTGTATGGTTTCTTCAGATTTCTCCATCAGGCTCAAGCAACCGCACCCCAAAGCCAAAGGTTCGAGTGACTAAGAACCCCAACCCAACTCCCCTCCCAACTGAGACCCAGGACATCCACAACCAACCACATCTGGTGGACCAGCGTGACTATTCCACTGAGTTGTCGGTGACTATCGCTGTGGGAGCATCTCTGCTCTTCCTCAACATTCTGGCTTTTGCAGCTCTTTACTACAAGAAGGACAAGCACCGGCATGACATCCACAAGCGCTGCAGCCCTCAGCAGAGTGCAACCAACAACCTTGCTCATACACAGGAAGAGGAGATAATGTCTCTTCAAATGAAGCAACATTCAGAACTGGACCAAGGCTGCAGGCGGATGGGTGATTCACTGAATCCTCATGATGTGCTGCTCAGGACTACCTGCCCACCGGACTATACCCTGGCCTTGAGGCGCTCACCAGATGACATCCCTCTCATGACAACAAACACCATTACCATGATCCCCAGTACTATTGGACGGCTTACTTCCCTCCAATCTTTCAATACCTTTCACAGCAGCCAACAAAATAACACTCTTCCCCACCCACACTCACATTCCACCACCCGAGTATAGTCCAGGGTATCCACTCAAACAGGCAGGACTCTCCTAATGTTAGTCCTCTTTCAGAATCTTAAAATACTCTGTCAGGGGCTAACACCAGCCTGGATCACTGGTTAGTGACATTATTATTCAAGTCACTTTTTTGGATAATAAAATTCACAAAAATTAAGAGGTACAAAATCTAGATCAAGATAATTATACAGAAACATCAAGATATATTTTTCAGCATTTTTACTCTGAAAATACATGAAGAGATGGAACTGTGTGAACTGAAAGTACCAAGTATTAGAATCTGCTTTGGGCTGAGTGACATGGGAATAGATGCAATGTGCAATGCAATGCAGACTATGACAGGGCAGATTCCATTCAAAGCAATTTTGGCATGTATTTCATTGTTTTTTTGGGTCTGAAAACATGAGAAAAGACACTTAAAAGGAAGAGTATGCAATATGCACAATAGAAACCTGAAGTTTTTCATTCTTGTAATTTCAAGTTTGAGAATCGTGAAAGAAGTTAACAGAACAATTAAAATATGTAATGCTGCACTTTAACATCAATGCTTCATAGTTACTCTATTGAATGGGTGGTCTACAACTGTCGCAGCAGGACTGATCCCAAGGATATACAGACAGTTCCAAAGAGATCTGGGCCACTAGAAAGATAAATTGATTTTAACACAATGTGTGCATGACACTTTATTTTTTTCAATAAAATCTAAAAGGATCATTTTCAACCTATATTAATGATTTTTGGTTGAATTTCCTGAATGGATTATTGGAAAAATATTCTCACAAGACTATGGCCAATCCTACAATTGTGGCCTGGGATTACATTAGGCAAAAGCAGAGCTCACAATATAAGATGGGTTCTATTTGAGGTCAAGCTGTGCAATCTGTTATGACACATCATTAAATTTATTGTACATTAAATCCAGCATTAGATTATTTTGCTACTTTAAGCACATTGAAACTGTAATTTCCCTTTTTACAACACTGATAACTGATACAGGTGGGTGTTGTACAATAAAAGGATATTTACCATGTTATTCAGATTGATTTGGAAACATGAACATATATATATATATATATATATATATATATATATATATATATATATATATATATATATATATATATATATATATATATAACGTCACATTTTTTTCATAGTTTGGCCGGGAGGGGCGACTTATATTCTAGAGTGACTTATGTGTGAAATTATTAACACATTATAGCGTATCCCTTTCCTTTTCAATGTCAGCAAACAATACACCAAACAACCACAAGAGGGCGTTCTAAGGCTGCATATAAACCTGCATTACATATTGGCTTTTTACAACGGGCAAAATAACCTTTAGTGTATTTCATTTCATGTTATTGTAACCCACATAAAGAAACAAAGACAAATCCTAAAAGCTATTAAAATGCATGAATAATTTAAACGGTTAAAATCTAATATTGCGTTAAGTAAGTAATTAACAGCTAAACATTCACAAACAAACTCCACAGACTCCAGGTGCGCACCGAAGTTGCCTGTTTATATTGTGAAATTGTACAAGAAACAGAAAATACTATCAATCAATGCATTACATACACATGTATTTTTATAGACATGAACAAGATGAGCCTATGCTAATGATTAGCGATCGCGATTAGCATTAGCGATAGCGATTAGTATGTTCAGTCAACAACCCACAAGCATCCACAATTCAGCTTGTATATAAGTGTTGCATGCTCATTACTTAATTGTCTAAGTTACTTACAGACGATGGTTGAACAAGAATGAACCACAAACAGGCAGTTGCCGTGCCTATGGCTATGTGTGTGTGTGTGTCATAATGCAGCCACACATTAAGGAGCAGAGCGCAGGAGACTAACATAGATAATTACGACCGAATACATAGATACTTTTGGAGACTTTCTACATGGTGGATGATAAATAAAATACTTATTTAATCGATCTACAACCGTTTTGGTGAATTTAAAGTTATCTTACCATAACTTTCTCGTATGCTACATGTTGCTTAATGTTACCATCGTAGCTCGATGGAAATAATGTGTACTAAGCGCACAGTTAATTTCCTCCAAAAATGTGACTTATACTCCAGTGCGACTTATATATGTTTTTTTTTCTTCTTTATAATGCATTTTATGGCTGGTACGACTTGTACTCCGGAGCGACGTATCGTCCGGAAAATACGGTATATATTTGTGTGTATGTTTGTGAGTGTGTGTGTGTGGGGGGGGGGGGGGGGGGGGTGCGTGCGTGTGTGTGGCGAGGAACAATAGTGAGTTTTGTTGCTTGAGGGACAGATTTGAGTGAGGGACCTATTGAAGTTTGCAATCAGAATAGCTGACAGAAGCCCGTTTAAAATCAGTGGTCCGCAGGGGCAGGTCCGCCACCTGCCCATAGACGGGAACTATCCCACCCCAAGAAATGGCGAATGACGGACGACGGCAGGGTACCCATGCTGCAGACGGATGATGAATAATGGACGCTCAATTTTTAGTAAAATGCCCAGCTCTGTACGTAGATAGATAGATAGATAGATAGATAGATAGATAGATAGATAGATAGATAGATAGATAGATAGATAGATAGATAGATAGATAGATAGACTGTATAAGCGCTATGACGTTCATCTTGCCTTCTTAAAGTTTTTGCCCATTGCTTGTACACGTTTTGCAAAATTTGGCTCACTGTGTCAAAACTCTACACACAAGCGAATAAGACACAACACAGGGAAATAAACCACTCACATCTATGTCAAATTGAAACTCTGCTATCAAAACCCAACAATTTCTGATAAATGACACACACTTGCATCAAATAAATACACTCTCAAATAATCAGCAATACACTCATCTACATTATATAAAACACAGCAGTCTTTCATTTTCACTTTTTTAATTCATTTCCACGGAACGGACTTTTCACAACAACCAAAAGCTGAAATGCTCAATACAAATTCATTACTTTACAGTTTTTCCAGTGGAGTCAATTCAGTTAAAGCAAAAATATGTCTGATGGTAGTGATGCTTACCAGATTCATGTTATTGAATACTTGCTTATCTGCAAGTATTTGTTACTATAGCTGATGGAGACAGATCGCATTGTTTGCACTGACCACCTTCACTATGGCAAGTTCCTGATGCTGGGTGAACATGCGTTGGCCTCCACCATCAACAGGTCTTCGAGCCATTCTACCGAAAAATGCGACCACAATTTGTTATTGTTTCTTTTTTACAGTACTGTACTGTATTTACCATATACAATACTGAAACATCAACATGTTATCATGGTATGTTTCACAAAATTACACAATTACGAAAAAGAAGCATTAGCCACCCTGCAATACAGTAAATGTGATAAGGTAATATAATTTGGTACAGTACTATAATTAATCTAGAAACAGTCTGAGTAGAGAGCTGCAGACATACCTCTTTTCTAGTCGGAATGTCCTACGGAGGGATTAGATTAGGATGTTCTCTCTGTCAAGCCTCCCTCATAGTAAGGCCAGGCTATAGTGAGGCCAGGTTTATGACATGGTCCACCAAAGTTGATATTATATGTCATCAGAAATAATAGTACTTGAATAGCCTCTTCGACCACGTGCTCCTCTCTCTGTCTTACTCTTACCTGCCTCTAGGCTTACAAAGTTCTCAAAATGGCTAAACTGAGTCCTTTTTGTAGCGGCCTGATTGGTGTTCAATTGTGTAAGTATTTTTAGGTGTCTGTCTAAGTATTTTCAATTGAACAATGTATGTATGTATATTTTGAATCGCTGTGTTTTCCCAATGGTGCCCTGAGATTTCATTTTTGAACTAAGTGTGTTATGAATGAATTAGTGTGACGTGTGCAGGAGTAAGCATGTTGCAAAACGGAGCAAGTGCGTTACAGAATTGCAACTTATTTTAATGAACAGTGACGACAATTCAAGTCATGTTACTTTGGTTTAAGCATGCGTCTATATTTTTCAAGCAATGGGAGAAAACTGTCATAGTTAAAATAGGTTTAAGGTTTCTATTTTTCAGAAAAAAATAAAAAAGTCTGTCTGAAAAAAAGAAACCTTAAACTTATTATACACTGTGTGTATATATATATATATATATATATATATATATATATATATATATATATATATATATATATGACTATAAGTCACTTTTTTTTTCATAGTTTGGCCGGGGGTGCGACTTATACTCTGGAACGACTTATGAGTGAAATTATTAACAAATTATTACTGTCATGGCTTGTTCGTGCTAACTTGGATTTATGATGTTTTGCCTCCCTCTGCAGCGCTTTAGCGCTAAAGCACCTGAGAGGGAGACAAAACATCATAAATACAAGTCAGCACTAACAAGCCATGACAATTACTTATATATCATTTCACATGTTATTGTAACCCACACAAAGAAACATAAGTAAATAAATATATAAAATAAATAAATAACATAAATCATATAAGCTATTAAAATGCATGAATAATTTAAACGGTTAAAATCTAATGTTTTATTAAATAAGTCATTAAAATAGTATGATAAAAAGACAATTTGACTGCTAAGACCTTGCTAGTCGAGGAAGCTAGCTTATCCAAACAGCTAAACATTCACAAACAAACTCCACAGACTCCAGGTGCGCAGCGAAGTTGCCTGTTTATATTGTGAAATTGCACAAGAAACAGAAAATACTATCAATCTATGCATTACAGACACATGCATTCTTATAGACATGAACAAGATGAGCCTATGCTAACGATTAGCGATAGCGATTAGTATGTTTAGTCAACAACCTACAATCATCCACAATTCAGCTCGTATATAAATGTTGCATGCTCATTACACACAATTGTCTAAGTTACTCACAGACGATGGTTGAACAAGAATGAACCACAAACATGCAGCTACACACGGAGGAGCGGAACGCAGAGGAGACTAAGACATAATTACGACTGAATACAAAAATACTTTTGGAGACTTGGAAAAATTGTACATGGTCGGGGATAAATAAAAAAACGTATTTAATCAATCTACAACCGTTTTGGTGAGTTTAAAGTTATCTTTCGTGTATGCTACATGTGTGAATTTTAGCTAAATGTTACCATCGTAGCTTGGTGGATATGATGTGTACTAAGCGCAAAATTTCCTCCAAAAATGCGACTTATACTCCAGTGCGACTTATATATGTTTTTTCTTCGGTATTATGCATTTTATAGCTGGTGCGACTTGTACTCCAGAGCGACGTATAGTCCGGAAAATAAGGTATATATATACCCTTCCATCATTGTCCCTCCGTCATAAAAAACAATCACCCTCCTCTAAAGTTAGAGTTTTCATAATTTATTAACATTATTTAAAGATCATTAGCTGGCTAAATTCCTATTCATATCCTTTTACCGGCTGGGAGTATTGTGAGTGGATTGAATAAGTTCCAAAGTACTTATTATTTAATCATGAAGAAAACTGCACGAGTTTTCTTTTTTTGCAAGTGAATCAAATTTAATCATATGAATGCACTCTGTTGAAACAAGAGAGTCTTATCTGGTCTCTGATGATGAATACAGGGGAATAGATTAATTGTCTCAATGCAATTATACACACAAAATGCAACATTTTGGCCACCAATTACTAATTTCTGGTCCTTGAATTTGGTATAATTCAACATAAACTTGGAGTTTATGTTTTCCGAGTGGCCCCTGAAGCGCACACTGTTTAAGTCATGTCATGTCATCTTCCAAACCGCTTATCCTATATAGGGTCGCGGGGAGTTGTTGGAGCCTATCCCAGCCGTCAATGGGCGAAGGCAGACTACACCCCGAACTGGTCGCCAGCCAGTCGCAGGGCACACATAGACACTGTCACTGAGCGGGAATCGATCCCACGCTGCCCGCACACAACTCAGGCGTGTGTACCACTACACTATCAGCGGACATCACTGTTTAAGTGTCAACTAATATAGCATTTAGCTGCCAACACAACCACAGTCGGTCACCAGCCCGCCAGGGGACCTCACGAGAACATTTAAGATTGTGTAATAATGCAATAACTATTGCATTTTATTGGAAAACCTTTGCATTACAACCCACTAAGGTTTCAGTTTTTATTGTATTTCGCATGAACGACAATTTGGAGACATTTTTTACACTCTAGCGATGTCCCAGACAAGGACATACTTCGCATGCAATGGATTAAGGTATGTACTAAATTTTAACAGTGAACAAAACAAAATTTATATCCACCTTTTTCCTCATCAATGAAATGGGCGTCCTGTGGCGTAATCCATGGTATTACATGTGTTGAACCACTAGATGGCAGACATCATAGTCCCTATGCCTATTAGTGCAATCGTACTGCAGGAGATGCACATGAAAAAGTTTAAAAAAAAAAAAAAAGGACTCAACAGTGTTGTACAAGCAGTTAATAAAGATGGCTCCATGGTATTGCAGAAGAGAGCAGTGGTCTTTCTTTTTAAAAGAACCCAACACAACATGTCAGTCGGTACTTGACCCAGTTAGGGACAATTACAGGGACAAACAAAAAGCCACTTCCGTACTTGTTTAATCCGTCCATTTTAAAAAACTCCATCCCCAAAATGGGCATCTGTCCGGGTCAGACAGACGGACTGTTCGGTCCCTGGAGCGGAACACCCATCTGGGCTGTCAAACGATTAAAAATGTATTCACATTTCTGAGATTTAAAGTTGCCCTCTTTTTGAAATGCTTCTTTATATTCTTAGAGTTTATGTCTTTAAAGTGGTCCCTCAAGCGCACATGAATTTGATTGGCTCATTTGACGTTATGCTGTGCTATGCTGTAGGTGGTATAAGCACATTGTGTGTTCCTCCTTTAAACTGACTTTATGAACACAAAAAAATACAGCCCTCTTCTCTACTCATCCTCAGTCGCTGAGGCAAACCAATTTATTCACATTTCTGAGATTTAAAGCTGCCCTCTTTTCGAAATGCTTCTCTATAGTCTTAGAGTTTATGTTTTCCGAGTGGCCCCTGAAGCGCACACGAATTTGAATGGCTCATTTGACGTTATGCTGTGCTATGCTCTAGGTCAGGGGTGTCAAAGTCAAATGGATGGAGGGCCAAATAAAATTTTTGCGACAAGCCGAGGGCCAGACTGATAGAATGTTCATTGAAATTTTTAAAAATGTCCTGATTGGATCGGGTCCTTCGTGCCTGCTGATGATGTCATGCTTTGTATTTCTGTAATATATTTCTTTGCCTCTATGTTTGTCACACCCCTGGCTGTTGTGTTTTTATCTTCGGAGATAATAAATGAAAAATAAAATAAAGTACATTACTGCTACTTTTGCGAGGCAGCTCGTACGTCACTTCCGCTTATGACCCTAGAAGAAGCCACTGCCAGACTTGTGAAACAAGATCAGTGGAACGTTTGTGTTTCTCCTGCCAAACTGGAAACAATTTTCTGGTTGACTCGGGCTGCAGGATTGTATGAACTGTACATAATGTGAAGTAAAACGGAGAGGATCATGTCATTGCTGTGATGTCTCCAGCTGACTCTATTTGGCAAGGTATGGATGTGGGTGCTCCTGTCAGAAAACACAGACCCGTATTCCACGTGACGTCTATTTATTGTGGTCTGCAACAACACAAAGAATAACCTAGTAACATATCCATTAGTTAACAATATGCCTAAACATTACAATTCACTATATTAAGCAATTAAACAGCCAAACAATACATACAGTACACATTCACACGTTTCATCACTTCAATAGTTAGCATACTAGCCGAAATAAGTAACGAGTGTTCATCAACGTGACATCACTCACAAGAAAATATCCAAGCTATTATGTACAGCAGTTACCAGACACGAACCTAAATTAAATGATCAAACTCACCTTTTAACATTTACACACAAAAACAAACGTGGTGAAAAACGGGAAATCTGCAACTACTGAGTTTGCTGGCACGAACAAATTACTAGCTAGCTGTGTCGAAGGCAAAAAAGAAAAGAAAGCACGTCTCTCGTTATCAACACTTAGCACTCGAGGAGCGTTCAATTCCTGCTCACAGTGTGGGACATCTCAGCACTACATTGAAACTCAATGAATTTATCTAATGCCAACAATTACTAATAATAAAACCGTGAGATTTCTAACATGAAGTATTTCGTAATGAAGTGCATTTTACTCCGAATAACTTTTCACCACAATCCGATTCTGAAAGCCACGAAAAGTGATGTGAAGTCTTCAGTCGGCACGTAGACGACCGAAGGACAATCCTCGCAAAAGTAGCGGTAATGTTCATTATAACAACAGCCAGGGGGTGGCAAACATAGATGCAAAGAAATATGTTACAGAAATAGTGTAACGAATTGGGTTATCTCTGTTTTGATCGAATTTGTGTCTTGCCAAGTTGTGTTGTTTCTGAGGTTAATGAATGCATCGTGTGGCTGGATGGGAGGACATGTGACCGAGAGTAGCGGAGGACGAACAGGAGAGCCGTTGCTCTTTTTTGACTGAATGGTTGTCATACTGTATTGGCGTCGGCTGCAGCCCACAGTAGCCGGTTGGACTAATAAAAACGTGATAATGAAACTACGTCTGTGTTCTTGGAAGACGCTACAATATATTTTAAAGCGTGGCGTCATTAGCAGGCGCTAATATATGTATATATATACATATATATATATATATATATATATATATATATATATATATATATATATATATATATAAATATATATATATATATATATATATTTACATGTACATATATAGCATTTTTTTTTATGTTATTACCAAGGAACTGAAGCAAGGGTTTTGTTAAACAATAAGAATATGAGAATATAAAGAATGAACAATTGATTTTCTTTTTTGTAGACTTCAGTCTTCAGTTTTTATTTCTTAAGTTTACATTGTTTATTGCAATAAACTTCATTTTCTTGTCTAAAAGCAAAGCAAAATTTAAATAGTGTGTAATTTTATGAAATAGAATGTATCAAAATATATATATTTTTTAATTACTTTATTTCAGGGGTGTCCAAACTCGGTCCTCAAGGGCCAGTGTCCTGCGTATTTTCCATCTATCCCTGCTGCAACGCACCTGATGATCGTTATCAAGCTTCTTCAGAGATTGCTAATGAGCTGATCATTTAAATCAGGTGTGATGCAGCAAGGAGAGCTGGAAAACAGGCAGAAAAGCGGCCCTTGAGAACTGAGACACCCCTGCATTTGCTCTACATAGAGCGACCCAAAAAATATTTTAAAAATCATTAAAAAAAACCCAACATCATCCATATAACTTCTGGTTAATTAATATTGGCAATGAGAAAAATTTAGTACCTCTACTTTGAGCAGCTGATCAAACACAGTTTCTATCCAGCATCAAACACATTAGAGACACTGGCACCTTCATATCATAGAATATGTGTTCTGTGCAGACTCTACATTCTTCCTTTGTATTGTCAATCAAGTTTAAATGTGTCAAGATATAACACCTTTTCCTGCTGTCCTTTATTTTCTTATTTACTCCTTACTAGCATTGTGTGCTATTACTGCCGCCAATTCGGCTCCATACAGTCACTGGCTAATTGACAATTAGTCTCTGACAACTAGTAATTTACAATCATGTGAAAGCTCTTTCAAGTGAACGATGAGAACGGGCCCCAATACACATCACTGCTTCTGATGCTTGGCATTGAAAGGTTCTCTGGGAACCTCTGCCTGGGTCTTTTTTCTTTATTGCTCCCGAGATTATAGCAACTTCCAGAAGACTTCATATTCTCAGTTGAACTATTTAATGGATGCCAGAAAGATCGAGACACAGCTGTGCAGATTCTGCAAGATTGCGGAAGAAGGTCTAAGCCCCTCCCCCATGATTCCTACTCTTATACTCTAGGCCGCCCACCCACAAGTGGGGTGCATCTGCCTAGCCCATTTGACTATGTGTGACTTGATGGCCTTGGTGGGAAAGGTGGGAAAAGTGAAAGCAAGAGAAAGGTCACAGCAAGATAACGGCCAGGCTAAAGTCACCTATCTAATCACATACACCAAAGAGGCCTCAACTAACAATCCCCCTGTTTGAGTGACCTTATGGGTGACTTCACCAAAAATAGCTTTTGAAAAAAAAAAATTACATTTCCCCCTGTTGAACTGGCCTAAAAGGTGTGTGTGCGATCCCCTACAAGGCAATGTTTAGGGTTCGCCCCCCTCTGACCTGCCCCCTTAATTACCATTAACTTCAGGGATCACTAGTGTGGTGCACTAAATCATGGAAGGTCAAAACAATACAACAAAAACATATGTGACCTCTATTGGACTGGTGTGTGTTATTTATTGGTGTACCAGATGTGAGCAATAAAACCTGTGGAGCACATGAATAAGCAAAATTAACAAACTATATTTTAATCGGTCATCGTGGACCTTCAACTAGACTATCTTATTGTTGTTTTCCTCATTGAAGGGAACGTCTGGGACAGGCTTGACGAGTCACCTCTCCCAATGGGACTCTGGTAGGTTGGGTGGCCCCCCAACACTGCCCACCACACGATCGATACTCCTGATAATCGAGGCCCTAATGCAAGGAACACACCAGCATGTCATGTGACAATTGGGATTTGGACCCACACACAGAAATGACATGAAAGTTGTAGAGTAAAAAGACTTTATCAACGAAAACACAAAGTAACTACAGAGAGCTGAGTCTGCATCATCACTCGTAGAAGGTTTGACATACTGACAACGTGTCACCGAGTAACTCAAGCTTATAAACAGTTAAGACATCAGGCCTATGGGCTTGAATAATGACTGGGGAAGGGACCAAGAAAACTAAAATCAATGTCAAAATCTGAATCAGAATCAGAAAGTAGATTAACCAAATCGTGGCCAGTCAGAAAAATCTGAGTCTAAAAACAAAACATTGGGTGTTAAACTAGAAGGGGAACGTGCAAAACTATGAAAACTACTAAGTAGATGACAAAGATGAGAGAGCTGGGGAGGAAAAGATAGAGGTAACAATGAAGGGTGTGGTGTGGGGGTGGTCAGCAGGCTGAGGGTGGTTGGAGGCAGACCGGGACTTGCAACAGCCTGGGCGACCCATTATGGAGGAGCGACATGAAAAGTTCCCAGTGAAAAGGCAAAGCACCAGCCAGTGAGACAATCATTCCCTGATTGGAGGGGAAGGGATGCTTGGGAGCAGGTGGTGACATTTTCGACTTGATGCATTGTGAGTCTGGTCCATACGTTCTGTCACGTGACGATTGGTGTGACAGCCAATGCTTTGAAGTATTATCTGAGTAAAGGTTTACTGCGCATGCGCAACTGAACTGAGCTTGTGCAGCCTGTCATACTATTCAGTTTGTGCTGGTAGTCACGGAAACAAAACAGCGTTTGAACGTACTCATAGTTTAAGTCCATGTTTTCCACCTGTTGTACTGAATGATCTTGCTCACTTTGTTGGATTACAAAACCTTCAATACAAGAAGATTAAAAAGTCCTTTGAGTCCGTGAGTAATTAAATGAAATTCAAAGCCATGGATAAGATGTGCTGCTACGGACGAGTCAGAAATACCTTCGACTACCCACATTGATGAACAAACACTGATGGTAAAACAGAATTTCTGCCATTACAATCGGGATTTGGACCCATACACAGACATGACATGGATGCTGTAGAGTAAAAAGTCTTTATCAACGAAAATACAATGTAACTACAGAGCTGAAACTGGAAGAGAGTTTGCATCCTCACTCGAAGAAGGTTTGACGTACTGACGTGTCACTGAGTAACTCAAGCTTATAAACTGTTTAGACATCAGGCCTATTTGACATAATAAAGGACAAATCATAAAAGAACCATAGCAACTGCATAGCAACTGATACGTCACATAACAACCTGTCATAACAGTACCCTCCCCCCTCAAGGGGCACCACCCGGTGCCCAGAATCAAAAATAAAAAAGACAAACAAGAGCAAAAATCAAAAACAAGAAATAACTAAAACTAACTAACACTAAATAAACCTTTGTAGAAAAATCTAAAAAAGTTAAAACTTAGTTTTGTATAAAAAGGGTTTTTGTATAAAAACTAAGTAATTAAACCAACACCGGAAAACAGCTTGACTTGGATTAAGACAGCAAGCAAACAGCCGTTAGACGCAACAAAGATGATAAACCAACAAAGACTGAAAGAAAACAATAAACCAAATACAGATGAGACAACGAGCAACAATAAGACACAAAGTGTATTGAGGGAGCTGACTGGGTAACACAAGGGATCGGGCAAACGAGCACAGGTGGATAAAACCTGCCTGACTTTGGCTAAGATAGCAAACTAACGCGAGAAAAACAATGAATTAACAAAGACTGAAGGAAAGCAAGGAACTTAATACAAACTGATGAGACAAGGAACACCTGGACAAGATACAAAGTGTTAGAAGGAGCTGATTGAGCAAATCAAGGGCTCTGATAAGTGAGCACAGGTGGACAGGGTAACTCAAGGCATCTGGTAACCGAGCACGGGTGGACACAATAAGCCGACTAGACAGACACATATAAAAGAATCACAAGGAAAACATTAAACTAAATTCCAAAACAAAATCAACATCAGATCGGAGAAGGCCATTCAAGAGGTTCCTGTCGGAACCAGTCAGGTGGGCAACCTGGAGACCAGATGAAAGGTTCTTGGTGGGGCCAATCCAGTGTTCATCCCGAAGGCCAGATGAGAGGTTCTTGACGGGGCCTATCCGATGGCTGTCCAGAGGGCCACATAGGGGGTGAGGGCAGACTCCGGCCTTGCACCACCGTAGCAGAATCGGAAGAAGGCCGCAGAGCTTGCGCCGCTGTAGCAGAGTCAGAAGGCAGCCGCAGGCCTTGCACCTCCGTAGCAGAATCGGAAGCAAGCCGCGAAGCTTGCGCCGTAGAGCTTGCGCCGTAGAGCTTGCGCCGTAGAGCTTGCGCCGTAGAGCTTGCGCCGCAGAGCTTGCGCCGCCTGAGCAGAGTCAGAGGGGAGCCGAAGGCCTTGCACTGCTGTAACAGAATCGGAAGGAGACCGCAGAGCTTGCGCCACCGTAGCAGAATCTGAGGGAAGCCGCAGAGCTTGCGCCACTGCAGCAGAGTCAGAGAGCAGCAGAAGGCCTTACTACTACACTAGCTTGCGCCTTCCAAGCATAATTGGAAGATGCTGCAGAGTTTGCGACATCGTAACAGAATCCATGGGAAGCCGCAGAGCTTGTGCCGCCATAACAGAGTGAGAAGGCAGCCGAAGACCTTGCGGCGCCGTAGAAGAGTCAGAAGGCAGCCACAGGCCTTGCGCCGCGTTAGCAGAATCGGAGGGAGGCCGCAGATCTTGCGCCATTGTAGTAGTCAGAGGGCTGTTGAAGGCCTTGTGCCACTGTAGCAGGATCAGAAGGAGGCTGCAGAGCTTGTGCCACCGTAGCAGAATCCGAGGGAAGCCACATAGCTTCCGCTGCCATAGAAGAGTCAGAAGGCAGCCGCAGGCTGCAGCGTGTGCGCCGATTTAGCAGAAGGGAAGCCGCAGAGCTTGCGACGCCAGGGCAGAGACAAAGGGCAGCCCAAGGCCTTGCGCCACCGGAGCAGGGTTGGATCCATGTGGTGCAGAAGAGCCGTGATGGGGGCCTGCGTTTGCTGAGGTGCCGGGAAGGGGGGCTGGCACTGCGCTATGGTGCCAGGAAGGGAGCCTGGTACTGCCAAGGAGCCGGAATCGGGACCTGCAATTGCCGAGGTACTGCCTCATCAGCTTGCCACCACAGAGGTTGGGAAGTGCAAGAGACATTAGGGGTTGGGAGTACCGATAATGAAACTGGAAGAAAACGGGATGAACGGGACTAAGTGAAGTACGCAGTGAACGAGGTGCCGAAAAAGGTGGGGTAGTGAAGTGGCTTGGGTATAGGTTCGTAATGACATGACTTGGAAAAGGCTGAATTATGGGAGGAACCAGAATCTCTACTTGGGTGCCTATCTTGGCCACACCATGGGGGTCCCATGTAAATGGACAACTAGGCACCCAAATAAGGGTCTGAAGGGAAGGGTTCAGCGGCAGGCACTAAGAGCACAGGTGTGGAAATACGCAACTTAGAAAAAGTGGACTTACGGGAGGAACCAGAAGCTTTACTCGGGCGCCTATGTTGGCCACCCCGCGGGGGTCCCGTGTAAAGGGCTAACCCAAGCAAGGGTCAAAAGGAAAGGGTTCTGGAGTGGACACTAAGGTATCATCATGAGAAAACCGTGACAAAAACTGACAAGGTCTTGAATAATGACTGGGGAAGGGACCAGGAAAACCAAAATCAATGTCAAAATCTGAATCCGAATCAGAAAGTAGATTAACCAAATAGTGGCCATCTTCAGAGTCAGAAAAATCTGAGTCTTAAAACAAAACATCGGGTGTTAAACTAGATGGGGAACGTGCAAAACTAGGACAAGTAGATGGCAAAGATGAGAGAGATGGTGAAGAAAAGACAGCGGTTACAACGAAGGGTGTGGGGGTGGTCGGCAGGTTGAGGGAGATTAGAGGCAGACCGGGACTTGCAACTGTCTGGGTGACCCATCGTGGAGGAGCGACATGAGCGGTTTCCAGTGAAAAGGCAAAGCAGCAGCCAGCGAGACAATCACTCCCTGATTGGAGGTGGAGGAATGGTTATGAGCAGGTGGTGACAGCTTGATGGATTGTGTCTGAGTCGGCTTGGTCCATGACTGCTCAGTACGTTCTGTCATGTGACGATCGCGATTTGCTCCAATACGCAGCCATGACACGGATGTTGTTGAGTAAAATGTCTTTATCAACGAAAATACAAAGTAACTACAGAGAGCTAAAACTGGAAGCGAGTTTGCATCCTCACTTGAAGAAGGTTTGACGTACTGACGTGTCACCAAGTAACTCAATCTTATAAACTGTTTAGACATCAGGCCTATATGACATAATAAAGGACAACAAATAAAATGACCATACCAACTGCATAGCAACTGATACATCACGTAACAACCAATAACAACACAGCATCCACAAAATACAAACGTGCCAAGCACTCAATTGGAAATGTTTAAGAGAATTAACACTAGAATGCCCAGGGTTTTTTACAACTCCTTGAATGCCCAGAACACTGTCAAAAGACATCTAGATTCTGATCTAACAACTCTGCTGGCTACAATTAGCCACCTTTCATTTGTAAATGTGGCCATTACCTGCGGAATTCGAGAGGGGGTGGAGGTAAGGGGAAATTGCATTGCAAAGCAGGGGGGATGCAGAGAAGCCAAAAGTGGTGTGGTAGGAAACAGAAGAGGCACAAGCTAGCAACAAGGTATCCAAGATAAACTAAAGCCTAATCCAACTCTCACAGTTTTACCATCTATCCTCCTGGCTAATGTGCAGTTGCTGGACAACAAATGGAAATGACTGCTGAGATCAACAAATCGAAAGTTGGATAATTGCTGTGTGATGGTTTTTAATGGCACCTGGCTATGTGACAATGTTCCTGATCCTGCCGTGTACTAGAACAGCTGAGCATTCTATCTGTCAAGGGAGTTTACAGCGATTCTGCGCGTTGCCGTTTACATCCAACGCAATGCCAGCAACAGTGACAGGAACGCAGCACTCAATGAACTGTACTAGGCCAACAGTGAGCAACAGACAGCACATCTTGATGGCTTCATCATGCTTGCTGGACATTTTAATCACACTGATCTCAATACTGTCCTACCAAAATTTCATCAACATGTATATATCCCAACAAGAAGAGACTACACCCTGCATTTCTATCTTACACCACTCACAAGGGCAGACATAGCCTCCCCCCTCCCCCACAACAGAATCTCTGATCACATCATTGTTATGCTAATGCCAGCATACATAAAGAGTTTGTCAAACCAGTTTTGAAGTAGGTAAGAGTGTGGCCAGAGAGGGCCTTATCTGCTCTTCTAGACTGCTTCGATACAACAGACTGGGAAATGTTCATCCACAATAATGATAACAATACAATGACCTCAAACCCTCAAGCCACTTTGCCCTCAGTAGGTAGAAGTGTCAAATGACACCCTTTGGGCATTCTAGTGAGTAAATGATTATGGTAATAATGAAGATAACAAGTAATCCTTTCCTATTACTGAAATCAACTCACTAATAAACCATTCGACGGGTTAAAAGTTCACAGAGCATTTTTATGATTCATTATAAAGTGTTTGATGTTAGTTCATCTCACACTTTAATGCCCTCCATTGAAATACAGTGTATTTTCAATGCTATCCTCACTCACAACTCATTGGAGCTGAAACATTTTTATTTTTGAGCTATGATGTGTCCACAACAATGGACATTGGACCCCGATACAGGTGAAACGGAACTTTGTTGGTAACCAGTTAGTCCAACAGAAATGATCAAAACGTCAACATGAGAGGGTTCAACCTAAAACAACTTCTGCTTCTTTTGTGCTTATTTGGTATGATCTTCAAAAAGCAATTCCTTTCTTGGAAACACAAAGGAAAACCTTGCCCTTTGTGCACATCACATGTACTGTTGCATCTTTGACACCTTGATGCATGTGCTTCATCCATGATCTCTGGAAGATGGATGGCACCGTAATGTTTCAGTGCTGCATTTGGCTGCCGTTTTCATTTTTGAAGGCTTGGGTAATTAACTCTTCACCAAGGAGCATTTTTAAGTCAAGCAACTTCATTGTTTTCTTCCTGAGAAACTGCCAGTCACTCCGATACTGAAGCCAAGAGTTGGTGATTGCTAGGTCAAAAAAGTGGAAAATTTCACGCACTGTCCATTTCCTCGTGCGAGAGGCCATCCTGTAGAAACTCAACATTCGGTCTACCAAGTCCAAACCACCTATGTTTATGAGGGGCCGTTAGTATGGAGGTAAATTTTGTGTAAAATTAACTTGTACCACGGAAATCTGTACTTGTAACATGAAAATTTGTACTTGTAAAAGGAAATGTTATGAATTTGTATTCGTACAGAAAACATTTTGAACGTGTGTGAAATAATTTTATATCTGAAGAAAAAAAAATTGTACTTGTAAGAAAAGGAAAATTTGTACCTGTAGAAATGATAACTTGTATATGTGAAAAACAAAATTCTCCTTGGCAGGAAAATTGACTTGTAGTTGTGGAAATAAATTTTGTACTTGAAGCAAAATGTAATGTGTATTTGTGGGGAAATGCTGACTTGTACCTGTATGAGAGGAGCATGCACGCAGGAGGAGAGGAACAAGCAGAGCTGGGCACTTGACCCTTTGTTGAAGGTCCGGCCGCGACCCTTGACCTGGGTACCCTTCCGGCCTCGCCCCCCCCCCCCCCTTATTCAGAAAAATGATCACCCCCCCCCCCGCCCCGTTCAGCCCCCCCCCCCCCCCCCCCCCCAAAAAAAAGGCCATGACGGCGCCGCTAGAGAGATGCTGGCTAATTTACTGTTCAAACCCGCTGTGGACACGTTTCAAACGCGCCACTAGTACTTACCAAACTGCACGTGCTTACTTCCATTGCAAGCCCCGGGGTTGGTTTTGTAGTATTGTATAATTATTTGGGTCCAACAGACACCATGAAGTTGCAATCAACAAGTTACTTATTTATTTTCCACACTTCACCTCCTTCACACTTTCCGGCCTTCAAAATAAACGCATAACCAGCAAACCACTACACAGCAGGTTTGCTATGGCGTATTCCCAGAAGTAGGGAAGACACCAGAAGAAGTGCTTGATGTGCCAGCGTCATCCTTGAGTGCTGCGTGCAGCTTGACTCTACTCGTGGACACAAGTTGCTTTGAAACAGTTCCAAGTCGGGGGTCGTTGCTTCAAAAAGACAGCGACAACAATGGATATCGTGCCTGCTACACTCATAAAGGGACTGAGATGACTAGACGATGCATTTAATTTTATTGCGAAAATGATCTGGAAGGTGGCGGCTAAGGGGGAATGTGGGTGAGTAGCTTCTTTACACACACATACGTGACATAACACCCACGCCGCTACCAAACTAGTTGGCTTTGCAGCAGCAACAAGCTGCAACGAGTTGAGGTGCATCCTCACCTCCGTGTGGGAAACTGTATGTCATCGCAACATGTGACATAATGGACCGGTCATAGCAGCAACAATTCCTGATGTGTGCGTGGCATGTGTTGCAGACATGTCGCCAACAGCACAAGGCGTCGGTAATGTGAATCAATGCGGCAGTTGCCGCTAGCGCGAGTAGAAAGAAGCCTAAAAAGAAGCCTTTCACCGAGTAGGCTGAGATTAAATTTGTAAAAAATGTCACACACATGAGGGCCGTTTAGTGGGCCGGACTAAAATCCTCTTCCTGCCATGAGTGCACCTGAGTGCACTTTTCCAGCCCTTTTTAAAAATTTGTCAGCAAGCACTCTCCCGCCCCAAAAATAGGCATCCGGCCGGGCCGGAGGGTCCGACCGGTCCGGCCCCAGGACGGACTGCCCAGCTCTGGGAACAAGTAACCAGTGCCACCACTTTGCGATCTCTTCATAGGGTACATAGGGTTTCTTGCCATTTATTTTTTTGCATCTACCGTGGTGGCATACTGCGATTATACTACAACAATAGTCAATACGTGGTCCCCTGTGTTGGTCAAAACATTTCTTAGATGAGTTAGCAGACCAACAAACGCTAACAATATAACGCTAATAATAGCATGCATAGGTACAAAAAGCACGATGCACTCTGTAGTAATTACGGTGTGTGTGCATTGACTTCATATTCATTATTCGAGTTATGCAGAAGCCTAAAAACGTACACAAATTTGTAAACCCAATGTAATTACAGCACTGCCGAGAACTTGCTCTAAATTGTCGTATAGCGCAGGTGACTGCCATGAGTAGCACTTGACGTGAAATTAACATTAGAATTTAGCGTGGTAAGAAGAAAACCAAAGTGTTCAACACCATTCTGTCCTTCAGCCTAACTTTTTCTTTAACTAGGAGCACAGTGGCCCCTCACCTGGAGTATCAGGGGAGCAAGTAAAAAAATCTAGGGCCCAGGATCGAACCCACAACCTCTGAACTGTGAGGCGGACTAGCTAACCAGTCGACCACCGCGCCGCCCTGGTTTTAAATTGTTGCTCATTTTATTATCATGGACTAACTTTTGCTTCACACTTCCATGGAAATTTTACATTCTACTTCAGTATGTATGCTATTTGCATAACGTTTAGCCGTCTGCATAACTCGAATAAAGAATATGAACTCAATGCACACACACCGTAATTACTTCCGAGTGCATCATGCTTCGTGTACCTGTGAACGACACGTAGGTTAGCGTTATATTGTTAGCAGTTTGTTGGTCAGCAAACTCATCTAAGAAATGTTTTGACCAACACAGGGCACCAGCGTACACGTATTGACTATTGTTGTAGTATAACTGCAGTATTCCACCGCGGTAGATAAAATTATATCACTGCATGGCGCAAAAAAAACGATGAGACACTACGTACCCTATGAAGAGATCGCCAAGTGGTGGCACTGTTTACTTGTTCCTCTCCTCCTGCGTGTGCGCTTCTGTTAGGCGTCCAAGGTTAACCAATGAGGTTGAGCTTCAGCCGCCCAAATCTGTGGCACTTGATTGGTCGAGATTGGTTGCATTTCACCTAGCCCCGCCCTACAGCACCCGCCACTAAGTGTACAAGTACAAATTGTAAATCTTACAAGTACAAATGTGTTTTTGTGAGAAATGTGGTGCAAAAGCTACGTGTGCATACACCATTAGAAAAAACACTCGTGACCCTAAGTGGCGACTTCTTCAACTACAAGTTGCCATTCATAGGTGGTACAAATCAGCATTTCCCACGAGTACACATTACATTTTGCTTCAAGTACAACATTTATTTCCACAGCTACAAGTGGTTTTTCCTACCAAGGAGGATTTTGTTTTTCACACATTCAAGTTATCATTTCTACAGGTACAAATTTTCCTTTTTTTTTACTACTACTAGTACTATTTTTTTTTCAGAAACAAAATTTTATCACACACCTTCAAATTGTTTTCTCTACGAATACAAATTTCTAACATTTCCTTGTTACAAGTGCAAATTTCCATGTTACAAGTACAAGTTACTTTTGCACCAAATTTACCTCCATACGCTAGGGACATAATTCCACACACTTACTAATGAAATGCTTTCATACACACTTGTGAAATTTATGTTGCTCATAAACACTAGTGAAATGCGCTCATACAACACGAGTGAAATGCTTTCATACACACTCATGAAACTGTCTCATACACACGACTGAAATTTTTGTTGCTCATAAACACAGGTGAAATGCACACATACGTGCTAGTGAAATGCTTTCATACACACAAGTGAAACGCTTTTATACACACTAGTGAAATGCACTCATACGCGCTAGTGAAATGCTTTCATACACACTAGTGAAACACTCATTCACAGTCGTGAAATTTTTGTTGCTCATAAACAAGTGAAATGCGCTCATACATACTAGTGAAATACTTTCATACACAGTAGTGAAATGCTCTCATGCACACTACTGAAATTTTTGTTGCTCATAAAAACAGATGAAATGCACTCACACTCTAGTGAAATGCTTTCATACACACTAGTGAAATGCACTCAGACACGCTAGTGAAATGCTTTCATACAAATTAGTGAAAGGCTCTCATACAAACTAGTGAAATTTTTGTTGCTCATAAACACAAGTGCGCTCATGCACACTAATGAAATGCACCCATAGTGGCTAGTGAAATGTTTTCATATGCGCTAGTATTTCACTAGCGTGTATGAAAACATTTCACTTTCATACACAAGTCAAACACTATCATAAACCCTAGTGATATGCTTCCATACACACTAGTGAAACGCTCTCATACACACTAGTGAAATTGTTGTTGCCCATAAACACAGGTGAAATGCACTCATACACGCTAGTGAAATGCATTCATACACACTAGGGAAATGCACTCATACACAAAGTACGTAGGTTATTCGAGTAAGAGATGAGCCAAACAGTGTCAGTCCAGGCTGCAGCGCTGTCTGTTTATTGTTGCACTTCCGTGACTCGCTGACGCTCAGTACGGCAAGCGAGATGGACACTGCCATAAGCAATTGCGAATAATAAACATATCTCACAATACATTACATCTCCCTTCTTCAGCTACGCACCTCAATTTTCATCCAGACAGAACCATAGATTGACAGTAAAACTGCTACGAACAACAAATATTCCCAACTTGCTTGCAAAGAATGTAAAGCTTCAAACACAACAAATGCAATTAGCAGACACCTTCAACGCGGTGGTGCTCTACCTACTACAATGGGTGTACCCGTTAAATGACTAACCACGCTAAATGACATGTTAACTAGGAAGGAGAAGTTACCAGCACATCACTTCCACCAGGCATCTTTACCACACCTGTTCCCTATTCTGATGGCAACCCTACTTCTGTAACTTGATGAAAAATACAAATTCAGTCTATCAGGGGGTTTCACTACTCTACCCCGCCAGGTGGTATACATTTCACCTGAGTGCACTTTTGCAGTCTCTTGTGGTTCTCCTGGTGACGAGGACTGCAGTTCTGATGGGCCCTGTGCAGCCGGTGTCAGTTCAGGGACTTCAGGCCAGGACTCGCTGCGGATCACGTGGTGAGACCGGTTGGCAATCGGAGTGCTTGTGCGAAAGTGTTGGCTGGTACGGCGGAACTGCTTGCCCCTACTCTCCACCACATAGGCTTGTGGAGCACTATGGGAATGAAGTACAACACCTGAAGACCATCTGGGATTGCCTGGGTATGGTGCCATTCGTACCCCATACCCGGGTTGTAGGGTGAGATGAGTATGGGCTGCGCTCTTGTGGTCATAATACAATACAATACAATTTTATTTATATAACGCATAACAGCTAGGGCTGTAACAACGCACTTTACAATACAGTAAATAAAACAAAAACAATAAAAGGCTGTGGTACTAATGTACTAACAATTAATGTATTAATAAATATAGATATAAATAATATATAAAATATAAATAATATATACATAAATAAAGCCAATAAATTGAATTAAAACACTATATACAATCGACACCGGAAAAGAGCTGAAAAATTCTGTTCTGATCAAAAACCAGAGAAATGTGTCTTCAACTGGGTTTTAAAAATGGACAGAGCTTGCATAACAACCGATGGGAGGTCATTCCAGAGGGAAGGACCAGCGACAGAAAAGGCTCGATCCCCTCTGAGGCTCCGCTTGGTGCTCGGCACCTTGAGCAGCGCCTGGTCCACAGACCTGAGGCTGCGGGAAGGTGCATAGGAGTGGTGGAGCTCGGGGAGTTACGCCGGGGCGAGGCAATTTAATGATTTAAAGACAAATAGGAGAATCTTAAATTGAACGCTAAAATGCACTGGGAGCCAGTGAAGGGAGGCCAGAATTGGTGTTATGTGCTCGATCTTCCGCGCTCCAGTTAGTAGGCGAGCAGCAGCATTTTGGACCAACTGGAGACGTTTGAGGGAGGACTGGCTGACTCTAAAATAAAGTGCACTGCAGTAATCTAGCCGAGATGTAACAAAGGCATGGATGACTGTTTCTAAGTTCTGATGGGAAAGGAAGGGCTTTACCGTAGCCAGCTTTCTAAGGTGAAAGAAGCTCGACTTTACAACAGAGCTGATTTGCTGGTCCAATTTAAGATCACTGGTTCCAGCAGCGCACACGCCATTGGTAGCTTGTTGCGAGGCCTCCCGCCCATGAGCAGCTGAGCTGGCGACAGGCCTACTGAATCAAGCAGAGTAGTCCTGTAGTCCAGTAGCGCCAGGTGTTTGTCTGGTGCCTTACTCCAGAGCTTCTTGACTGTTTGCACTGCATGCTCTGCTTCTCCATTTGAATGTGGTGTGTGAGGTGATGATGTTTTGTGCAAGATGGCCTTACAGAACTCTTTGAATTCTTCAGAAGAGTATTGTGGCCCATTGTCCGTACGAAGGGTGCGACAGATTCAGTGTCTGGCAAACTGAGCCTTCAAGGCATCTATGGTGGCCCTGCTACGCTGGTCTTTTAATTCATCTACTTCAATATACTTCAAGTAGTAGTCCACTTGTTTAATTTACCATTTGCCTTCAAATTCAAATAAGTCAGAGGCCACTTCTTCAAACGGTAGTTCTGGCATTTCCGTCGGCTTGAGCGGCTCTCTGGGAAGTCTGTTTTGAATTTCAGTTCACTTACAGCAATTCCGGATCGTGTTTTCAATTTCAGCACTCATTCCTGGCCAGTATAGGACCTCACAAGCTTGTTGCTTGTTCTTTACCACACCTAGATGAGTGTGATGTATAAGCTCTAACATGTGTGCACGCATGGTGGCTGGCGCTACAATGCGCAATCCCTTGTACACTATGCCATCCAACACAGCCAGTTGCCTTCTTGAGTCCCAGTATGGTTGCACTGAAATGGGTACGTACCTCCCTCCTGTTGATAGGCCATCCTTTGTGGATTGTTTGCTGGAGACAGCTTGACTCCCCTTTCGTGCGTTCTTGCAGCTCTGTTAATTTCTGGTCACTCACAGAGACAAAGCTGAGCATGGAGGCACTGTCAAGTCCACCTGCCTCAGGCGTGTTATCACTTAGCTGTGCCCTGAACAAAGTGTCGGGCAGCTCCATGTCCTTCCCTCTTCTGGACCTGACTGTGATGTCATACCACTGTAGTCGCAGACGCATTCTCTGGATGCGCATGGGGGTGGACAGCAGCGGTTTCTTAGAAATGTCTTCAAGAGGCTTGTGGTCGTTATATATTGTGACATGTTTCCCAAAAATGTTGTGGTGAAATTTGGCACATTAGTGCACAATAGAAAGCATCTCGTTTTCTATTTGTGCATAGCGTGTCTCTGAGTCAGTTAGCGACGTGGATGAGAAGGCAATGGGACGGTTGTCCTGCAACAACATTGCACCAAGCCCCACGCTGCTGGCGTCACAGTATATCTCTACCTGCTTGGCTGCATCATAATACTTGAGCACTGCTGGGTGCTTTTTGAGTCACTCAAATTATTGCTGTTGTGCTGGTTGCCACGCAAACTCAACCTCACTCTTCAGGAGCTGTCGCAGTGGAGCATCTTCTACACTCAAGTTAGGTATGAATTTTGAAGTATCACAAATCAGAGAAAATAGTGGATGCCCCCTTTATCTTTTGGAGCTGGCATGCACATCACCGCTTCGGTCTTGGCAGGGTCCGGCATAAGACCATTAGCTGTTATCAGAAGCCCACATATGGCACGGCAAATTGACAGATGTGACATTTATCAACATTTAGCTTGAGATTGTATTCTGTCTCTGTCGACTACTCTGCAAAGTATGGCATCATGTTCTTCCACTGTGGGTGCTGCTATCAGAATGTCATCCATGATGCCTGCGGCTCCATTGATGCCTTCCAGCATCTGGTCCATGATGCGCTGGAAAATTTCGGGTGCACATCTAATACCAAAGGGGAGTCTCAGGACCAGCACTGCCCTATCGGAGTGTTGAAAGTTGTGAGAAATGATGAAGCTTCATCCAGCTCTATCTGGAGGAATGCAGATTTGTCATCCAAGATTTTTGAGAAGATTTTTGCCCATGGTATGCCCGAGATTACCTTCTCTATGGTGCGCACCGGGTGGTGTTACCGTTTGATCACTTTATTTAGGTCGCTTGGGTCAATACAGATCCTTATTTTGTCCTTGCATGTGACAACCACCATGGAGCTAACCCATTCTATGCGCTAGACAACTTTTGCTATGCAGCCATCTTCCTCCATCTTGGCCAATTTCTTAAAAAATTTTTTCTTAAGTGCAGCTGGTTGTCGGCGAACAGGATGTACAACTCCTTTGTCGTTCGCCTCAATTTTAATTGTGTACCTTGCCAGGCAAAGTCCCCAGTAGTGCGTGCCAGATCCGGAAAATCATCCATTGGTGCATACTGTGTCAGTGTCATGCTGTCAGCAGCACCAACCTTGATTCCATCCCTACTATCTTGCAGGGAGTTAAACCGCGCAATCAGACCCAGGGCTTCAGCTGTAGCGCCACTGAGTACGTTCTCTTGAGAAATGTTGATTATTTCTAGTTTAGCTTGTGTTTGACGGTCTTTGTATTTAAGCAGAAGATCTACTGCAGCAACAGGAATTAGCTTAAACCAAGCGAGTATGAGCGTAGGGTCCTGTTGGAGCGCTTTAGCTCCCCTGTATGCTCCAGTAACTGATAGTTGTTTAGGGTCAACGTGTTGCACTTAGCGCCGGTATCTATTCTAAACACCACCTCCTGAGCTAGTATGTTGATATTTACAACCCACTTGTCGCCATCCACCATTGACATTGGCACATCTTCACACGTTAGATGAATGGCCAGGACTTCTTCATCTTGTGTGTTCAATTATCATGGAGCTCACACCTCGGCTGCGACACACAGCTGCCCAATGATTTGCTTTGTGGCAGTGAGAGCACGTGGAGTCCACTGCAGGTCACTTTCCTTGGTTCCTCGCATGTTGTGGGTGCTTGCCACATATAAAGCAGCCGTTTCATTGTTTGTCCACTGCCACTTTCAAATGGGTTGTTGGCTGTGCTTGGCCATGCACATTTTTATTGGTCATTGTGCGCTTTGATCTGACGGACATTGTTGACATGTGCACGTCTTCTTTGCTAACAATCATCATTTGCTTCTGCGACATCTCAAATTGTTGGGGAATTTCAATTGCTTTTGTAAAACTGCAGTTTTACAGCTACGCAGCTCCAGAGTTTCCTGAACACAACATACTCACAGCTGCTCTGCCATTGGCTATTACCTCGTATCTTCCTCTCATCCCATTGGCTAAGAGGGACCACTACCGTATGTGTCTGTGTGTGGAGATAGACAGGTAGATAGATATATATGTGATAGATATGTCTATGCAGCATCCTCGTCATTCCCCCAACGGGCCATGAGGTGTTCCGATAGTTTTACGTGAATTAGAAACGAGGAAAAGAAAAAAAGGAGAAAATCAGTTTTTTTGTCCATACAAATAAAGCAAGAAATAATAGAAAAGTATGAAAAAGGGATACGTTTGGTTGATGTCGCCAAATAATATGACCGTAATGTATCGACAGTCGCCACATTATTAAATCAGTTCATTCATGAGGACAGCAATTAAAAGGTAAATGACCATTGTGAGAGCCAATGCTTGTCATCAATTCTGTCATCTTAGTCATAATAATCTCAATTTCTGTCATCATAAAGATTTCATGTACTTGCAGTAGTAGTAGTGTTCTGAAGGTTTGCATGTTTGTGAAATACCGTTTAAGTTCTGCTGTATTGTCATGTAATGTCATCTTCCAAACCACTTATCCTATACAGGGTCGCGGGCTGCTGTATTGTCTTGTATTGTTATCCTGAGTTGAATTATTTCTTTGAGTACTGTTTGCATTTAACATTGGTGTGGCGCATGTATTGGACATTACGCTGAATTCATTGGTCACGGGATGCCTCACGATTGATGACGTCAGAGCTCGCTCGCCTGAACAGAAAAAAGTGTGCGAGCCGTCGAACGAAGGCAGTTAGCAGTAAGGTGTTCTCCCCCAGTGAAAAGAGGATAAGTGGAGCAGTTCGGTGACGTTCATCTACTTCGTTCCCCTACTGAAGCGTCGTCTCGGATCCACCTGCTATTCCCCGCACACATCCACAAGGAGGAATTTCCCCACGTAAGACATTCATGAGCTCCACCAACCCGGGCAACGTTTTGGTACCATTTAGTATTAATTAAGGACATTGAGTTTAAATTGTAATTGGGCTGAATTATCATTCTAAATATGTATTTAATTTGTATTATTGATAATTGATTATCCATCGCATTATTTTGCCAGAGTGTTTATTATTAATATTGTTGTTACGACTTGTTGCTTCCTCTAAAGTTAAATTACAGTAGAATATAGTGACAAATAAGGAGTAAGATTATTTGTTTATTAATTTGGTTAATAGTTTAATCCCCCTCATGTAAACATACAGTCCTCTACAGGCTCCGGCACAAGTAGCATAGCAAACAATGTTTAGTATACAGTGTGTGGTGTGTGCTGGTAGTTATGGAAGCAAACCGCTTTTGACCGTGCTCATAGTCTAAGTACATGTTATCCATCTGCTGTACTGAATAACATTGCTCACTTTGTTGGATTACAAAACCTTCAATACAAGAAGGCAAAAAAGGAACTTTGAGTCCGTGTGAGTAATTCAAAGAAATTCAAATTATGGATAAGAAGATGTGCCGTATGGACGAATCAGAACTACCTCGGCTATCTGTAAAAAAAAATCTGTATTTCATAGAACAGTACACCAGAGGTGCGCCTCAGGACATTGTGAAGAGCTGTCAACATATGACTGCTGAGCGCGGTTATGAAAGGGCGATGAAACTGCTTCATAACAAGTATAAACCCTTAGAAAATCGCCACAGCTCTAATAAGCAAGGCTTGTAAGTGGCCAGTAATAAAACCAGAAGATGGGAATGCTTTAACTGATTTCTCAATGTTTCTGGTGAATTGTCTTAACGCCATGGAAGATGTAAATTATATGGAAGAAATGGACAATCCAACGACGATGAAAACAATACTTGCCAAACTGCCATTCAAAATAAGAGAAAATTGGAGTTACCATGCATACGAGCTACAAAAACGCTGTAGTACAAGAGTCATGTTTATAGATTTAGTGAACTTCATTGAGCACGTCGCTAATGTCAAGTCTGATCCTCTTTTTGGACACATCGACAGCACAACAGCTGAAAAGAAGGACAATAATAAAACTTCAAAACAAAAAGACACAAAATGGAGAAGCAGCTTTGCAACCAACGCCAAACAAGTTAACAATGAACAAAGCCAGTCATACAATGACACGTCATCTTTCAACCGGGCCTTCACAAAGCCATGTATTTGCTGTGAGAAAGGCCACACTAAGGAAGAGTGTTGTAAACTGAGAGAAAAACCACATAAAGAAAGAGTGGAATTTCTGAAGAAAAATGGCTTTTGTTTTGGCTGCTTCTCTAACGAGTTTAAGAAGGTCCCCTCTCTAAGGAGTGTAAGAAGAAAATGACGTGCAAACACTGTTCTCTAAAGCATCGTTAGTGTACTACATTTTGTAAAGCAAGAAAAAAGAAAAGAGAATGCAGAAGAAGTTGACTCTAACGATGTCCCAAATTCTCAAGAAAATGTAGCCAGTGTAAACTCTCCCCAATACGAAGAGACACACACCTGCACTGGGGCCGGAGACAATTGCAAGCTCACTATTGTTCCCTTGAAAGTTAAGAATAAAAGAAGTAACAAAGTTGTGGAAGCTTATGCATTCATTGACTCAGGCAGCAGCGCAATGTTTTGTACAGAGACACTGGCAGAGCGGCTGAATGTCGAGGGAAGAAGGACGGAGGTAATTATAAACACCATTACCACAACGAAGCGAATGAAATCCTATATTATAACTGATTTGGAAATCAGTGGATTGGAAGAGAATAACTTCATCGAACTATCCAAAGTGTTTACACAGAAGAGCATCCCTATTTCCACAAAGAATGTTCCACAACAAAAAGACAGCGACAAATGGCCATATCTAAGCGAAGTCAGATTACTTCACATTAACGCCGAAGTACAACTCCTTATTGGAACAAGAGAACCCAAACTACAGGAGCCATGGAAAGTAATCCATAGTCAAGATAATGGACCATATGCAGTAAAGACTGCAATTGGTTGGATTCTAAATAGATTTACAGCAGATAGAAATGAACATTCAGTTAATAGAATTGCTGTGGACAATGAGAACATAGAACAACTGCTTATTCAGCAATATAACCATGACCTTCCTGAGCGGAAGTGTGACGACAAGCTAGAGATGTCACAAGAGGATCACCGTTTCATGGAATTCATGTCAGGCTCTGCTTGTCACATGGGTGGACATTATTACATACACTTACCACTAAAGAAAGCGAACATCCAAATGCCAATCAATCGAAGTGTTGTATTGCAACGAGCATGGTATCGCAAAAATAAATTAAAGAAAGATCCTGTACTTCACGCTGAGTATACCAGCTTCGTGAGAGAAATGGTGAATACTGGTTATGCAGTAAAAGTACTACAAAGACAGCTGTGCCATCGGAATGGCCGAGTATGGTACCTTCCTCATCATGGAGTACTCCACCCTCAGAAAAAAAAGCTTTGGGTCGTTTTTGACTGTGTGGCCAGCTATGAAGGAGTCTCTTTGAACAGTGAACTTCTACAAGGGCCAGATCTAACAAACACGCTTGTCGTAGTGTTGACTCGCTTTAGGCAAGAACCAATCGCCATGATGGCGGACATCGAAAAGATGTACTACCAAGTGCGTGTTCCTGAAGAAGACACCAATTTCATACGCTTCCTGTGGTGGCCTGAAGGAGATCCCAATCAGGATGTTGCTGCGTACAAAATGACTGTACATCTCTTTGGTGCTACCTCTTCACCAAGTTGCGCCACGTTCGCTCTTCAAAGAACAGCACATGAAAATCAGAGACATGCTCAGACTGAGGTAGTGAATATAGTCCTCAGAAACTTTTATGTAGACGACTGTTTAAAGTCAGTCGCGACTGAAGCTCAAGCCATCGACCTGAGAAAAGACCTCACAGCATTGTGTTCCGATGAGGTTTTCGCTTGACAAAATGGGCAAGTAATAGCCGTAAACTGCTTGCATCTGTTCCAGAAAGCGAGAGAGCAAGTGGACCGAAAGATCTGGATCTGAATCACGATGATCTTCCTGTGGAAAGAGCCCTAGGAGTGTTATGGTGCATCGAATCAGATTCATACGAATTCAGAATCAATGTAAAGGACAGACCCGTCACAAGACGAGGAATCGGTCACAAGCTTGATCTATGATCCACTTGGTTTCATTGCTCCAGTTGTCCTCCCAGCCAAGATGATCATGCAACAGCTGTGCAGGGAAGGGCTTTCATGGGAAATGAAATTCCAGAACAGCTATCACAAAAGTGGAACATGTGGCTATAAGAGCTTCTTCAACTCTCAAATATGAAATTAGCCAGATGTGTACGACCAGTGGACTTCGGACCAATCAACGAAGCTCAACTTCATCACTTTTCTGATGCGTCCAAAAATGGTTACGGAACAGCCTCGTACCTCAGACTAACTAACAAACATGAACAAGTCCACTGCGCATTCATGATGGGAAAATCACGTGTGGCCTCAACAAAGCAAACAACAATTACATGTATGGAATTAACAGCAGCTGTTGTATCTGTCAACAGACAAGATGTTAAGACGAGAGCTTCAAATGAATTTGTGTGATTCAACATTCTGGACTGACAGCACAACAGTGCTGAAATATATCGACAATCAAGCCCTTCGTCTCAAGACTTTTGTAGCCAATTGTGTTGCTACTATCAGAGAATCTACAAAATCGCACCAATGGAGGTATGTAAATACTACAGTAAACCCATCCGATTGTGCATCTAGAGGGCTAACTACCACCAAGTTTCTGAACAACCCAAGCTGGTTTAATGGTCCAGCCTTTCTACGAGAACCAGAAAGTCAATGGCCGAGCAGACCTGACCAAACGAACAACAAAGAAGACGACAATGAAGTGAGACACGTACGTCTCACGCGTGCAGTCGAAGACAAAGACACAGTGAACAAACTGATAAATCACTATTCAAGCTGGTACAGGTTGAAGCGGGCCGTCGCTTGGATTCTCAAAGTAAAGTACACATTGATACAACGCTGCAGAGAAACCAGAAGGGGTCTATGAACAGGGCTCAACAGCCAAATGAATCATAATTGTAAATTGACTTTTGAATGTCTGGAGAGAGCCGAAATGGAAATAATCAAATACATTCAAAGTCAATGGTTCCCTGAAGAAATGGTTATGCTATCGAAGGGAAACAACCTAAAGAGGAGCAGTTATCTAATAAAGCTCAACCCAGTGATTCAGGATGGAGTTCTGAGGGTTGGAGGACGTCTATTTGCATCTGCCATGCCTGATCATGTGAAGCATCCAATTATCATCCCAAAGGACTCACACATCACCACACTGATCCTGAGAGACATTCATGAAAAGATTAGTCACTGTGGATGGAACTACATGCTCTCAAAATTACGACAAAGGTATTGGATACCTTCAGCAAACTCAATGGGGAGGAGAATCTTATCAAAGTGCGTGGTCTGCAGAAAAGTAAAAGGCAAGGCCCTTCAACAAAAAATGGCAAACCTTCCTCCAGATAGAATAGTCCCTGACAAACCCCCTTTCTCAAACGTAAGGGTGGACTATTTTGGCCCGTTCGACGTGAAACAGGGACGCAGCCGTGTAAAAAGATAGAGTTCTCTTCACTTGTCTCTCTACGCGGGTGGTACACATTGAAGTTGCTCACTCTTTGGACACTGATTCATGTGTAAACGCAATCCGTTGTTTCCTGTGCAGAAGAGGACATGTGGAAGTTATGAGGTCAGACAATGGGACTAACCTCGTAGCAGCTGAACATGAATTAAAAGAGTCTCTTCAGCAATGGAATCAATCAAAGATCCAAGACGCACTTATGCAAAAAGGAATTCAATGGATTTATAACCCGCCTGCAGCTTCCCATTTCAGAGGAGTTTGGGAAAGACAAATACGTTCCATAAGAAAGGTGATGAGATCTGTGCTCAAGGAACAAATCCTCAAAGATGAATGTCTGCAGACACTGATGTGTGAAGTGGAATACATACATACTGAATGATAGACCACTTACAACAACAACCAATGACCCCACAGATCTCAAAGCGTTAATTCCAAATCACCTATTAATGATGAAGAAGCAGCCGGTGATGCCACCTGGATTGTTCAGTAAAGAAGACTCATATATACGCAGGAGATGGAGGCAGAGTGCGTGAGTGCGTGAGTGCCTCCCGCTTTTACAAGAACGCCAAAAGTGGAATCAACTCAAGACGAACCTGTCTGCCGGAGATATTGTCATGATAATGGATGAATCTGCGCCCCGTGGATCATGGTTGATGGGAAGAGTCGATCATGTCATCCTAGATGCACAAGGACACGTCAGGCTCGTAATGGTCAAGACAAAGACAAACACCCTGGAAGGACCTGTTGACAAGTGATGTCTCATTTGTGAGGCGGACAGTTAAAGAATTTAATTTGTTGTGTTAGATCTTACGCCACTGTATGATATCTGTTTCTTAATTATTTGGCTCTCGTTTATTGAGTAATTGTAAGCCTGCTAGTCTTCCAATTAGGGGCCGGAAATGTGAGAGCCAATGCTTGTCATCAATTCTGTCATCAATTTTGTCATCATAAAGTAGTATCTCAATTTCTGTCATCATAAAGATTTAATGTACTTGCAGTAGTAGTAGCATAGCAAACAATGTTTAGTATACAATGTGCTGGTAGTTATGGAAGCAAACAAGTTTTGATCGTGCTCATAGTCCATGTTATCCACCTGCTGTACTGAATAACATTGCTCACTTGGATTACAAAACCTTCAATACAAGAAGACACAAAAGGAACTTTGAGTCCGTGTGAGTAATTCAAAGAAATTCAAATTATGGATAAGAAGATGTGCTACTATGGACGAGTCAGAACTACCTTCGACTACCAACATTGAAGCTAATGGTAAAACAGAATTTCTGCCATTACAACCATTTTTATTCTTTACTCTATTCTTTGTTTGTTACATTATGCACAACTCTCATTTATTGTGCAGTAATCTAATTGTAACATGTATTTGTTACATGTTTTGATGCATTTTTATGCTTTATAAAACATTTATGTCTGAATATTGGGGGGCTTGGAACGGATTAGGGCATTTACATGGAAACGCGTCTCTACTTACAAAATTTTCTACTGAAGAAATTTCTTCCAGAATTATTCCACAATTAATTTCTTAAGTAGAGGTACCACTGTATCTCACAATACATTTCACACACTACTAGTGAAATGCACTCATACACGCTAGTGAAATGCTTTCATACACACTCGTGAAACGCTTTCATACACGCTAGTGAAACGCGACAGACTAGTCAAATATTTGTTGCTCATGAACACAGGTGAAACGCTCTCATACACACATCTGAAATGCTTTCGTACATACTGTTGAAAATTCTGTCATAAACACTAGGACAACAAGAATAAATCTGACAGTTTTTTAAAAAAGTAATAATTTATTTCACATATAATGGATGGGTGGAAAGGCGACACGGTTATCGACTGGCTAGCACATCCAACTCACAGTGCAGAGGTCCAAGATTCGATTCCGGGCTCCGGCCTTTCTGTATGGAGTCCTGTTCTCCCGTGCCTGCGTGGGTTTTCACCGAGGCCTCCAGTTTCCTCCCACCTTCCAACAACATGCATGGCAGGTTAATAGAAGATTGTAAATTGTCATTTAGTGTGATTTTGAGTGTACTGTTGTTTGTCTATGTGTACTCTGCAATTGGCTGGCAACCAATTCAGGGTGTACCCTG
Source organism: Filicampus tigris (assembly GCF_054856515.1). Lineage (NCBI taxonomy): Eukaryota > Metazoa > Chordata > Actinopteri > Syngnathiformes > Syngnathidae > Filicampus > Filicampus tigris. The sequence goes on along the minus strand of NC_141228.1, from coordinate 59,393 downwards.
CCTACTGCCCGAAGGCAGCCGGGAAATCGGCTTCGTTGTGAAAGAAAGAAATCGGCTTCATTGTGATACTTCCTAACATTACTATCCTCAATCTATCTATCGTCTATCTAGCTATCTATTGTTGTTGTTTTTGTTGTTGTATCTATTGCATTTCACTAATGTCCATTTTACTTGTGTTTATGAGCAAGCTATTTATATATGACGTCACCGGAACACCTTTTTTCCATATTTCAAAATAAAACATGTTGGCTGCCAAAAGCCTTGAGGTGGCCTAACTCAAGCAACGGCGTAACTTGGTGACATACTACATAGCATATACACATGATAATAGTCCATATAGTTGACATATGTTTGTTGATTATTGTCTTAAATTAACGATTTTGCTCATTGAGTTAATATGAATGCTTTTCATTTGAAAGGTTTCATTTACTGCGTGGGATATGACGATCTGGATAACCTGGATAAGTGACAAAATAAGGGTTAAAAAGATAAAATTTGAAAATATGATTATTTAAAATACCATCATCTTATTGCGTTGAACATTAGCAATATTTTCTCTTCAATTGTTATTTTGAGAGAATCTGCCATAGAGATCGAGTTGGAACTGGAAGTCCCTCCAATATTGGATTTTGATTGCCAGATGAAAACGGGGTCCAGAGAAAGGGAGCGATCAGACACGATGTTAAAAAAGTGAATAAAAACATTGTATATACCTATAGTGACGACGGGGATGGCTGTTGGTGTTAGGAGAAGTGACCGGGAGTCTTGTATTTTGATCTGTACTGGCCTCGGTAAGCTAGTAACTAACTTGATGCTGACGAGCTATGCTATATGCTATAAGATATGCTATGCTAATGTCGCAACTCGCCAGGCCATATTGAGTATTTCTTAAAACTGAATTGAGGTTACCACTAGTAGGTGTTTCTATTACCTGTAGTTTGAATGTAAATTGCTTTTGCAGCCAGTTACATATAAGCTGTCATTTCATTTCCACTATTGTGATCGCCACCATTTTGCTTGTTGAATAACAAATGAAAAGATGCATCATACATGACTAACCCTAACGCGGTCAAGCACTATATTATTATGATCACACAGTACATGAATAGTAATTGAAACAGCACCTGCTTTCATTGAATCCTTTTTTTTCACATATATGTATATTAAATGTGTATAATTTTCATTTTATCTCACCTAGCGTTATTTTCATTTGTATTTGTTAAATGTGATTTGCCCTTTTCTTGTATATTACATTCTTATCCTCCTGAGGGTCGCAGTTGTGCCCGGTTGTCTTTTGCCAGTAGGCAGGGGACACCCTGAATTGGTTGACAGCCAATCGCAGAGCACTCATAGACAAACAACAGAACGTTCACACTCAAAATCACACTAAGGGACAATTTACAATCTTCAATTAACCTGCCATGCATGTTGTTGTAAGGTGGGAGGAAACCAGCAGCCTCGGAGAAAACCCACGCATGGGTCAGAACGTGACTCCACACGGAAAGGCGCCCATCCATCCATTATATGGAAAATATATATATATTTTTTAAAAGTGTCGGATTTATTCTTGTCCTAGTGTTTATGACAGCATTTTCAACCGTATGTACGAAAGCATTTCAGATGTGTGTATGAGAGTTTCACCTGTGTTTATGAGCAACAAACATTTCACTAGTGTGTATGAGAATGTTGCATTAGTGTGTATGAAAGCATTTCACTAGCGTGTATGAGCTCATTTCACCAGTGTTCATGAGCAACACAAATTTCACGAGTGTGTACGAAAGCATTCCACCTGTGTTTATGAGCAACAACAATTTCATTAATGTGCATGAGAGCGTTTCACTAGTGTGTATGAAAGCGTTTCACTCGCGTTTATGAAAGCGTTTCACTTGTGTCTATGAAAGCATTTCACTAGCGTGTATGAAAATATTTCACTAGCGCGTATGAGTGCATTTCACTAACGTGTATGAAAGCATTTCACTCGTGGTTATGAGTGCATTTCACTTGTGTGTATGAAAGCATTTCACTAGAGTGTATGAGTGCATTTCACCTGTGTTTATGAGCAACAACAATTTCAGTCGTGTATGAGAGTGTCACTAGTGTGTATGAAAGCATTTCACTAGCGTGTATGAGCACATTTCACCCGTGTTAATGAGCAACGAAAATGTTACTAGTGTGTATGAAAGCGTTTCCTTGTGTGTATGAAAGCATTTCACTAGCATGTTTGAAAGCATTTCACTGGCGTGTATTAGTGCAATTCACGTGTGTATGAAAGCGTTTCACTTGTGTGTATGAAAGCATTTCACTAGCGTCTATGTGAGTGCATTCCACCTGTTTATGAGCAACAAAAAATTCAGTATGTAGTGCGTATGAGAGCATTTGACTAGCATGTACGAGCGTATTTCACTTGTGTTTATGAGCAACAGAAATTTCGTTCGTGTGTATGACAGCATTTCACTAGCGTCTATGAGCGCATTTCACTAGTGTTTATGAGCAACATAAATTTCACTAGTGTGAATGAAAGCATTTAATTAATAAGTGTGAGAGCTATTCCTGACTTGTCCCTAATGGCCCCTCATACATGTTGGTGTTGTACTTTACAATTGCCAGTAGCCACCCGTACACACTTTTTATTGTCTTGGACCTGAGGTTCAACCCAATAGGCACGATGCCATGACCACTGGCTTGTTATCCAACTACTTTATGACAATAAGTTAAGGTGTGCTTCGTCTCACCTCCATCTCTGATTACCCTCTTTCTTTCTTTTTGAAGGGCTTATCACCTGTTATCTCGCAGTATTGTGGAACCCTGTTGTTCATGAGTGTTCCAGTCCCTGTCAGAGTGTCAAGAAGGCTGATTGTTGTAAACTACCTGTCAAAGAACAGGTGGGTTCCTTTGGGCACAGACTCTATTAAATGAAGAAGAACTTGTTCTCCAATGCCCTTTCCTCCTGTAACTGTGAAAGCAGTCTTGCCTTGGTAGACCACAAAGTCCAAGACTAGATCAGTTGGTGCAGCCAATACAAAAACTTTCCGTCCAGTTGGGTTTGGTTTGCCAGGTACATATTGGCGCACCAAGGATCCACCAGTAAAAGGACAATTTTCCTGTTCTGGGCAGACTCAGATATCCTTGCCTTACTTTGGTCAAAAGGGGCCGATTCTCCACAAGAGATCACTTCTCTTTTCCTCATCTGAAAAATCAAGGTCATTGATAGAATTTCTCAATTTGTAAAACCAATTTCTGTTCATGGATTGTGCCACAATTTGGACTCTAGTATTAGAGGCCCAATACATTTGAATGTTGGCATATCAGCCCATGTAAATAGAATTCCCAAAGAATATCTTCAGTTCTTCAGGTGTGGTATTTAGTGTTGTTCCAGACACAAGTACTTTTCGTTGATTTGTGCACAGGACCATTCCTTCAAACACAGAGTCATCAATGTATTGTTTAACACTAGAAAGACTGAGGCTTTCTTACCCCCTTCTAAAGTCTAGAGCACAGCTAAAAGGCTGTGAGATTTTGAACTAACAACTCAACAGCCGACAATTGGCCACCTTTCTTTTGTAAATGCAACCATTAACTGCCAGATTAGCGGTACTCAGACACACCGTCCCCAGCTAGCTCCCCAGCACCCTACTTTTTCAACTGAATAGAGTATTCATGAGGGATTTTCCACTGAAAGATACATTCATATATAAAGTGTTTTATTGGTTAACAAAATAGAATACAAAAATACATATAAAGATAGCTGGAATATGTAAAAGTGTGGTATAGTGTGCGTGTCAGGGGCGGAGCTTTGGTGGGCTTGAGTGTGCACAGGCCCACCCAGAAAAAAAAAATGCTTTGAAATTTTTCGTGAATTATGAAAATATTTTTGAATTTGTGTTTCGTTGTTTTTTTTTTTTTTATTGTATTGAATATTAAGAATGGCAGAATTGTGGTTGTCTAAGGAAGATCTGATCTTCATATTATTCAGTTTGTCATTTTATTTGAATATATGATGTGTCGGGACAGGAAGATTAGCCACCCATTAGCCACGTTCTGGCTCTGCATATATATATATATATATATATATATATATATATATATATATATATATATATATATATATATATATATACAGTGTTGGGCAAGTTACTTCCAAAATGTAATATATTACGTATTACTAGTTACTTGCATGTGAAAGTAATGTTTCTAGACAATATATAATGTATGAAGTCAACATGTTTTATGGTCCTGAAATTTGTAACGCGTTACCAGTCTCAGTAACTGTAATAATATTACAAAAAAAAATCGGGGTAACAAGTTACATTACGCCGTTATTACCTAAATGTAATGTATTACTGTACTACGTTACTTTTGTAACGTGTTACCCCAACACTGTATATATATATATATATATATATATATATATATATATATATATATATATATATATATACATATATATACCCAAAGAGCAGAATTTAGTTTGCACTCTGTTTCCCCTCCCACTGCAACTGAATGAGTACCACACCCCTAATTTCTTTCCATTGTATTCTTCGTCCACTTTCAATGAGTTTATCCTCCTACTAGCCACTCCCCACCCCTCAGACACAGTTGTTCCTTGTGTGGAAAAGCACAGCACACAAAGTCAGATTTCACCTAGAAGCCACCATGGCACGCAATTGTGAGATTTGCAGAATAAAATTTCATTGTTGGTGTGTATCCTCCAATCAAATTCCCATTCACGAAGGATTTTCATTAGAATTACTTCTTATACATGTTGGCGGAAATGCCAACATGTATGGCATATGGCTATACCAATAAGTCTAGGAGAAGCGCGACGTGCATTTCATCGATAATAATGGAATTCTTAAATTTCACTTATATCTCTAAATGGTATTCAAAGATTTGTGTGCATCATGTCGTCAGAACTATCAACAATGAAATGAAAGCAAAGCCAATCGAAACAAAATTTGCTGCAAAATATAATGCTAATGTGTCAATCACAATTCATGATACTGAGATAACATACTCTGAATGGTTGAAGCAAACAATGAAGTTCATTCTTGAGAGCCTTTCATGTATCAATACAGGGATCCCAGCGTAAAAACGCACTGAAAACAGTTTAAATCTTTGAGTTACACACTGACACATTGTCAGTACGTCCAACCTTCTTGGAGTGAGGATGCAAGCTCTCTTCCAGTCATGATCTCTGTTGTTACTTTGTATTTTCCTTGATAAAGACATTTTACTCTTCAACTTCCGTGTCATATCTGCGAATGGGTCCAAATCCAGATCCTCACATGACAACATTCAGTTTTAAAAATATTTTTATGGATGTGTACTGCTACGCGACTGTAGCAGAATAAAAGAGGTTGCGCCACCAGAGCCGAGTCAGAGGGCAGCCTTGTGCCGCCATACCAGAATCCAAGGGCATCCGCAGAGGTTGCGTTGCCGGAGCCGTCGTAGTAGAATCCAAGGGCAGCTGCAGAGGTTGAGCTGCCGGAGTCGTCGTAGCAGAATCCAAGGGCAGCCGCAGAGGTTGTGCTGCCGGAGCCATCGTAGCAGAATCCAAGGGAAGCCGCAGAGGTTTCGCTGCCGAAGCCGTCGTGACAGAATCCAAGGGCAGCCGCAGAGGTTGCGCTGTCGGAACAGAATCCAAGGGCAGCCGAAGGCCTTTCGCCACTGGAGCAGAATCAGAGAGCAGCCGAAGGCCTTGCGCCGTCATAGCAGAATCGGAAGGAGCCTGGCATTGCAGAGGCACTGGGACGGGGGCCGGCATTTACTGAAGTGCCGGGAAGGGGGCCTGGCACTGCAGAGGAACCGGCATGGGAGCCTGTAGTTGCCGAGGTGTCGGGGAGAAGGCCTGGCACTGCTAGGGTACCAGGTGCAGGGGAGCCGGCATGGGAGCCTGTAGATGCCAAGGTGCCGGCAAGGGGGGCCTGCATTTGTTGAGGCAATGGGAACGGGGCCTGGAACTGCCGAGAATGGGAGCCTGCCACCACAGAGGTTGGGACGCGTACGAGACACAAGGGGTTGGGAGTACAGATAGTGAGGAAGGTAAACTACAAGAAACGCGATGAATGGTACTAGGTGAAGAAGTACGCAGTGTACGAGGTGCCAAGTGTAGTGGCTTGGGTATAGGTTCGTAAAGACGTGTCTTGGAAAAAGCTGAGGAGGAACCAAAATCTCTACTCGGACGCCTATGTTGGCCACCCCGCGGGGGTCCCGTGTAATTGGCCAACCGGGCACCCAAAGAAGGGTCTGAAGGGAAGGGTTCAGTGGTGGACACTAAGGGTACAGGTTCTGAGTGACGCGACTTGGAAAAAGTGGACTTACGAGAGGAACCAGAACTTCTACTCGGGCGCCTACGTTGGCCACCCCGCGGGGATCCTGTATAAATGGCCAACGTAGCGATCAAGCCAGACCCTGACGGGAAGGGTTCTGGAGTGGACATAATCGGAAAAACGTGACAAAAACTGACAAGGGCTTGAATAGTGACTTGAGAATGGACTCGGAAAACCAAAATCAGTGTCAAAATCTGAATCGGAAACTAAGAGATCATCATCGCACACAAACTGAGAGAGGGCTTGAAAAACCAGGAAACCTAAAATCAATGTCAGAATCGGAATCAGAAAGGAGATTAACCAAATCATGGCCATCTTCACAGTCAGAAAAATCTGAGTCTAAGAACAAAACATCGGGTGTCAAACTAGAAGGGGAATGTGCCAAACTCTGACAAGTAGATGGCAAAGATGAGCGAGACGTGGAAGAAAAGACAGAGCTTACACAAAGGGTGTGGGGTGGTCAGCAGGCTGAGGGCGATGGGAAGCACCCTGGGACTTGTGACGGCATGAGCGACACATCGTGGAGGAGTGACACGAGAGGTTCCCAGTGAAAAAGCAAAGCAGCAGCCGGTGACACAATCACTCCCTGATTTGAGGCGAGGGATGGTTAGGAGCAGGTGGTGACGTCTTCGGCCGATTTGCAGATATGACACGGAAGTTAAAGAGTAAAAAGTATTTATCAAGGAAAATACAAAGCAACAACAGAGATCATGACTGGAAGAGAGTTTGCATCCTCACTCCAAGAAGGTTGGACATACTGACAATGTGTCAGTGCGTAACTCAAAGATTTAAACCGTAAGACTTCAGACCTATATGACATCATAAAGGACAAAGCATAAAAGGACCATAGCAACTAGAGCAACTGACACATCATGTAAACAACCAGTCATAACAAATGTATTGGGTATTTTTCTTCTCTATCACTATATCCACATGCTGCACAAATTTGTGTTTTTATATTTCATCGCAGCAATTTCTCAGTAAAGAAGTCTTGATTGAATGTTATGCACGAGAAACAAATATGAGTGAGAAATAAAAAACAAACTGATTTAACTTCTCTTGGAGAAGGGAGAGGAAAAAAATAATGTTCCCTTGTGATCAGAACAGTGGAAACATAATTACGAATTGTAGCCTGTTGAACACAAAATAGTGTGGTACTTTAGTGTAGACTAGTTCGATGAGGTCTTACCTCACTGTGATGCCGCTTCACTCTCGCGGCTGCAAGCGGTGTCGGACAACGCACGCAACTGCTTGGGAGGCAACCCCGCGACATGAAGACGCAGGCTCATGATCACCTCCACACCCTTGTACTTAAGCGCTCATCAATTTAGTATTTTCTCCCCCCATACATGGCTTTGGCGCATGTAGGGGGGAAAACACTCAAAAAGGCAATGGAGACAAGGAGCAGGACGAAGGACGGAGCGACACTGACGGTATGTTTGTCACTTGACACAGTAGTTAAGCAGATGCCCTCGTATACTCATCAATTTTTTTCCTCCCCCTACATGGCTGTGGTGCGTGCGCGACACACTCCAAAAGGCGATGAAGACAAGGAGCAGGACGAAGGACAGAGCGACACTGACGGTACGGTTGTCACTTGACACAGTAGTTAAGCAGTTGCCCTTGTATACTCATCCATTTTTTTTCTCCCCCTACATGGCTGTGGTGTGCGCGCGACGCACTCCAAAAGGCGATGGCGACAAAGAGCAGGACGGACAGAGCGACACGTTTGTCACTTGACACAGTAGTTAAGCAGTTGCCCTCGTATTTGTGAACTGATCCGTTTTTTTTCCCTCCTCCCTACATGGCTGTGGTGCGTGCGTGACAAAACTCCAAAAGGCGATGGTGACAAGGAGCAGGACGAAGGATGGAAGGACACCACATCCTTTAAGAGAAGATGGTCGTCTCTGACTACACAGCTCCTTGATGAGAGACCGCTGAGGCTTCAGAGATTTGCTGTAGGGACTGACCCTGATGAGGAGGATGACGATGACGGATTTATCATCCCTCATCTCGTTTGAGAGCAGTCCTTTTTTGATGTGTAAATGACACTGCTGCGGTTTGACGCGCTGCTTGAGAGACCGCTGAAGCGTCAGAATTCTGCTGTTGGGACTGACCCTGATGAGGAGGATGACAGCGGATTTATAATCCCTCAGATCGTTCGAGAGCGTTTTTTTTTATGTGTAAATGACACTGCTGCCGTTTGACACACTGCTTTTGCACTACAGGCCCACTTCTTTTTTTTGGATGGTGTAAATTGACACTGCTGCCATTTGACGCACTGCTTTAGAGCTACAGCCCCCCTCTTTTGGGATTTTTGGAAAGACTTCATGGATACAGCACAGACAAACCCTTTATTTTTTACACACAATCATGGGGTGGACTCTGTGTTCAATTTTGTGGACTGACATTTTATCATGGGCGTTTGGTAGTTTTAATCTTGTCACGTTATTTAAATCATTGTTAATTTGAAAAGTGCAGCTGCAGTTTATTTTTGTAAGAACCTTTTATTTAGACAGGCATTTTATTTTTTATTTTATTTTTGTATTTTTGTATTTTCATTTTCTTATTTTTACATGATTCATGTCTGTAATGCGGAAACATCACATTAGTGAAAATTTAAAAAGTTTCCAAAATTTGAGTTTTTTTCACAGAACAGCGACGTTATACATGCCATGTAATGTGCAGAAACATTTCATTTATGTCATAATTTTATATATATTACATAATGTGCAGAAGCATTGTAACTAGATAAGACGTAATTATTTATATCCAACATTGTTTACAGAAGTAAAACATGTTGGTTTATGCGCCATTCAGGTTTAATAAAAATGCATGGTGAGTGCAATTGATGTCATGTGACTTATTTGCTGAAATTAACTGTCCTTTATAGGTGGAAATACAAATTTTGAACTTCCAAAAAACATTGGAACTTCCAAATAAAAAAAGTGGAATTTCCCAAAATATATTGGAAGTTCCCAAAAAAATATTGGAAGTTCAAAACAAATTTCGGAAGTTCCCCCAAAAATATTGGACGTTCCAACTAAATAACTGAAAGTTCCAACTAAATAAGTGGAATTTCCCCCCAAAATATTGGAAGTTCCCCAAAAAATATTGGAAGTACCAACTAAATAAGTAGAACATCCAAAAAAATATTGGAAGTTCAAAAATAAAGAGCGGAAGTTCTAACTAAATATGTGGAAGTTCCAACTAAATAAGTGAAAGTTCCAAAAAAATATTGGAAGTTCAAAAATAAATATTGGAAGTTCCAACTAAATAGGTGGAAGTTCCAACTAAATAAATGGAAGTTCCAAAAAAATATTGGAAGTTCAAAAATAAATATTGGAAGTTCCAACTAAATAAGTGGAAGTTCCCAAAACAGATTGTATGTTCCAACTAAATAAGGGGAAGTTCCAACTAAAGAAGTGGAAGTTCCAAAAATAGTACTTGGAAGTTCTAAAATGTATGCTTAACTTCCATTCCAACTTTCAAGTTCCAATCCCCCATTGTATGGGGAATTGGAAGCTGGAAGCCGATGGGCGTGGAAAGTTCCATTTTGTGGACTGACATTTTATCGTGGGTGTTTGGTAGTTTTGATCTTGTCACGTTATTTAAACCATTGTTAATTTGAAAAGTGCAGCTGCAGTTTATTTTTGTAAGAACCTTTTATTTTGACAAGCATTTTATTTTTGTATGCCATTATTTACAAGATAAACACTTAATTGTATCAGAAGCCTTTTATTTTTGTATTCCGTAATATATATTTATGTCAAAGAGTGTTTACAGAAGTAAATTTTGTTTATCGTTGATGTCACGTGAAAAATGCTAATCTCCATTTTTTTAATTTATTTTTTTATTCTTACATGATTCATGTCTGTAACGCGGAAACGTCGCATTAGTGAAATTTTTAACCTTTTCAAAAGGGGTGTCGGAGTTTTTTTCACAGGACAGCGACGTTATACATACCATGTAATGTGCATTTCATGTCATGTCATGTCATCTTCCAAACCGCTTATCCTATACAGGGTCGCGGGGAGTTGCTGGAGCCTATCCCAGCCGTCAATGGGCGAAGGCAGACTACACCCCGAACTGGTCGCCAGCCAGTCGCAGGGCACACATAGACACTGTCACTGAGCGGGAATCGATCCCACGCTGCCCGCACACAACTCAGGCGTGTGTACCACAACAGTATCAGTGGACGTAGAAACATTTCATTTATGTCATAATTATATTGATGTAATATGCAGAAGCGGCGGCACGGTGGTCGACTGGTTAGCACGTCCGCCTCACAGTTCAGAGGTCGTGGGTTCGATCCCGGCTCCGGCCTCCCTGTGTGGAGTTTGCATGTTCTCCCCGTGCTTGCGTGGGTTTCCTCCGGGTACTCCGGTTTCCTCCCACATTCCAAAAACATGCATGGTAAGTTGATTGGACTGTCTAAATTGACCCTAGGTGTGATTGTGAGTGCGAATGTCTGTCTCTGTGTGCCCTGCGATTGGCTGGCAACCAATTCAGGGTGTCCCCCGCCTACTGCCCAAAGACAGCTGGGATAGGCTCCAGCACGCCCCGCGACCCTTGTGAGGAGAAGCGGTATGGATAATGAATGAATGAATGAATATGCAGAAGCATTTTAACTAGATAAGACATAATTATTTATATACAACAGTGTTTACAGAAGTAAAACATGTTTGTTTAGGCGCCATTCAGGTCCAATAAAAATGCATGGTGAGTGCAATTGTTATCATGTGACTTATTTGCTGAAATGAACTGTCCTTTCTAGGCGAAACTTCCAAATAAAAATTTAGAACTTCCAAATAAAAAAGTGGAATTTCCCAAAATATATTGGAAGTTCCAACTAAATAAGTGGAAGTTCCCTAAAAAATATTGGAAGTTCCAAAAAAATATCATAAGTTCCCCCAAAAATATTGGAAGTTCCAACTAAATAACTGGAAGTTCCAATTAAATCAGTGGAATTTCCCCCCAAAATATTGGAAGTTCCCAAAAAAATATTGGAAATTCCCCCCAAAAATATTGAAAGTTACAAAAAAAATATTGGAAGTTCCAACTAAATAAGTGGAACGTCCCAAAAAATATTGGAAGTTAAAAAAAAATAGTGGAAGTTCCAACTAAATGAGTGGAAGTTCCAACTAAATAAGTGAAAGTTCCAAAAAATATTGGAAGTTCACTCTAATAAATTTGGAAGTTCCAACTAAATAAGTGGATGTTCAAAAAAAAAAATATTGGAAATTCCAACTAAATGAGCGGAAGTTCCAACTAAAGAGGTGGACGTTCCCCCCCAAAATATTGGAAGTTCCAACTAAATAAGTGGTAGTTCAAAAATCGCACTTGGAAGATCCAAAATGTATGCTTAACTTCCATTCCAACTTTCAAGTTCCATTCCCCCATATGGGGAATTGGAAGCTGGAAGCAGATGGGCGTGGAAAGGTCGTCCCGCAGAAATGTGATAGGAGCACGTTTCAGGCCATTTGGAGTCGATTGGTAAAGGTTTTGTGTGACACTTGCTGGAAGTCAATATTTGGACTTAGTCAAAATTTGCGTCAGGATTTTGGTGAGAATACGATGCATCATATGGCGCTTTACCGATTCTCACAAAATCTCAGCAGCAATTTTGTGGGCGTGGAAAGGTCGTATCCCAGAAATGTCATAGGAGCACATTTCAGGCCATTTGGAGTCGATTGGTAAATTTGGATTGGTAAAGGTTTTGAGTGACACTTTCACTAAGTCCATATTTGGACTTTGTAAATATTTGCTGCCAACTACCAATCCCCTTTTGACTTGTTTGGGGAGTCGGAAACTGGAAGCAGGCGGTTTTACACCACTAGATGTCACTATTGAGTAAAATCCAAAGTGGGACTTTGAAAATATTTGCTACCAACTTCCAATCCCCCATTGACTTCTATGGGGAGTAGGAAGCTGGAAGCAGCAGTTTTGCACCCATAGATGTCGCGATTGAGTAAAATGCAAAGTGGGACTTTGAAAATGTGTCATCTCCCACACCACTTATTCTGTACAGGGTCACGGGGAGGTGCCAGAGCCTATCCCAGCTGACTATGGGCGTAAGGCGAACTACGCCCTGAACTGGTCGAAAGCCAGTCACAGGGCATACGCACAGACACAGTCACTGAGTGGGAACCGAGCCCACGCTGCCCGCACACAACTTGGGCGAGTGTACCACTACATCATCAATGACCCACGACTTTGAAAATGTTTGCTTCCAAATTTCAATCCCCTATTGTATGGGGAGTTGGAAGATGAAAGCATAAGGTACTACACTCATAGATGTCGCTATTGAGTAAAATCCAAAGTGGGACTTCCCAAAAAAAATAATGGAAGTACCAACTAAATAAGTGGAACGTCCCAAAAAATATTGGAAGTTCAAAAATAAATAGCGGAAGTTCCAACTAAATAGGTGGAAGTTCCAACTAAATAAGTGGAAGTTCCAAAAAAATATTGGAACTTCAAAAAGAAATATTGGAAGTTCCAACTAAATAAGTGGAAGTTCCAAAAAAAGATTGTATGTTCCAACTAAATAAGGGGAAGTTCCAACTAAAGAAGTGGAAGTTCCAAAAAATATTTGAAGTTCCCCCAAAAAATATTTGAAGTTCCAAAAAAATATTGGAATTTCCAACTAAATAAGTGGAAGTTCCAAAAAAAACACTACACCATCAGTGTACAACTACACCTTGAACTGGTTGCCAGCCAGTCGCAGGGCATACACACAGACACAGTCACTGAGTGGGAACCGATCCCACACTGCCCACACACAACTCAGGCGAGTGTACCACTACACCATCAGCAAACCCACGACTTTGAAAATGTTTGCTTCCAACTTCCAATCCCCCATTGATGTGTATGGGGAGTTGGAAGCTAGAAGCAGATGGTACTGCACCTCTAGATGCCGCTATTGAGTATAATCCAAAGTGGGACGATGGCAATGTTTGCTTCCAACTTCCAATCCCCTATTGACGGGTATGGGGAGTTCGAAGCTGGAAGCATACGGTACTGCACCCCTAGATGTCGCTGTTGAGTAAAATCCAAAGTGGCACTTCGAAAATGTTTGCTGCGTATGGGGACTTGGAAGGTGGAAGCAGACGGTACTGCGCCTGTAGATGTCGCTATTGAGTAAAATCCAAAGTGGGCCGCGGCACCCCCTCGCCGGGTAGTCCTTGCCAAGACGATTCCGATGATACCCTCATCCCCGCCCAACTCCCTACTGTTCCAGAGCTACACGTTTTTTTCTGAAACTAGAGGGCAGCACTAAGCGACCTTCAAACGTCTGTATCTCCACAACAGAAGGTCGCAGCGGGACGGGAGTTGCATCTCACGCTGGGGGAACCTCGTATGGTCGCCGTGCATGCGCGCCGTTTGACCGAGGCTCCGCGCTGAGAGCAGGGATGACACAAACTTGTTTACATTTGAATTTGAAGTACAAGCACGTGCCCAACAGCTGCGCTGAGTGACCAACGCTCGCACGTGCACGCGCCGTTTGGTGGAGCGCAGAGAGCAGGGATGACACAAACTTGTTTACATTTCAATTTGAAGCATGAGCACAGCACGTGCTCAACGGCCGCGCTGAGTGACTAACGCTCGCGCTGGGCAAGGGCGGATCTACGCGGCCGGTTTTTATGGCCTCTGTGATTTTGGGGAGAGCTTTGACAGGGTTAACTTGGACGGATCGGCTTGAAAATTCACACACACTTAGTGGAAGGGGTGGAGTATACAGTACAGTACTGAAAATGGTGGCGCAGCTTGGTGGCGGGGTGGAGCTACGTGACTGAACTCACTAAGGGCCATTTGTTGTGGCCCATCTGACATTGGGAGAGTTTTGACAGGGTTAACTCAGACGGATCGGCTTGAAAATTCACACACACTTAGCAGAAGGGGTATCGTATCACATATCTGAAAATAGTGCCACTGCCTTGAGGCGGGGCGGAGCTATGCGGCCGAACGCACTATAAAAGCTGCCTTGTTGCTGACCTTTTGGATGACAACCTGTGTGATTTTGGGGGGTGTTTTGACAGGGTTAACCTGGACAGATCGGCTTGAAAATTCACACATGCTTAGCAGAAGGGGTGTAGCATCACATATTGCGAAGCCCTGTTCGGGCCGAACACAAAGATGTTCGAAACACGCTACTGCGCCTGAGCGTTGAGGAGCTACAGCCGGTTAAAGCTTGCCTTGTGGGGGAGGCCCATTTTGAAGCCTGCTCATGCTTGACCTGCGTGAATTTGGGGAGGGTTGGGGCAGAGCAACGCAACCGAACGCACTGTAAAAGGTGGCTTTTTCAGGCCTGCCTTTTGGATGATGAACTGTGTGAGAAATTGGGGAGGGTTTTGACAGGGTTAACCTGAACAAATCAGTTTGAAAATTCAAACACACTGAGCAGAAGGGGTTTAGTATCACATATCTGAAAATGGTGGCGCCGCCTTGCGGTGGTGCGGAGCTATGCGGCCGAACGCGCCAGCCATCACGTGGGGGGCTTTTGGAAGAGTTAGCTTCGAGCTAACGACCTGAAATTTCACACAAACCTCATGGGAGGTGCGCCATCTCACATAGTTTGAATTGGGGTATGCCGTTCTCCGATTGCCCAAGCTATGGGCGCGAAATGGTTAAAATTTGCTTTTGGGTGAAAAACGCGTTAAAAAATGACCTCGAGCCCTAACGTCCGAACGGTGCATCGCAGCCGCTCAAGACATAGGTCCGCGCAAAAACCGGTTAGGGCTGAACGCAAAGTGGTTCAAACCACGCGCTGAACTAAAGCTGGTTAATGCTTACCTTGTGGGGGAGGCCCATTTTGAAGCTTGCCCTTGCTTGAACTGCGTGAATTTGGGGAGGGTTTTGACAGAGTTAACCTGGACAAATAAGCTTGAAAATTCACACACACTTAGCGGAAGTTGTGTAGTACCACATATCTGAAAATGGTGTCATTTTCGGCTTCCGGACATAAATATATGTAACGTAAATATGTGGTTTGGATTTGGCTGCTTTTTGGTTTTTATGTGCAAAATGAGTGTTTCAGCGCCTGAAAATGACAGTTTGGCCAAGTGTCTTGATCTTGATAGGGGTCACGTGAACACTAAAATTAATGTCATTTTCTGCTTCTAGGCGTGAATTTATGCTAGATACACGTGTAAATATGCAACTACAGCCTTTGGTTTGGATTTGGCAGCCTTTTGTTTTTTTTATGTCCAAAATGAGCGTTTCAGCGCCTGAAAGTGACAGTTTGGCCACGTGCAGTTATTTTGATAGGGGTTACGTGTACACTGATATTAATGTCATTTTTTGCTTTGGGACGTGTATTTATGCTAGATACGTGTGTACATATGCATCTACAGCCTTTGGTTTAGATTTGCCAGCCTTTTGGAAAGCACAACTTTCTCTGTCATATTTTTCAGGCGACCCGCCGAATTTCGACCCGGAGAAAAGGGTTGAAAATGATAATCTTCATCATCTTAAGCCACTCAGGGGAACTTGCCCGCCCCTGACTATAGTAGTAAAGCCCTTACTTCATAAACAATTTGTTGTTTTGTGACTTAAAACGACGTGTGTGGCTGCGCTGTCCCCTGTGCTCTTCGTGTGAACACTAAAATTAATGTCATTTTCTGTTTCTAGGCGTGAATTTATGCTAGATACACGTGTAAATATGCAACTACAGCCTTTGGTTTGGATTTGGCAGCCTTTTGTTTTTTTTATGTCCAAAATGAGCGTTTCAGCGCCTGAAAGTGACAGTTTGGCCACGTGCAGTTATTTTGATAGGGGTTACGTGTATACTGAAATTAATGCTTGATACACTTGTAAATATGCATCTACAACCTTTGGTTTGGATTGGGCAGCTGTGAGTCACAGTGCGGAGCTCCAACCGTAGGGGCCGACTGCTCCGCCTTGGTGAGCCGCCAAAAGCACACCTTTCTCGGTCATATTTTTCAGGCGACCCACCGAATTTCGACTCGGAGAAAAGTGTTGAAAATGATAATTTTCCTGTACTTAAGCCACTTAGGGGAACTTGCCCTCCCCCAAATATGGTTGTAAAGCCCTTACTTCATCAACAATTTGTTGTTTTGTGGCTTAAAACGACGTGTGTGGCTGCGCTGTCCCCTGTGCTCTTCGTGTGCCTTTCTTGACAGGCGTTACTTGTATACTTAAATTAATGTCACTTTCTGCTTCGGCACGTATATTTATGCTAGATACACTTGTAAATATGCATGTACAAACTGTGATTTGGATTTGGCAGCAGTGATTCACAGTGCCGAGCTCCAACCGTAGGGGCCGACTCCTCCGCCTTGGCTATCTGCCAAAAGCACACCTTTCTCGGTCATATTTTTCAGGCGACCCGCCGAATTTCGACTCGGAGAAAAGTGTTGAAAATGATAATTTTCATCAATTTTAGCCACTCAGGGGAACTTGCCCGCCCCCAAATATGATTGTAAAGCCCTTACTTCGTAGACAATTTGTTTTGTGCCTGTTAGGTTTAAGGTCTAAATCACGATACTCACCCTAATTATCTGACTCCAAATTATTTACCATATATCTATTATTTTAACCGACATTAACCTTAGCTTTACCTTACCTAACAATTATGCGTGCTCGTTCCGTAAGAGAGAAGACCAGAAAGCCAATCAGTCGAATCACAGAGATTTTATTCCTAACAGCAAAAGCTAATACAGTATCGGGGGCTCGGTTCCCTCTCAATACAGATCTGTGCGCTCCTGTGGCCATCAGAGAGCGACACCACACCCGAGTTGCCCCGAACAGTTATAGAAAACAATATGCAAATTAAACACGCCAAAAACACTAGCCACTATCATTTCATTAGTTACATGATTTCTGCAATATATTTTTTCAGATGCTGATTGGTTCTCTTTTACCCGCCGTCTCAGATGACGCCTTTTCTTGTGCACATGACTCGCTTGGATGTAGCTCCTGAAAACACCAAGTTATCTGCATTCCAAGAGGCCGGGGCCTTCAGAGAAACTGTGGCCCGCCTTTGTCTCCCTCTTTTTTCACTGGCGGCACCTGGTACCATCAAACCTCCCACACATTTTGTTCCGCTGATACATCCGCTCCCCTGATACCGCAACCTTGAAACAGCTCTACTTCTACTCATTTGTAATACAACTTTGAATCATAAATAAATGGTTAACATACATTTATATATCTTCACAAACTAATAATAAAACCCTTCACTAGCCATACATGTAGATGTCTTCACAAACTAATAATAAAACCCTTCCCTCTCTCTCATGGCCTCATTTATGAGGCCATACCACATATTAATGTCTGTGTGCTGGATGTACTTACACCGCCGCTTCTAAAGTGATGTCATAGGAGGGCCCCACGCTTGCATCCGCCTGTTGTACCAAGACATACTGTCCACCCGGAGGCAAGGGACCCACAGTTTTCTCGATCATCCTTACTGTGAGAGATCTAATACATGGAATGCAACAACAACCGCAAAGTACCATAATAGCTTCAAAAATAGCAACAGCAAGCAAAATGGAAGCAATCAACCATTTCCAACTACCAAACATTTTCATCCAAGTATCCCAAATACTATTGTCCACACCTGAATGTTCTTTCATCTTTTTATTGAGTGTCTGTAGTCCTTCAAGCGCTCAAGTCAGTCGTCCTCCTGGGGCAGTATTATTGGGTATAAATGTACAGCAGGTGTCGCCAAACATCCCACACACACCTTGTTTTTCTGCTAATATCATATCAAGGGCCATGCGATTTTGGAACGCCATAAGTGACGTGGCAGCCAATTGCTCATGCACTGCAGCCAATGATTCGTGCGTGTAGTTACCCAAACGCTGTACATTATAATGAACATAATTAATTCGGTCAACATTTTTATTGGGAGTGATCCACACCAACACACTTTCGAATCCTGCTGACACCTGATTTACCAGTTTGTCCTCGTCTGGAACCCCTCTTGGGACTCCTATTGCGTCAATGTAGGTCGGGTCATTGTTGTCCATCCACTCTGGGGATGCACGTCTATGTTGAGTGAATAAGTCCTTCATTGGTCCGTCCCAGGGATCGTCAATAGTCTGAAAATCAACAGGCATGATTAATCAAGTATAATTTTTCTGTCTGGGTCAGCTCCCACTTGGAGCCCTTCGGTGCCCTGTACACCGTTTGCCCTTTGCAGGTGTACGTCAGATACGACTTCTGGGTCGCAAAGTCAGGATAGTCCTGGTCAACGCTGTCCTCCGTCACTCGTAGCCCGTCAGTCCCCTCCATGTCGATCATCATCAAAAGCCATACAAAAACAAAAGCAACACACACTATTACTCCTACATATACTGGATTTTGCAAAAAGCGAAAAAATTGTAAATGTGGGGGTCTAACCCTCCCTCTCATGGCCGGGTCGTCGACACGGCCAAACCACCGGATCCTCCTTTTTGAGGGTTAAAGTCAGGAGCAGGACGCAATTAAGAATAATGATACCACTTTTGCCGTTTGTCACCAAGCTGCGTTGCGTGGGTTGTCCTCGCTAGGACACGGAATGGGCCTTTCCACCTTGGTTCAGTCCACTTTCTGGAGATGACTCGCACATACACGTATGGGGTGAGGTCTGATTCCAAGGTATCTTCAGCAGCTGATGATTTTGCTTTCTCCACAACCTGAGCAGAAACACTGGACACAAGAGCATTAAGGTATGACCAATACGCAGCATGTGTTAAATCTGGCATCGGCACATCTTCTGGAGGCACCAATGTTTGATGCCGGTCCTGGCATTAAACGGCCCTTGAGGAGCTCAAAAGGCGCAAAGACAGTCATTTTATTGACCGTCTGTCGGACAGCTAATAGTGCCAGTGGCAGTGCTTGAAGCCACGTCATTTTGGTTTGTGACATTATTTTAGCCAATTTTTCCTTCAACGTACGGTTCATTCGCTCAACTTTACCTTGGCTCTGAGGATGGTACACACAACCAAACCGATGCTGGAGCCCCAACATGGCTCCTACCTTGGCCAAAGCTTTGTTGTTAAAGTGTGTGCCATTATCAGACCGGACCAAAACCGGGAACCATGGGTTAGGATGTAATGGTTAACCAGTGCTTTAATGACAGAGGTCGAGTCCTCCTTTGCGCACGGGTAGGCCTCAGGCCACCCGGAGAAGGAATCAACCATCACCAAAAGGTAACGCTTGCCATTCACTCTTTCACTCATGTCAGTAAAATCAATCACAATTTCAGCACCAGGCCACGGAGCTGGTTGAAAAATACCTGGTTTTGGTTTTAAAGTTGGTCTTGCATTAAATGTCTGACATGTCTGGCACTCTGAAACGTATTTCCAAACTACATCTGTCATTTTTGGGTGCCACCAATTTTTTTATTTCACCATCATCGGGTGAGGCCCAGTATGCGCAATTGAGTGAGCCTCAGCCAAGATGGATTGCATAAACTGGGAGAGTGGGCTGGCCTCTCGGGCCAACCCACAGCCCATCAGGTCTTTTTACGGCCTTCGCTGCTATCGACATGGATTTTAGTTCAGGAGACGCCATTTCTTGCAAATGACAAAGTTCATCATGAGTGGGAGGGAGTGGCAAAGATGCATCTAGATGTTCACCATCAACAATGATGGCCTCACTACTGACCATCATTCCTACCTCAACAGTGTAGCCCGCAACCTGTTTGGCCAGCGCATCAGCTGCCTTTGGCTACCGTGGTGTCTGCTTTTGAATGTCCGGGGACTTTAACAATTGCTACTTGGAATGATTGCGCCAAGGCCTCATGTAGTCTGAGCATGAAGTCACGGTGGGCAATTGGTGTGCCTTTGGCAGTCATGAAACCATTTTGGAGCCATCCCTTGAGGTCAATAAGGGCGACTGAAACTGCATATGCTGAATCCGAATAGATGGTGACTGCCTCACCTTGACATTGTTCGAGCGCCAGAGTGAGTGCCAGTACTTCTGCCGCTTGGGCAGATGGACGCTCTGTTATCTTCCAAAGCAGCCGCTGAGGCGAGTTCTTGAATCAAAGTCACATAAAGCTGTGTAGCTTCTACAGTCAACTCTAAGTGTGCTTTGAGGTTTCGTGGCCCTTTTACTTTGACAAGGTCACGAAGGACACTTGTTTTGTCCACAAAACATGGGATATAATTTCTGCTGTATCCACATAATCCCAGAAATGACAACATTTCCTGGACTGTGGTTGGGCATTTGTGATGAAGAATGGAATTCCTGTAATCTGGTGACATTGCAAGGCCAATGGGGGACACCACTCTTCCCAAAAATGTAACCCTTTGTCTGCAACATTGCAACTTTTTCTTTGACACCTTGAAACCCAACTCATGCAGTTTGGTCAACAGCTTCTTAGTAGCTTCCAAACATGCTTCCTGGCTGGCTGCTGCAATCAATAAATTATCCACATATTGCAATAAAATGGAGCCTTCTGGAATCTCACATGGTCCCAGAAGCTCTTTCAAAACTTGGTTGAAAATGCCAGGGGAGTTCTTGAACCCCTGTGGCAATCTGGTGCAACTTACACCCTTTGTAAGAAAATGCAAACACATGACGAATGTTGGGATCCAACGGCACACAAAAATACGCATTGGCCAAATCAATCACTGTGAACCACTTGTACATGGGACTTAAACTTGTCAGAATCCTGTGAGGATCTGGTACTGGTAACACTGGGGTCAATGTGACATCGTTGACTGGTCTCAAATCATGAGCCATTCGATATGTCTTTTTGTCAGCCTTTTGAACGGGTCTCAATGGGCTGTTCCACTGTGAAATTGATTCTTCCAAAACGCCTGCATCCCACAAGCCACACAAGGTTTCTTCCATTCTTCTGCCTCTCTAGGCCATCTATATTGGGGCCTTCAGACAATTTGATTTTCATCAATTTGCAACTGAATGGGGGCAACAGTATGACACTCTCCAACATCAAAAGGGCCTATGGACCACAATTCTTCTGGTAAACATTTTAGCATCTCATCAGCTTGTTCGTGATCCGTAAACTCTCTGCCATGTGTCCTTGACAACAACATTTCCAAATTTCCTTGATCTTTTATTGGTTGCATAATTTTGTATGCTTTGTTTGATGGTGACCAAAACAAATGTGGGATGTGAGTCTCACGCCAATCGGTACTTTGAAGCAATCGTTTCACCATGGGGCCCAACTGGCGGGGTTCATGTTCAGGTGCCACTGCCAATGAAACATGAGGAGCGCCCTCCGACGTCATTTTAAACCATGCCATTTGCTCACGGGCCAAATCAACAGCTGCTGCTACGCCTTCCTTACCAATCAAAATACATGAAGAGGTCAACGTCCAAATTGTTCCCTCAATTTCTTCAAATGAATCTCTATAGACATCATCATGCTCCCTGTCATAGTACAATTTACAATGCAGGGGATCCACTGGCGGGTGATATGGGGCTATGGAACAAACCCACGGTTTCCACATGAGGAAAGTAGAAAAGACACCACCGCCAAATGGAGTCTCTGGATTCAAATGGACCCAACATATGGTTGCAGTGTTGTTTTCCGCTGGAAGCGGGGCCATTAGCCATTGGCCATGAGTTCGCAGCGCCTGTTGACACTGAATGGTCTGCCCGTCCGGAAACGTGACTGTAAGTCCTTTTGGGCCACACATAATTTGTGCTTTGACTGCCATCAACATGTCTCTCCCTATTAAATTAATGGGGGTTCCTGTGGCGTGAATGTATTCATGCCATAAATGCTGTCCAGTTTTGTTGATTCGTGTCTCAAGAGGTTTTGTGAAAGGCAGAGTCCGTGGTTGTCCCGAGAAGCCGACCAGCGTTGTACTGCGAGGGGACAATGCTGCTTTAGACAGTGGCAAATTAATGGAAGAGTATGTTGCGCCCGTGTACACTAGCATCTCGACGGGTTGATTTGCCACTGTTAGTTGAAGCATGGGCTCTGCCTGGCCACTGCTTCCCGAGCTTCCCAGGCCTCCCTATTCGTATTGTCCATCCCACTGATCAATACTTTGATAGTATTGACCTCCCTGTGGTTGGGCCCCTGGGGCACCTGCCATGGACGGTTCCCTCCAGGTTGGACAGGACCGCTGGGTGGGATGGGTTGTGGGGGCAAATGTGTCCCTCTTCCGCGGGAGACAAAATGGGACCCGCCGTTGGGGCTGTTAGGGCACTCCCTGGCCCAGTGGTTTGGATCCCCACACAAAAAGCATGTCCCCAGCGGGTAGAATCCTCGTTGCTGTGGCAGGGTATTCCCTCCCCTTCCCCTGTATCCACCACGGAACTGACCACGCCCCCTACCAGCCGCCACTGGAGTTTGAAACATCTGCACTTCCTTTTTCATACTCTTTTCAGCTTTGGCCTCACCATGCATTTTAGCTAGCTGCATTTTGAGCAGCTGCTTGGCTAGATTATTTTCTTCACTTTCAGTTTTAGCTTGTTCCTCAGAAAATGCACGGCAATGTTGCATCAAATGGCACTTAAACCTTTGTTCTGGACACACCAAAATATCTGGATCACTCATCAGTGTCTTTTTGACCTCTGAAGGTAATCCATCTATAATAGCTGTGCGGAAGAGTGTTTCTGCTTCCGCTGACAAACCAGGGTGTTTCCCTGTAGACTCAATCCAATTCTCCACATATGTCAAATAATGCTGTGTGGGAGACATCTTGCGGTCATATGGAAACATTGCAGGTGCCAAGTCAGTTGGCTGAGGAAAAGTCAGCTTGATTTGTTGGATAAACTGAGCTGCCACATGGGGGAGCAGTGTGTCCCCCCCAAATGGGAGGTACCAGCCGCCTCCTCCAGTGCCCCAATCTGGACCAATGAACAAGCACCAGCCAACATTTGACAAATATCACCCAGAGCGCAGCTTTGACCACTCATGAGTGCCAAAAATTTTAGACAACCATGCCTTTCCTCCTTTGAGGAGTGGGGGCATTTTTTCCATCATTGCCGTTAAATCACGTAACACCACAGGCTCATAATGAACACCCCTTGCCGTAGTTACCATAGGACACATGACCTCAACCTTTTCTTTTTGTACCATCTGATGCTTTTTCCCTCTTAAATCATAGCCACACACAGCCACCCTGTCATCATCTTTCCCTGTTTCTCTTCTCTTCTCACTTCTATTGACTTCCTTCAACATCTGTCTCTGCTGCGCTATCTGTGTATCTTCCTCATTCTCACTGTCTTCATCTTCTTGTCTCAGCTTGTCCTTTCTTCCGGCCGCTGAGTTCCCCTGACACCCCTGGCCAGTCACCAATTTCAACATTATGTTCTCTTGCTGTCTCAACGTTCCACCAACATCCTCATACTTACTCTCCCAATCATTACCTTGACTTCTCAACAATACACTTTCTGGGACCTTGTCACCTCTTTCTCGACTTCCTATTACTGAGTCATGTGTTATCTGTTTTGAGGCGGATGGCGTGGACGTAATGACTCTACTTCTTTCCGCCTCATGTCCTGCAAACACACGTCTCTTTTCTCTGTTCAGTGCCTGCTCTATCAATTGAACCACACTAGTGTCTGCCCGCTCACTTTCACCATCAATGTCCATCACCACACGGCCACCCAATGTCACCACAGGAGCCATCATTCCCGCATCGCCATATGGTGGGGGTTGAGTGTGAGTAACCTGCATGAGTGGGGCGCTTGGCTCAGACTCCAAAGAGGGGTAAATGCTTGCCGCTTTTACTTCCTCGCGTAATTGTTTGGCCAAACGTTCCAAATCCCAAATTCCAAATGCTTACCTTTTCGTTGATCTCGCGAGAAAGGAAGTGTCACACCAATGGCCAGCTGTCAGCACGTCACACAATTCAACAAAAGGTCCCAGACCTTGGAGACAGAGTCCCAGACTCCGATTGGTGTCTTGAAGTCCGCCGAAATTCTCCCTTAGGATCACGTCGGGGTCACCACAAAATTGTTAGGTTTAAAGTCTAAATCACGATACTTACCCTAATTATCTGACTCCAAATTATTTACCATATATTTATTATTTGAACCGACATTAACCTTAGCTTCACCTTACCTAACAATTATGCGTGCTTGTTCCGTAAGAGAGAAGACCAGAAAGCCAATCAGCCGAATCACCGAGATTTTATTCCTAACAACAAAAGCTACTACAGTATCGGGGGCTCGGTTCCCTCTCAATACAGATCTGTGCGCTCCTGTGGCCATCAAAGAGCGACACCGCACCCGAGTTGCCCCGAACAGTTATAGAAAACAATATGCAAATTAAACACACCAAAAACACTAGCCACTATCATTTCATTAGTTACATGGTATCTGCAATTTATTTCTTCAGATGCTGATTGGTTCTCTTTTCCCCGCCGTCTCAGATGACGCCTTTTCTTGTGCACATGACTCGCTTGGATGTAGCTCCTGAAAACACCGTTATCTGCATTCCAAGAGGCCGGGGCCTTCAGAGAAACTGTGGCCCGCCTTTGTCTCCCTCTTTTTTCACTGGCGGCACCTGGTACCATCAAACCTCCCACACATTGTGTTCCGCTGATACATCCGCTCCCCTGATACTGCAACCTTGAAACAGCTCTACTTCTACTCATTTGTAATACAACTTTGAATCATTAATAAATAGTTAAAATACATTTATATATATTCACAAACTAATAATAAAACCCTTCACTACCCATACATGTATATGTCTTCACAAACTAATAATAAAACCCTTCAGTACCTTAAAACGACGTGGGTGGCTGCGCTGTCCCCTGTGCTCTTCGTGTGCCTTTCTTGACAGGCGTTACTTGTATAGTGAAATTAATGTCACTTTCTGCTTCGGCGCGTATATTTATTCTAGATACACTTGTAAATATGCATGTAAAACCTGTGGTTTGGATTTGGCAGCAGTGATTCACAGTGCCGAGCTCCAACCGTAGTGGCCGACTCCTCCGCCTTGGCTATTCGCCAAAAGCACACCTTTCTCGGTCACATTTTTCAGGCGACCCGCCGAATTTTGACTCGGAGAAAAGTGTTGAAAATTATGATTTTCATCAAATTAAGCCACTCAGGGGAATACCTGCCCCCAAATATGGTTGTAAAGTCCTTACTTCATAGACAATTTGTTGTTTTGTGCCTTAAAACGACGTGTGTGGCTGCGCTGTCCCCTGTGCTCTTCGTGTGCCTTTCTTGACAAACGTTACTTGTTTACTGAAATTAATGTCACTTTCTCCTTTGGCACGTATATTTATGCTAGATACACTTGTAAATATGCATCGACAAGCTTTGGTATGGATTCGAACTCAGGGGAACTTACAACCCCAAATATGGTTGTAAAGCCCTTACCTCATAGACAATTTGTTGTTTTGTGGTTTAAAACGACGTGTGTGGCTGCGCTATAACCTGTGCTCTTCGTGTGACTTTCTTGAAGGCGTTACTTGTAGACTGATATTAATGTCACTTTCTGCCTCGGCACGTATATTAATGCTAGATACAGTTGTAAATATGCATGTACAAACTGTGATTTGGATTTGGCTGCAGTGATTCACAGTGCCGAGCTCCAACCGTAGGGGCCGACTCCTCCGCCTTGGCTATCCGTCTAAAGCACACCTTTCTCGGTCATATTTTTCAGGCGCCCCGCCGAATTTCGACTCGGAGATAAGTGTTGAAAATTATAATTTTCATATACTTATGCCACTCAGGGGAACTTTCCCGCCCCCAAATATGGTTGTAAAGTCCTTACTTCATAGAAATTTTATTGTTTTGTGCCTTAAAACGACTTGTGTGGCTGCGCTTGTCCCCTGTGCTCTTCGTGTGCCTTTCTTGAAGGCGTTACTTGTATACTGAAATTAATGTCACTTTCTGCTTCGGCATGTATATTTATGCTAGATACACTTGTAAATATGCATGTACAAACTGTGATTTGGATTTGGCAGCAGTGATTAACAGTGCCGAGCTCCAACTGTAGGGGCCGACTCCTCCGCCTTGGCTATCCGCCAAAAGCACACCTTTCTTGGTCATATTTTTCAGGCGCCCCGCCAAATTTCGACTCGGAGATAGGTTTCGAAAATTATCATTTACATCAACTTAAGCCACTCAGGGGAACTTGCCCGCCCCCAAATATGGTTGTAAAGCCCTTACTTTATAGACAATTTGTTGTTTTGTGCCTTAAAACGACGTGTGTGGCTGCGCAGTTATTTTGTTAAGGGTTAAGTGTACACTGAAATTAATGTCATTTTATACTTTCAGAGGTTTATTTATGCTAGATAAACGTGTAAATATGGATCTAGAGCCTTTGGTTTTGATTTGGCAGCCTTTTGTTTTTTTATGTCCAAAATGAGCGTTTCAGCGCCTGAAAGTGACAGTTTGGCCACGTGCAGTTATTTTGACAGGGGTCGTGTGTACACGGATATTAATGTCATTTTTTGCTTTGGGACGTGTATTTATGCTAGATAAATCTGTAAATATGCATCTACAGCCTTTGGTTTAGATTTGCCAGCCTTTTGGTTTTTATGTCCAAAATGAGTGTTTGAGCGGCTGAAAATGACAGTTTGGCCAAATGAAGTTATTTTGGTAAGGGTTACGTGTACACTAAAATTTATGTCATTTTCTGCTTCAAGAACTGAATTTATGATAGATACACGTGTAAATATGCATCTACAGCCTTTGGTTTGGATTTGGCAGTTGTTTTTTTTCATGTCCAAAATGAGCGTTTCAAAGCCTGAAAATGTCAGTTTGGCCACGTGCAGTTATTTTTATAGGGGTTAACGTGTACACTAAAATGAATGTCATTTTCTGCTTCTAAGTGTGTTTTTATGCTGAATACATGTGTAAATATGCAATACAGCCTTTGGTTTTGATTTGGCAGCCTGTTGGTTTTTTATGTCCAAAATGAGCGTTTCAGCACCTGAAAGTGACAGATTGGCCACGTGGAGTTATTTAGACATGTATCTAGGATTACGAGTACAGTGAAATTAATGTCATTTTTTGCTTCCAAAGGTGTATTCATGCTAGATACATGTGTAAATATGCATCTACAGCCTTTGGTTTGGAATTGGCAGCTTTTTTTTTTATGTCCAAAATGAGCATTTCAGCGCCTGAAAATGACAGTTTGGCCACGTGCAGTTATTTTTATAGGGGTTACTTGTACACTAAAATTAATGTCATTTTCTGCTTCTAGGCGTGTTTTTATGCTAAATACATGTGAAAATATGCATCTACAGCCTTTGGTTTTGATTTGGCATCCTGTTGGATTTTTATGTCCAAAAAGAGCGTTTCAGCAGCTGAAAGTGACAGTTTGGCCAAGTGCCGTTATTGTGATAGTGGTTACGTGAACACAGAAATGAATGTCACTTTCTGCTTCGGTGCGTGTATAATTGCTAGATACATATGTAAAAATGCATTTACAGCCTTTAGTTTGGATTTGGCATTCGTGATTCAAAGTGCGGAGCTCAAACCGTAGGGGCTGACTGCTCCGCCTTGGCTATCCACCAAAAGCACACCTATCTCGGTCATATTTTTCAGGCGACCCGCCAAATTTCGACTCGGAGAAAAGTGTTGAAAATTATAATTTTCATCAATTTAAGCCACCTAGGGGAACTTTACCGCCCCCAAATATGGTTGTAAAGTCCTTACTTCATAGAATATTTATTGTTTTGTGCCTTAAAACGACGAGTGTGTCTGCGCTGTCCCCTGTGCTCTTCGTGTGCCTTTCTTGAAGGCGTTACTTGTATACTGAAATTAATGTCACTTTCTGCTTAGGCACGTGTATTTATGCTAGACACACTTGTAAATATGCATCTACAACTTTTGGTTTGGATTGGGCAGCCGTGATTCACAGTGCCGAGCTCCAACCGTAGGGGCCGATTCCTCCACCTTGGCTATCCGCCAAAAGCACACCTTTCTCAGTCATATTTTTCAAGCGACCTGCCAAATTTCAACGCAGGGAAAAGTGTTGAAAATTACAATTTTCATCACTTTAAGCCACTTGCCCGCCCCCAAATATGGTTGTAAAGCCCTTACTTCATCGACAATTTGTTGTTTTGTGGCTTAAAACGACGTGTGTGGCTGCGCTGTCCCCTGTGCTCTTCCTGGGCTTTTTTTGACAGAGTCGTTTACATGTACACTGAAATTAATGTCATTTTCCATTGCAGCGCATTTATTTATGTTAGATACACTTGTAGATGTGAATCTAGCACCTTTTGTTTGGATTTAGTAGGTTTTTGTTTTTTATGTCCAATTTGAGCTTTTCAGCTCCTGAAAATGACAGTTTGGCCAAGTGCAGTTATTTTGATAGGGGTTAAGTTTACACTTAAATTCTTGTCATTTTATGCTTTGAAACGTGTATTTATGTTAGAAAAACGTGTCAATGTGTATCTGCAGGCTTTGGTTCGAATTTTGCTGCCTTTTGTTTTTTTTTTGTCCAAAATGAGCGTTTCAGCGCCTGAAAGTGACAGTTTGGCCATATCCAGTTATTTTGAAAATTGTCTAGTGTAAACTGAAATTAATGTCATTTTAGGCTTTCAGATGTTTATTTATGAGATACACGTGTAAATATGCATCTACAGCCTTTAGTTTTGATTTGGCAGCCTTTTGGTTTTTTATGTCCAAAATGAGCGTTTCAGCGCCTGAAAATGACATTTGGCCACATGCAGTTATTTATATAGGGGTTACGTGTACACTTAAATTAATGTGACTTTCTTCTTCTAGGCGTGTATTTATGCTAGATTACACGTGTAAATATGCATTTACAGCCTTTGGTTTTGATTTGTCAGCCTTTTGGTTTTTTTAAGTCCAAAATGATCGTTTCAGAGCCTGAAAGTGACAGTTTGGCCACGTGGAGTGGGGATACGTGTACACTGATATTTATGTCATTTTTTCCTTTGGGACGCTTATTAATGTATTAATGAGCCTTTTAGCGGCTGAAAATGACAGTTTGGCCACGTGCAGTTATTTTGCTAGGGGTTACGTGAACACAGAAATGAATGTCTCTTTCTGCTTTGGAGCGTGTATAATTGCTAGATACACTTGTAAATATGCATCTACAACCTTTGGTTTGGATTTGGCAGCTGTGATTCACAGTGCGGAGCTCCAAAGGTAGGGGCCGACTCCCCCGCCTTGGCTATCCACCAAAAGAACACCTTTCTCGGTTTTATTTTTCAGGCGACCCGCCGAATTTCGACTCGGAAAAA
This sequence comes from Filicampus tigris, assembly GCF_054856515.1. Lineage (NCBI taxonomy): Eukaryota > Metazoa > Chordata > Actinopteri > Syngnathiformes > Syngnathidae > Filicampus > Filicampus tigris. Next base: position 29,950 of record NC_141228.1, on the reverse strand, counting down.
AGTGTTGAAAATCATAATTTTCATCAATTTAAGGCACTCAGGGGAACTTAACCTCCCCCAATTATGGTTGTAAAGCCCTTACTTCATCAACAATTTGTGTTTTTGTGCCTTAAAACGACGTGTGTGGCTGCGCTGTCCCCTGTGCTCTACGTGTGCCTTTCTTGACAGGCGTAACTTGTATACTGAAATGAATGTCACTTTCTGCTTCGGCACATATATTTTTGCTAGATACACTTGTAAATATGCATCTACAACCTTTGCTTTGAATTGGGCAGCCGTGATTCACAGTGCAGTGCTCCAACCGTAGGGGCTGACTCCTCCGCTTTGGCTATTCTCCAAAAGCACACCTTCCTCGGTCATATTTTTCAGGCGCCCCGCCGAATTTCGACTTGTAGATAACTGTTGAAAATTATAATTTTATCATTTTAAGCCACCCAGGGGAACTTACCCTCTCCCAAATATGGTTGTAAAGCCCTTACTTCATCAACAATTTGTGTTTTTGTGCCTTAAAACGACGTGTGTGGCTGCGCTGTCCCCTGTGCTCTACGTGTGCCTTTCTTGACAGGCGTAACTTGTATACTGAAATGAATGTCACTTTCTGCTTCGGCACATATATTTATGCTAGATACACTTGTAAATATGCATCTACAACCTTTACTTTGGATTGGGCAGCCGTGATTCACAGTGCGGTGCTCCAACCGTAGGGGCCGACTCCTCCGCTTTGGCTATTCGCCAAAAGCACACCTTCCGCGGTCATATTTTACAGGCGCAATGCCGAATTTCGACTCGTAGATAAGTGTTGAAAATTATAATTTTCATCATTTTAAGCCACTCAGGGGAAGTTATCCTCCCCCAAATATGGTTGTAAAGCCCTTACTTCATCGACAATTTGTTGTTTTGTGCCTTAAAACGACGTGTGTGGCTGCGCTGTCCCTGTGCTCTTCGTGAGCCTTTCATGACCGGCGTGACTTGTATAGTGAAATTAATGTCACTTTCTGCTTCGGCACGTATATTTATGCTAGACACACTTGTAAATATGCATCTACAACCTTTGGTTTGAATTGGGCAGCCGTGATTCACAGTGCGGTGCTCCAACCATAGGGGCGGACTCCTCCGCTTTGGCTATTCGCCAAAAGCACACCTTCCTCGGTCATATCTTTCAGGCGCCCCGCCGAATTTCGACTCGTAGATAATTGTTGAAAATTATAATTTTCATCATTTTAAGCCCCTCAGGGGAACTTACCCTCCCCCAGATATGGTTGTAAAGCCCTTACTTCATCGACAATTTGTTGTTTTGTGGCTTAAAACGACGTGTGTGGCTGCACTGTCCCCTGTGCTCTTCCTGGGCTTTTTTTGACAGAGTCATGTACACTGAAATTAATGTCATTTTCCATTGCAGCGCATTTATTTATGTTAGATACACTTGTAGATATGAATCTAGCACCTTTTGTTTGGATTTACTAGGTTTTTGTTTTTTATGTCCAATTTGAGCTTTTCAGCTCCTGAAAATGACAGTTTGGCCACGTGCAGTTATTTTGATAGGGGCTAAGTTTACACTTAAATTGTTGTCATTTTATGCTTTGAAACGTGTATTTATGTTAGAAAAACGTGTCAACATGTATCTGCAGGATTTGGTTCGAATTTTGCTGCCTTTTGGTTTTTTATGTCCAAAATGAGCGTTTCAGCGCCTGAAAGTGACAGTTTGGCCATATGCAGTTATTTTGATAAGGGTCGAGTGTAAACTGAAATTAATGTCATTTTAGGCTTTCAGATATTTATTTATGCTAGATACACGTGTTAATATGCATCTACAGCCTTTGGTTTTGATTTGGCAGCCTTTTGGTTTTTTATGTCCAAAATGAGCGTTTCAGCGCCTGAAAATGACAGTTTGGCCACATGCAGTTATTTATATAGGCGTTACGTGTACACTAAAATTAATGTGACTTTCTGCTTCTAGGCGTGTATTTATGCTAGATTACACGTGTAAATATGCATTTACAGCCTTTGGTTTCGATTTGGCAGCCTTTTCGTTTTTCTATGACCAAAATGATCGTTTCAGCGCCTGAAAGTGACAGTTTGACCAAGTGCTGTTAATTCGATAGTGGTTACGTGAACACAGAAGTGAATGTCTCTTTCTGCTTTTTGGCGGCTGTGATTCACAGTGCGGAGCTCCAAAGGTATGGGCCAACTCCCCCGCCTTTGCTATCCGCCAAAAGAACACCTTTCTCGGTCATATTTTTCAGGCAACCCGCCGAATTTCGACTCGAAAAAAAGTGTTGAAAATAATAATTTTCATCAATTTAAGGCACTCAGGGGAACTTGCCCGCCCCCAAATATGGTTGTAAAGCCCTTACTTCGTCGACAATTTGTTTTTCTGTGCCTTAAAACGACGTGTGTGGCTGCGCTGGGTTAGGGTTAGGGTTAGGGTTAGGGTTAGGGTTAGGGGTTAG
>NC_141228.1:10000-15000 GCF_054856515.1 Filicampus tigris | reverse complement strand
GGAGTTATACCGGAAAAACGGCAATATCTCCGGAGCGGACGGTCGTAGAGAGATGCGGACTTGACCAGCGTGTTCAGCGCGGGCGAATTACCCCAGGTAGGTCAAAGTCCCATCGTCCTAGGGCCCGTGGTTCCGGAGTTATCCGCATCAGATTGGGTTAGGGTTAGGGTTAGGGTTAGGGTTAGGGTTAGGGTTAGGGGGTTAGGGTTAGGGTTAGGGTTAGGGTTAGGGTTAGGGTTAGGGTTAGGGTTAGGGGTTAGGGTTAGGGTTAGGGTTAGGGTTAGGGTTAGGGTTAGGGTTAGGGGGTTAGGGTTAGGGTTAGGGTTAGGGTTAGGGTTAGGGTTAGGGTTAGGGGTTAGGGTTAGGGTTAGGGTTAGGGTTAGGGTTAGGGTTAGGTATAGGCATGATAACCACGATCAGCCACTGGCTAATCCTAATGAACCCCATTTACTCCTCGATGGTACGAGCTAGAGACTTGAAACTCGGTCCACCTGTGGACTTCCCCAGTGCGCTGCTGGGTTAGGGTTAGGGTTAGGGTTAGGGTTAGGGTTAGGGTTAGGGTTAGGGTTAGGGTTAGGGTTAGGGTTAGGGTTAGGGTTAGGGTTAGGGTTAGGGTTAGGGTTAGGGTTAGGGTTAGGGGTTAGGGTTAGGTATAGGCATGATAACCACGATCAGCCACTGGCTAATCCTAATGAACCCCATTTACTCCTCGATGGTACGAGCTAGAGACTTGAAACTCGGTCCACCTGTGGACTTCCCCAGTGCGCTGCTGTGCTTCCATTTCGGTGGCCGCGTCACTTCCGGTTCCGGAGTTATACCGGAAAAACGGCAATATCTCCGGAGCGGACGGTCGTAGAGAGATGCGGACTTGACCAGCGTGTTCAGCGCGGGCGAATTACCCCAGGTAGGTCAAAGTCCCATCGTCCTAGGGCCCGTGGTTCCGGAGTTATCCGCATCAGATTGGGTTAGGGTTAGGGTTAGGGTTAGGGTTAGGGTTAGGGTTAGGGGGTTAGGGTTAGGGTTAGGGTTAGGGTTAGGGTTAGGGTTAGGGTTAGGGTTAGGGGTTAGGGTTAGGGTTAGGGTTAGGGTTAGGGTTAGGGTTAGGGTTAGGGGGTTAGGGTTAGGGTTAGGGTTAGGGTTAGGGTTAGGGTTAGGGTTAGGGGTTAGGGTTAGGGTTAGGGTTAGGGTTAGGGTTAGGGTTAGGTATAGGCATGATAACCACGATCAGCCACTGGCTAATCCTAATGAACCCCATTTACTCCTCGATGGTACGAGCTAGAGACTTGAAACTCGGTCCACCTGTGGACTTCCCCAGTGCGCTGCTGTGCTTCCATTTCGGTGGCCGCGTCACTTCCGGTTCCGGAGTTATACCGGAAAAACGGCAATATCTCCGGAGCGGACGGTCGTAGAGAGATGCGGACTTGACCAGCGTGTTCAGCGCGGGCGAATTACCCCAGGTAGGTCAAAGTCCCATCGTCCTAGGGCCCGTGGTTCCTGAGTTATCCGCATCAGATTGGGTTAGGGTTAGGGTTAGGGTTAGGGTTAGGGTTAGGGGACAGGTATAGGCATGATAAGGGTTAGGGTTAGGGTTAGGGTTAGGGTTAGGGTTAGGGTTAGGGGTTAGGGTTAAGGGTTAGGGTTAGGGTTAGGGTTAGGGTTAGGGTTAGGGTTAGGGTTAGGGTTAGGGGTTAGGGTTAGGGTTAGGGTTAGGGTTAGGGTTAGGGTTTAGGGTTAGGGTTAGGGTTAGGTATAGGCATGATAACCACGATCAGCCACTGGCTAATCCTAATGAACCCCATTTACTCCTCGATGGTACGAGCTAGAGACTTGAAACTCGGTCCACCTGTGGACTTCCCCAGTGCGCTGCTGTGCTTCCATTTCGGTGGCCGCGTCACTTCCGGTTCCGGAGTTATACCGGAAAAACGGCAATATCTCCGGAGCGGACGGTCGTAGAGAGATGCGGACTTGACCAGCGTGTTCAGCGCGGGCGAATTACCCCAGGTAGGTCAAAGTCCCATCGTCCTAGGGCCCGTGGTTCCGGAGTTATCCGCATCAGATTGGGTTAGGGTTAGGGTTAGGGTTAGGGTTAGGGTTAGGGTTAGGGGGTTAGGGTTAGGGTTAGGGTTAGGGTTAGGGTTAGGGTTAGGGTTAGGGTTAGGGGTTAGGGTTAGGGTTAGGGTTAGGGTTAGGGTTAGGGTTAGGGTTAGGGGGTTAGGGTTAGGGTTAGGGTTAGGGTTAGGGTTAGGGTTAGGGTTAGGGGTTAGGGTTAGGGTTAGGGTTAGGGTTAGGGTTAGGGTTAGGTATAGGCATGATAACCACGATCAGCCACTGGCTAATCCTAATGAACCCCATTTACTCCTCGATGGTACGAGCTAGAGACTTGAAACTCGGTCCACCTGTGGACTTCCCCAGTGCGCTGCTGGGTTAGGGTTAGGGTTAGGGTTAGGGTTAGGGTTAGGGTTAGGGTTAGGGTTAGGGTTAGGGTTAGGGTTAGGGTTAGGGTTAGGGTTAGGGTTAGGGTTAGGGTTAGGGTTAGGGTTAGGGTTAGGGGTTAGGGTTAGGTATAGGCATGATAACCACGATCAGCCACTGGCTAATCCTAATGAACCCCATTTACTCCTCGATGGTACGAGCTAGAGACTTGAAACTCGGTCCACCTGTGGACTTCCCCAGTGCGCTGCTGTGCTTCCATTTCGGTGGCCGCGTCACTTCCGGTTCCGGAGTTATACCGGAAAAACGGCAATATCTCCGGAGCGGACGGTCGTAGAGAGATGCGGACTTGACCAGCGTGTTCAGCGCGGGCGAATTACCCCAGGTAGGTCAAAGTCCCATCGTCCTAGGGCCCGTGGTTCCGGAGTTATCCGCATCAGATTGGGTTAGGGTTAGGGTTAGGGTTAGGGTTAGGGTTAGGGTTAGGGGGTTAGGGTTAGGGTTAGGGTTAGGGTTAGGGTTAGGGTTAGGGTTAGGGTTAGGGGTTAGGGTTAGGGTTAGGGTTAGGGTTAGGGTTAGGGTTAGGGTTAGGGGGTTAGGGTTAGGGTTAGGGTTAGGGTTAGGGTTAGGGTTAGGGTTAGGGGTTAGGGTTAGGGTTAGGGTTAGGGTTAGGGTTAGGGTTAGGTATAGGCATGATAACCACGATCAGCCACTGGCTAATCCTAATGAACCCCATTTACTCCTCGATGGTACGAGCTAGAGACTTGAAACTCGGTCCACCTGTGGACTTCCCCAGTGCGCTGCTGTGCTTCCATTTCGGTGGCCGCGTCACTTCCGGTTCCGGAGTTATACCGGAAAAACGGCAATATCTCCGGAGCGGACGGTCGTAGAGAGATGCGGACTTGACCAGCGTGTTCAGCGCGGGCGAATTACCCCAGGTAGGTCAAAGTCCCATCGTCCTAGGGCCCGTGGTTCCTGAGTTATCCGCATCAGATTGGGTTAGGGTTAGGGTTAGGGTTAGGGTTAGGGTTAGGGGACAGGTATAGGCATGATAAGGGTTAGGGTTAGGGTTAGGGTTAGGGTTAGGGTTAGGGTTAGGGGTTAGGGTTAAGGGTTAGGGTTAGGGTTAGGGTTAGGGTTAGGGTTAGGGTTAGGGTTAGGGTTAGGGGTTAGGGTTAGGGTTAGGGTTAGGGTTAGGGTTAGGGTTTAGGGTTAGGGTTAGGGTTAGGTATAGGCATGATAACCACGATCAGCCACTGGCTAATCCTAATGAACCCCATTTACTCCTCGATGGTACGAGCTAGAGACTTGAAACTCGGTCCACCTGTGGACTTCCCCAGTGCGCTGCTGTGCTTCCATTTCGGTGGCCGCGTCACTTCCGGTTCCGGAGTTATACCGGAAAAACGGCAATATCTCCGGAGCGGACGGTCGTAGAGAGATGCGGACTTGACCAGCGTGTTCAGCGCGGGCGAATTACCCCAGGTAGGTCAAAGTCCCATCGTCCTAGGGCCCGTGGTTCCGGAGTTATCCGCATCAGATTGGGTTAGGGTTAGGGTTAGGGTTAGGGTTAGGGTTAGGGTTAGGGGGTTAGGGTTAGGGTTAGGGTTAGGGTTAGGGTTAGGGTTAGGGTTAGGGTTAGGGGTTAGGGTTAGGGTTAGGGTTAGGGTTAGGGTTAGGGTTAGGGTTAGGGGGTTAGGGTTAGGGTTAGGGTTAGGGTTAGGGTTAGGGTTAGGGTTAGGGGTTAGGGTTAGGGTTAGGGTTAGGGTTAGGGTTAGGGTTAGGTATAGGCATGATAACCACGATCAGCCACTGGCTAATCCTAATGAACCCCATTTACTCCTCGATGGTACGAGCTAGAGACTTGAAACTCGGTCCACCTGTGGACTTCCCCAGTGCGCTGCTGGGTTAGGGTTAGGGTTAGGGTTAGGGTTAGGGTTAGGGTTAGGGTTAGGGTTAGGGTTAGGGTTAGGGTTAGGGTTAGGGTTAGGGTTAGGGTTAGGGTTAGGGTTAGGGTTAGGTATAGGCATGATAACCACGATCAGCCACTGGCTAATCCTAATGAACCCCATTTACTCCTCGATGGTACGAGCTAGAGACTTGAAACTCGGTCCACCTGTGGACTTCCCCAGTGCGCTGCTGTGCTTCCATTTCGGTGGCCGCGTCACTTCCGGTTCCGGAGTTATACCGGAAAAACGGCAATATCTCCGGAGCGGACGGTCGTAGAGAGATGCGGACTTGACCAGCGTGTTCAGCGCGGGCGAATTACCCCAGGTAGGTCAAAGTCCCATCGTCCTAGGGCCCGTGGTTCCGGAGTTATCCGCATCAGATTGGGTTAGGGTTAGGGTTAGGGTTAGGGTTAGGGTTAGGGTTAGGGGGTTAGGGTTAGGGTTAGGGTTAGGGTTAGGGTTAGGGTTAGGGTTAGGGTTAGGGGTTAGGGTTAGGGTTAGGGTTAGGGTTAGGGTTAGGGTTAGGGTTAGGGGGTTAGGGTTAGGGTTAGGGTTAGGGTTAGGGTTAGGGTTAGGGTTAGGGGTTAGGGTTAGGGTTAGGGTTAGGGTTAGGGTTAGGGTTAG
>NC_141228.1:0-2500 GCF_054856515.1 Filicampus tigris | reverse complement strand
AGGGTTAGGGTTAGGGGACAGGTATAGGCATGATAACCACGATCAGCCACTGGCTAATCCTAATGAACCCCATTTACTCATCGATGGTACGAGCTAGAGACTTGAAACTCGGTCCACCTGTGGACTTCCCCAGTGCGCTGCTGTGCTTCCATTTCGGTGGCCGCGTCACTTCCGGTTCCGGAGTTATACCGGAAAAACGGCAATATCTCCGGAGCGGACGGTCGTAGAGAGATGCGGACTTGACCAGCGTGTTCAGCGCGGGCGAATTACCCCAGGTAGGTCAAAGTCCCATCGTCCTAGGGCCCGTGGTTCCTGAGTTATCCGCATCAGATTGGGTTAGGGTTAGGGTTAGGGTTAGGGTTAGGGTTAGGGGACAGGTATAGGCATGATAAGGGTTAGGGTTAGGGTTAGGGTTAGGGTTAGGGTTAGGGTTAGGGGTTAGGGTTAAGGGTTAGGGTTAGGGTTAGGGTTAGGGTTAGGGTTAGGGTTAGGGTTAGGGTTAGGGGTTAGGGTTAGGGTTAGGGTTAGGGTTAGGGTTAGGGTTTAGGGTTAGGGTTAGGGTTAGGTATAGGCATGATAACCACGATCAGCCACTGGCTAATCCTAATGAACCCCATTTACTCCTCGATGGTACGAGCTAGAGACTTGAAACTCGGTCCACCTGTGGACTTCCCCAGTGCGCTGCTGTGCTTCCATTTCGGTGGCCGCGTCACTTCCGGTTCCGGAGTTATACCGGAAAAACGGCAATATCTCCGGAGCGGACGGTCGTAGAGAGATGCGGACTTGACCAGCGTGTTCAGCGCGGGCGAATTACCCCAGGTAGGTCAAAGTCCCATCGTCCTAGGGCCCGTGGTTCCGGAGTTATCCGCATCAGATTGGGTTAGGGTTAGGGTTAGGGTTAGGGTTAGGGTTAGGGTTAGGGGGTTAGGGTTAGGGTTAGGGTTAGGGTTAGGGTTAGGGTTAGGGTTAGGGTTAGGGGTTAGGGTTAGGGTTAGGGTTAGGGTTAGGGTTAGGGTTAGGGTTAGGGGGTTAGGGTTAGGGTTAGGGTTAGGGTTAGGGTTAGGGTTAGGGTTAGGGGTTAGGGTTAGGGTTAGGGTTAGGGTTAGGGTTAGGGTTAGGTATAGGCATGATAACCACGATCAGCCACTGGCTAATCCTAATGAACCCCATTTACTCCTCGATGGTACGAGCTAGAGACTTGAAACTCGGTCCACCTGTGGACTTCCCCAGTGCGCTGCTGGGTTAGGGTTAGGGTTAGGGTTAGGGTTAGGGTTAGGGTTAGGGTTAGGGTTAGGGTTAGGGTTAGGGTTAGGGTTAGGGTTAGGGTTAGGGTTAGGGTTAGGGTTAGGGTTAGGGTTAGGGTTAGGGGTTAGGGTTAGGTATAGGCATGATAACCACGATCAGCCACTGGCTAATCCTAATGAACCCCATTTACTCCTCGATGGTACGAGCTAGAGACTTGAAACTCGGTCCACCTGTGGACTTCCCCAGTGCGCTGCTGTGCTTCCATTTCGGTGGCCGCGTCACTTCCGGTTCCGGAGTTATACCGGAAAAACGGCAATATCTCCGGAGCGGACGGTCGTAGAGAGATGCGGACTTGACCAGCGTGTTCAGCGCGGGCGAATTACCCCAGGTAGGTCAAAGTCCCATCGTCCTAGGGCCCGTGGTTCCGGAGTTATCCGCATCAGATTGGGTTAGGGTTAGGGTTAGGGTTAGGGTTAGGGTTAGGGTTAGGGGGTTAGGGTTAGGGTTAGGGTTAGGGTTAGGGTTAGGGTTAGGGTTAGGGTTAGGGGTTAGGGTTAGGGTTAGGGTTAGGGTTAGGGTTAGGGTTAGGGTTAGGGGGTTAGGGTTAGGGTTAGGGTTAGGGTTAGGGTTAGGGTTAGGGTTAGGGGTTAGGGTTAGGGTTAGGGTTAGGGTTAGGGTTAGGGTTAGGTATAGGCATGATAACCACGATCAGCCACTGGCTAATCCTAATGAACCCCATTTACTCCTCGATGGTACGAGCTAGAGACTTGAAACTCGGTCCACCTGTGGACTTCCCCAGTGCGCTGCTGTGCTTCCATTTCGGTGGCCGCGTCACTTCCGGTTCCGGAGTTATACCGGAAAAACGGCAATATCTCCGGAGCGGACGGTCGTAGAGAGATGCGGACTTGACCAGCGTGTTCAGCGCGGGCGAATTACCCCAGGTAGGTCAAAGTCCCATCGTCCTAGGGCCCGTGGTTCCTGAGTTATCCGCATCAGATTGGGTTAGGGTTAGGGTTAGGGTTAGGGTTAGGGTTAGGGGACAGGTATAGGCATGATAAGGGTTAGGGTTAGGGTTAGGGTTAGGGTTAGGGTTAGGGTTAGGGGTTAGGGTTAAGGGTTAGGGTTAGGGTTAGGGTTAGGGTTAGGGTTAGGGTTAGGGTTAGGGTTAGGGGTTAGGGTTAGGGTTAGGGTTAGGGTTAGGGTTAGGGTTTAGGGTTAGGGTTAGGGTTAGGTATAGGCATGATAACCACGATCA